>NC_041214.2:44973111-44979017 GCF_002837175.3 Physeter macrocephalus | reverse complement strand
GGGACTCTCTGTGCTTTCTGGACTTGATTGACTATTTCCTTTCCCATATTAGGGAAGTGTTCAACTATAATCTCTTCAAATATTTTCTCAGTCCCTTTTTTTTTTCTCTTCTTCTTCTGGAACCCCTATAATTCGAATGTTGATGAGTTTAATGTTGTCCCAGAAGTCTCTGAGACAGTCCTCAATTCTATTCATTCTTTTTTCTTTATTCTGCTCTGTGGTAGTTATTTCCACTCTTCTATCTTTGAGGTCACTTATCTGTTCTTCTGCCTCTGCCTCAATAGTTATTCTGCTATTGATTCCTTGTAGACAATTTTAAATTTCATTTATTGTGTTGTTCATCGTTGTTTGTTTGCTCTTGAGTTCTTCTAGGTCCTTGTTAGACATTTCTTGTATTTTTCTCCATTCTATTTCCAAGATTTTGGATCATCTTTCCTATGATTACAAAGTATAACGTTGTTTGTTATATTCAAAACACATTGCTGATAAAACGTCATACTTAGGAAAATACATGATAGGAACATTTATTAGAGAAGACAAGAAAAGCCTGCTCTTGGCATTTTTATTGAAAATTATATGGGAAGATCTATGGAACAAAAAAGAAATAGAAGTAAGTGGGAACAAAAATTGTAAAAAATGAAGCAAACTGAGTTTTCATTGAGGTTATATGTTTTCAACATTAAAAATATACAGTTAACTTACATAAAATATAAGAAGGTAAAATCATTGTTTGAATTTAATTATAGCCCTATGGTTTAGTACATAAACCGTAAACTCTACTGGGACAGAAAAGCTAAAAATGCCATATCGAATATGCTTTAAAAATCACTCTAGGGCTTCCCTGGTGGCACAGTGGTTGAGAATCTGCCTGCTGATGCAGGGGACATGGATTCATGCCCCGTTCCGGGAAGATCCCACATGCCGCGGAGCAGCTGGGCCTGTGAGCCATGGCCGCTGAGCCTGTGCGTCCGGAGCCTGTGCTCTGCAACGGGAGAGGCCACAACAGTGAGAGGCCCGTGTACCACAAAAAAAAAAAAAAAAAAAAAAAAGACTCTAAATGCATAGACAAAGTGTTCAAAGTCAAAGCAAATTTTCATAAGCTAAAAAGGATGGGTCAGGATAACTGAAAGAGCTGTAGAGCTAACAGCCGTCTTGGGTACACCTGCATATCCATGGTGGTTCGAATTTTTGTTTTTAATAGGTCATATGTGTATTAAGGGAGTAGGGACAGGGGACAAAACCTGATCATGTGCAAGGTGGTGATGCTGAAAACTTGACCTCTGTGCACCAGTGCTGAATCAAATCTTGGAGACAGAGTTTTGGTGAAGTAGAAAAGAATATCTCTATTGCTTTGCTAGTCAAATGGGAACACAGCGGGATCATGCCTCAGAAACTGTGTGTCCCAATCCAGGGAGGTTTGTTGAGGAGTTTTTTAGCAATAGTTCAAGGGTGGACTTGCTGATAAGGATCTGGGTGTGCGAAGGGCTTGCACTCCTTTAATCTGGTCTCAAGTGGTCTCCTGATGAGCTTCTCTGGTTATCAAACTGTGACCTTTTCTGGAATGAAGAATGCTAACATTTTGCGTTTGTTGGGGGTTTTAGTTTTGTAAAGACCTCAAAGATATTGTTATCTGTATCCTTTGAGGTGAACCAGGACCCAGCCCCAAGGCTGTACTATTGTTTTTTGGCTTCTCCTCCCTTGTCTCTGCATCCCCTCCTTTCTCTGATTAACAACTGCTTGAAAGGCTTCCATGCCAAGCAGCCCCACAGGTTCCTGCTTGGTTTTGCTGGGAGATCCCAGTAGTAGTCCATATATACCAGTCAGCTGCAGGCAGTGCATGTAAGGAAGTCTGGGGAAAGTGGTCATCACTCTAGCAACAAGCATGGCCAACAATCTTATTACTACCATAGAAGGGAATGAATATGGCAGTTTTTGGTGTGTGGAACAAATTCTGACAACTATCAAAGAACTATTAGTATGCATTAATCATGTTCTTTTAGAATACAATTCAATTAGCAATGTTAACAATAAATGTTAACTGTTGCCTTTCAAATTTGGAGAAGAGAGAATTCATTAAAATTTTACAGTTTTTCATGAAAACTCATAAAGCTAAGAGTAGAAGAAATCTTGCTATCATAGCCACTATGAGACATTTTTAAAAATATTTTATTTATTTTATTATTTATTTATTTTGTTGTGCCAGGTCTTAGTTGTGGCACGCAGGCTCCTTAGTTGTGGCCAGTGGGCTACTTAGTTGTGGCATGCAAACTCTCAGTGTGGCATGAATGTAGGATCTAGTTCCCTCACCAAAGATTGAACCCAGGGCCCCTGCATTGGGAGCATGGAGTCCTAACCATTGCATCACTAGGGAAGTCCCTACTGTGAGACATTTAACTAGTTCCCTTAGCTAGAGAAGTAAGACAAAAGTGTAAATATTCCCTTTAAAATAAAAACAGAAATATTAAGTAACTAAGAATAAGTTTAAGGAAAGACATGTGAAGCCTTATGGACTAAATATTTGAACTATTTGGAAAGATGTTAGAAAACATGTAAACTGATAGAGATAGATACATAAGCAAGGATACAATGGTAAGGACCTTAAATGTCTCCAAATTAACCTATACCCTCAATGTAATCCAATCAACAGCCCAACAGAGATGTGCTGTCTGAATTGAAAATTTTATTCCAAATGTTAATGGAGGAGCAAAGGAGAAAAAAGTAGCCAGAACCATTTGGGAATATAGACTGAGTGTTATCATAAAACTAATATTTACTCTGGGGACCGATCTGAGCACATGTGTAAACTGTACATATCACAAGGGAGCATTCAGGGCAATGAGTGTGAGCAGGGCAGTCACAGAGGTCGGGAATGAATGGTGTGTTACAGAATTTTACTACTCCTTGACAGAAATACAAATTAGAATCACACTGAGAAACCAACTTGTGCACAGAAATTGGAATCAGAAATTTCCAATATGGCGGCAATATTAAGTGTTGGTGAGGATATGGAGCAGTGAGACTTTTCCCCAGACACTGGATGGTAGTGAAAATCGGTAAAGCAGTTTTGGGGATGAATTTGTCAAGAGAGAGTAAAATTGAAAATCTACATCCCTGTGTTCTGGGATTGTGAATCAATTGTACAGCTTAGAAAAACTCTCCTACTATATGCATAAGGAGACATGAGCAACATGATTACAATCACATCAGTGTTGTTTGTAAAATGTAGATACGTTAACAACATAAATGTCCACATATAGGAGAATGAATATATAATAAGCTGTGCACTTTGGATAAATAATGATATATGCAGTAGTGAAACAAATTGAAGAGTCTACCTGCATCAGCACAGCAAAGAATCTCAGAAACACAATATAGAGCAAAGAAAAGCAAATTGCAGAGAATACTTACAGCCTGATACCCACTATGTAAATTTAAAAATGTACAAGAAAATAGTATATTTGCTAAATAATATATATTTCTTCATAATGCCATGTTCATATGCAGTGGCTTGAAATGATAAACACTAAATTCATTATAATGGCATTCTCTGGACATGAGGATTCAACTATATTTTCTATATTTCATTTATTAAGCAGATTGGTTAATGCATAGATCTTTTTTCTTTTTTGTATGTCTAAACTTTTTTCAACAAAAAATTTCTTTTTATTGGCATGCTAATAGAATGTTTTACTTGTGGTATTTTTCAGAGTATGGTTTGTTCACTGTTACTCATACATTCCTTTATGCCCTGTCTGGAGTATAATCCTCCTTTGGGTAGGAAATATTCCCAGCATTTGATTTCCTCAGGCCATAAATTAAAGTAGAGACATAAAGAGTTATTCAGCTATAAAAAAGAATGAAATAATAACCATTTGCAGCAACATGGATGGACTTAGAGATGATCATACTAAGTGAAGTAAGTCAGACAAATATCATATGATATCATTTATATGTGGAATCTAAAAAAAAATGATACAAATGAACTTATTTACAAAACAGAAATAGAGTCACAGACATAGAAAACAATCTTATGGTTACCAAAGGGGAAAGGATGGGGAGGGATAAATTAGGAGTTGGGATTAACAGGTACACACTACTATATATAAAATAGATAAACAGCAAGGTCCTATTGTATAGCACAGAGAACTATATTCAATATCCTGTGATAAAGCATAATGGAAAAGAATATAAAAAAGAATGTATATATGTGTATAACTGAATCAGTTTGCTGTACAGCGGCAATTAACACGTTGTAAATCAAGTATTCTTCAATTTAAAAAATGTATTTTGACAGTGGACTTCTTCCACTTTGCTTTTTTGTTTTCTGTCACTTTTTGTCGATATATTCTAAATTGTAATCATCATATAAATGATAATCTTAAGAGATCACAAAGTCATTTCCACAGCAGACTTGTGTAGGTGTTAGTCATTTTATTTATTATTAAAGTCACCATCATCCTCTTTAATTTCCACAGCCCCAGTGAACCCTGAAAGCAATTTGAGAAGAGATGCCAGTTCATTATTGATAGAAGCATATTCTCCTCCTAACACAAGCTCACAAAATTTAAATTATGGTGGAAACTGCTCTAGAATACATTTTAATCTTAAAAGGGCCTTGGCTCTGTCTATGTCCCCTCTGCCAAATCATGTCTTCTTAGAATTAAGTGGAATCAAAAGAACATTGCAAGTCTTTATTTGAGAACTGTCAAACATAAAACAGTTGAAATTGCCTGGGTTTGGTGGAAAAATAAAACGAAAGATCCTGAGTCCATGCCCAAGTACTTTCAGGAAACTTTTAAATAGAGTTAGAAATGGATGTACTGTTTCTCAGAGAGTTGTCTTGTTTTGATGCTATAAAACTTAAATTCCCCCAAATGGAAATGTGACCATTTTACAATCTTTCATTTTGTTTTGTATCTTTTTTTTTTTTTAAATTTTCGGCATGCTCATTAGCATTAGTCCCCGAATTCAGCTGGAGAGACACTGATGTAACACGCTAAGAAAATCACAGGGACAGTCACAGGGCTCCTCTCTTCTCACCCTCTGTGTGCTTTTTAACGTCCCGCCTCCACTACTCTGTTTAAATGGCACCTTGCACAGTGACCTTTAAGTCACCAATTGGATGACCTTTCCCAAGTCTTTATTCTCTTTGATTACTGTGTCTGAAATTCTGAACAACCTTCTAAAAAATTCCATCTTTAACAGCTTCCATGTTCCTTAACTTGAAATTATTTGTCTAAAATTTTTTGAAGCATGGAAAAGTATATACCTATTTTAATAAATCAACTGATAGAGACACATCTGGGAGGAAGCTCAGAAATTCCCTTTTCTCAGTCCTGTACCTCCACCAGTCCTTTCCTCAAAGTGGTCAATGTTTACAGGCTGGTAACTACTTAATGTTCTCTGTGCTCAAAGCTACTGAAACATACTCATAGATGTATAGATTATTTTTTAGTTTTGTTTCATTATCTATAAATATTGGACAAAAATATACATTGCATATTTAAACGTGCTTTTGAAATGCAAATGTAATTGTGTATCATGTGCTTCTAGATCAATACAGGTATAGATATGTATATGCAAACTCTTATAAAACTAAGAGTAGAGGAAAACTTGCTGTCGTAGCTACAATGAGACATTTAACTAGTTCCTTTAGCTAGAGAAATAAGACAAAAGTGTAAATATTCCGTTTAGAATAAAAATAGAAGTATGAAGTAACTAAGAATAAGTTTAATGAAAGACATGTGAAGACTTTATGGACAAAATATTTGAACTATTTGGAAAGATGTTAGTAAAGATGTAAACCAACAGGGATAGATCTGCATATATATGTGTGTGTGTGTGTGTGTGTGTGTATATATATATATATATATATACACACACACACACACACGCACACAGGGATA
>NC_041214.2:44965751-44973095 GCF_002837175.3 Physeter macrocephalus | reverse complement strand
TATATATATATATATATATATATATACACACACACACACACACACACAGGGATATATCTGTATTGAAGTATATGTGTGTATGTATATAGACATCCTTTGTAATGTTATATAGAAAATGTCCACTTGTACATTCTCGTATGTGTGTTTCCTGTTTCAAAGAAAAATATGAGAAGAGGGAGGGGAATATTAGGCCACCGAGTGCCCCATTCTGCTTGACAGTTCCAAGTTCATTAGCCAGTATTGCCCAGACAAAGGGGGATTTCTGCTCTGGGTTTTGCCCTTTGCAGAGCCCTCCTCTGGTCCTCCTCTGGCCATGCCCCCAACCTCTGCAATGTAAGAAGTTTGCAGATCAAGGAAGTTGCCCTTTTAGAGCCCAGGTCTGTCCCTCTAGGCTTTGCTCTGAGTACGCAGGATCCTGGAATCCCTCCAAGGTGTGTGTGCATCTCTTCCCCAGGCTATCCTTCCAAAGGCAGGCTGTGCCAGAGATCGGCCAAAAGACAGCTTTTCTTGGCAGGGGACGGTGGAGGAGGTGAATGGATCAGGGCTGTGTTATCTGGGCTGTCTAGACATCCGTGTGATGGGCCTTCAGGAGGGAGTTCAGGATGGGAATAAAGGTGGATGAGCCCAGTCTGGGAGCTGGATCAGAAACCAGCTGTCTCCCTGTACCAGCATATTCCAGTGTAAAAACCTGAGAAATGCAAGAATTCTAAATTTGAACCTGGCCCTTCAGGTCCTGAGGAGATTATATTTGTTAAGATAGGAGAATACAAATATTTTAATAGTTTACTAGTTCACTGTAGAACAGAAATCCAATCTATAACATAAATAATTAGGGGAGGTGAAAGAGCCCCCATTAATACTTATGCCTCAGTATTAATACCAATGGCTGTGCCATTGTGAGGATGGTCCCACCAGTGCTTCCATGTAGATGGGTACTTTGGACACCCTCCATGAACTCTGTGTCCTGGTATTTTCATTTCTGGATGATCTCCCCTTAAACCCTTTGGCTTGCTTTCACCAATAGAACATAGCAGAGGTGGCCCTCGGGGGAAGTCGGCTACTATGACTGGGCCCAGTGTGCTGGAGGGAAGGTCAGGGTCGCCACCCCAAGAAGCCACGGGGGATCCTGTGGCAGCCATGGAGGTGCATCCCGTTTGAGAAGGAATCTTCCATCAGTAAGGAGTGCAGGTAGCTGAGAGCCACTGGCTGAAGCTTCTTCGGGCTCCACCTCAGTGCTCAAGATGAGGACATGTTTTGATCGGTCAGCCGCCAGCCAATGGCCAAGCAGAATGGGGATGCTCGGGTCTGGCCACTGCTGCCCACTATGACAGTCTTAGCTGTGGAGCCCCAGCAAAGACTGGGTTGACAGAGGCTTTGTCAGTGATGCACTGCAGTCAAGAGCTCTTCTTGCCCCATTCACTCTTCTCTGCTAGAGCTGCCAAATCTGCATCCTGATCTCAAGGCATTCTCTGCTCAATCCGGCTTCTCCCCCTTTAATTTTCATAGGCATCACTCCATCCTCCCCCCAAAACTACTTGGAATCCTAACTCCATTTCACTATCTTCTTCCTGGAGGACCCAACTGACACAGAAACCAAGGCACCTGCCAGCAGTAAGAACCTAGGACTTGGGACTTCCCTGGCGGTCCAGTGGTTGGGACTTCGCCTTCCAGTGCAGGGGGTGCGGGTTTGATTCCTGGTCGGGAGCTAAGATCCCACATGCCTCGCGGGCAAAAAAACCAAAACATAAAACAGAAGCAATATTGTAACAAATTCAATAAAGACTTCAAAGACAATAGTCCACATCAAAAAAAAATTTTTTTTTCTTAAAAAGAAAGAACCTAGGACTCAAGTAGGTGACACTCATGGGATCATTCCTGCCAGCCCCCAGCCATTCAGATTGCCCCAGCTGAGGCCACAGGGAGCAACGATGAGCGAATATTAACACAGTGGTTTAAGGCCCATGTTTTTGGGGGATAGTTTGTAGCAGTAGAAAACTGAGACAGAGATTGTTACCCAGAGTGGGTGACATCCTAAGAAAAAGCCTAAAATATATGGCGTTGGCTTGATTTGTAAACTTTAAATGTTTAGATATTTAGATATCTGGTATGTGGACCTCCATGTGTGCTTTTTCCCCAGGCTTGCAAATGTTATAGCTGAGCCTGACACTGGTTCCTGTGAAACTTTGCTGTCTCTTTTGTTCTCCTTTGCCTTGAATATTCTTATGCACTTTCTCCTGTTTCTTTTTCAATCATCTAAATGTCATTCTCCTTCAAAGATTACCCCTTGAACAGAAACTCCTTTGGGAGAGACCACGGGACAGGGGTGGTAGCTTTCTCTGATCACATCTTCTAAAGGTGGTGGTTTGCGGTGGTTGCCAAGAAGGTGATGGAAAATGTTAAATGAAAAATTGTTAAATATGAGCCTGAAACATCAGAGGTCAGCTGTGTGATGTGCAAGATAATCAAAAAAAGGTGGTGCATTTTTATGTTCATAGTTTTCTATCAACCAAGCGTTCAGGTCCATGCCTTCACCTAGGTCAGCCCTGGGATCATCCCACTGAGGATAGAAACTTCCTTTATTAAGTTACAGCACTCTCTTCTGAATGTTCTTATTGTGACTTTTTGGTGATTCGAGCCATGCACATAAGTATATGTCCAATTTACTTGGCAAAAATTTATTTTCCTTTATTTTATTTTCCTTTATTTTATTCGATGTATTTCTCCTATGGGGCCTGGAGCCAGATCACAGCCTTTGGGCACATGGATGGTAGACTTGGTCATCAATTTCTCTCCCCAGTGTGTGGCTACTGCTTATCTACTCTATATCCCACGTTTTTGCATCAAAATTCAAACTTTTCTAGAATACCACCTTTATTTTGTGCAAAAATTACACCCAAACATATTGGGGATGTTTTAAGTACGATTTTGCTATAATTTACCCAACCTCTGAAAGACTGCCAATTTTAGTTTAGGAATTTTTACAGCTTATTGTTCAAGGGTAGAGAAAGAATTTATGGTTGTCTATGGTATGTAAGTCCAAACACATGTTATTAATATTACCAGCATGATGACTTTTCCATTAATAGGAACACTGGAGTTTTCCCACTAATAATAATAGAAATTAATGGGCCATAAGCAAACATTTTGAAACCAATTATCATCCTATTGTTAAGATGTGTGAGTGTGTATATAAATAGATAGAGATAGACAGTTATTCCTATCGTCCTATAATTGAAACCAGGTATCTAATTCTTCCACTCCTTTGGATTAATATGTTGACTGCTTCTTGTTTTTTTTTCTTTTAAGTTATTTATTTATTTTTGGCTGTGTTGGGTCTTCGTTGCTGCGCACGGGCTTTCTCTGGTTGTGGCGAGCGGGGGCTACTCTTCGTTGCGGTGCGCAGGCTTCTCATGGCGGTGGCGTCTCTTGTTGTGGAGCACTGGCTCCAGGTGCGCGGGCTTCAGTAGTTGCAGCATGCGGGTTCAGTCATTGTGGCTCACGGGCTTAGCTGCTCCGCGGCATGTGAGATCTTCCTGGACCAGGGATCGAACCCGTGTCCCCTACACTGGCAGGCGGATTCTTAACCACTGCACTGCCAGGGAAGTCCTGAATGCTTCTTTTAAACACAAAGGATATCTAGTAGTGGTCATAGACTAAAGAGCTATAATATTTAGTAACATTGTAATAAAAGCCAAATTTTTACCGTATTTATATTTACTTATTTATTTTGAATCCTTACAACAATCTAGAATTTTGAGTCAACTTTTTTTTTTTTTTTGCAAGTGAGAAACTAGAGGCTTAAACATGTTATGTCGCCCAGCCATCAACACACAGCTGGTAATTGCCAGCACCAGCATTCAAATACTGCTCCCTCAGATCCTGAATTTCATGTTTTCTTTTTCTTTCTTTTTTTTTTTTTTTTTGCGGTATGCGGGCCTCTCACTGTTGTGGCTTCTCCCGTTGCGGAGCACAGGCTCCGGACGCGCAGGCCCAGCGGCCATGGCTCACGGGCCCAGCTGCTCCGCGGCATGTGGGATCCTCCCAGACCGGGGCACGAACCCGCGTCCCCTGCATCGGCAGGCGGACTCTCAACCACTGCACCACCAGGGAAGCCCCTATGTTTTCTTTTATTTGATTTATTTTAGCCTTGAAGTATTAAATTAAATCAATGTATCCATTTAGCTAACCAGTTAGGCTCATGATGAAATGGAAATATGTTCTCTAATAATAGAATAAGGAATAGATTCACAGGCAAATTTTCCTACCAGGAGAGATCCTGGTGGCATATATGTTAAAAATGTCATTTAATACTGGAGGCTGACCAAGGAAAGAAGAAATTGTACAAAGAGGCACCAACAGGAGTGTTAGTTTTGCGGAATCTAAAACCTCATCCACCTCCTATTAGAGCCAGTTTTCTAGGATTTCCTGCCACGAATTTATTCTTATACCTTCCCAGTAGAAGTACCTCATGTAGCATCAAGCTTACATTTACGATGACCTCAAGGGATCTTGAGTATATATATACAACACTCTTCCTCCAAATACACAAGACAATATAATAAATTAGGGGAAAAAAGTATCAATAACTGCCACAGTCTAGGGAAGGATAGAATTACCAATGTCTGAAGAAAAAAAAATGATGGACCCCAAATTTAAAATAGGCAAAATGAACAAATATGTAAGGAACACAGCTGAATCCTTAGACTGGTATTTGTAAACTTCAGCATTCATTGGAATTATGTGGAATGGATTGCTGAGCCCCACCCCAAGATTTTTTTGTTTGTTTGCTTGTTTTTTTAAAGTTTTAATTTAATTTTCATTTTATATTGGAGTATAGTTGATTTACAATGTTGTGTTAGTTTCAAGTGTACAGCAAAGTGATTCAGTTATACATATACATTTATCCATTCTTTTTCAGACTCTTTTCCCATATAGGTTATTACAGAACATTGAGTTCCCTGTGCTGTACAGTAGGTCCTTGTTGTTTATCTCTTTTATATATAGTACAAACATTTTGAAACCAATTATCATCCTATTGTTAAGATGTGTGAGTGTGTATATAAATAGATAGAGATAGACAGTTATTCCTATCGTCCTATAATTGAAACCAGGTATCTAATTCTTCCACTCCTTTGGATTAATATGTTGAATGCTTCTTGTTTTTTTTTCTTTTAAGTTATTTATTTATTTTTGGCTGTGTTGGGTCTTCGTTGCTGCGCACGGGCTTTCTCTGGTTGTGGCGAGCGGGGGCTACTCTTCGTTGCGGTGCGCAGGCTTCTCATGGCGGTGGCGTCTCTTGTTGTGGAGCACTGGCTCCAGGTGCGCGGGCTTCAGTAGTTGCAGCATGCGGGTTCAGTCATTGTGGCTCACGGGCTTAGCTGCTCCGCGGCATGTGAGATCTTCCTGGACCAGGGATCGAAACCGTGTCCCCTACACTGGCAGGCGGATTCTTAACCACTGCACTGCCAGGGAAGTCCTGAATGCTTCTTTTAAACACAAAGGATATCTAGTAGTGGTCATAGACTAAAGAGCTATAATATTTAGTAACATTGTAATAAAAGCCAAATTTTTACCGTATTTATATTTACTTATTTATTTTGAATCCTTACAACAATCTAGAATTTTGAGTCAACTTTTTTTTTTTTTTTGCAAGTGAGAAACTAGAGGCTTAAACATGTTATGTCGCCCAGCCATCAACACACAGCTGGTAATTGCCAGCACCAGCATTCAAATACTGCTCCCTCAGATCCTGAATTTCATGTTTTCTTTTTCTTTCTTTTTTTTTTTTTTTTTTGCGGTATGCGGGCCTCTCACTGTTGTGGCTTCTCCCGTTGCGGAGCACAGGCTCCGGACGCGCAGGCTCAGCGGCCATGGCTCACGGGCCCAGCTGCTCCGCGGCATGTGGGATCCTCCCAGACCGGGGCACGAACCCGCGTCCCCTGCATCGGCAGGCGGACTCTCAACCACTGCACCACCAGGGAAGCCCCTATGTTTTCTTTTATTTGATTTATTTTAGCCTTGAAGTATTAAATTAAATCAATGTATCCATTTAGCTAACCAGTTAGGCTCATGATGAAATGGAAATATGTTCTCTAATAATAGAATAAGGAATAGATTCACAGGCAAATTTTCCTACCAGGAGAGATCCTGGTGGCATATATGTTAAAAATGTCATTTAATACTGGAGGCTGACCAAGGAAAGAAGAAATTGTACAAAGAGGCACCAACAGGAGTGTTAGTTTTGCGGAATCTAAAACCTCATCCACCTCCTATTAGAGCCAGTTTTCTAGGATTTCCTGCCACGAATTTATTCTTATACCTTCCCAGTAGAAGTACCTCATGTAGCATCAAGCTTACATTTACGATGACCTCAAGGGATCTTGAGTATATATATACAACACTCTTCCTCCAAATACACAAGACAATATAATAAATTAGGGGAAAAAAGTATCAATAACTGCCACAGTCTAGGGAAGGATAGAATTACCAATGTCTGAAGAAAAAAAAATGATGGACCCCAAATTTAAAATAGGCAAAATGAACAAATATGTAAGGAACACAGCTGAATCCTTAGACTGGTATTTGTAAACTTCAGCATTCATTGGAATTATGTGGAATGGATTGCTGAGCCCCACCCCAAGATTTTTTTGTTTGTTTGCTTGTTTTTTTAAAGTTTTAATTTAATTTTCATTTTATATTGGAGTATAGTTGATTTACAATGTTGTGTTAGTTTCAAGTGTACAGCAAAGTGATTCAGTTATACATATACATTTATCCATTCTTTTTCAGACTCTTTTCCCATATAGGTTATTACAGAACATTGAGTTCCCTGTGCTGTACAGTAGGTCCTTGTTGTTTATCTCTTTTATATATAGTAATGTGTATATGTTAATCCCAACTCCTAATTTATCCCTCACCCCTCTTTCTTCTTTGGTAACCGTAAGTTTGTTTTCAAAGTCTGTGAGTCTGTTTCTTGTTTTGTAAATAAGTTCATTTGTATCCTTTTTTTAGATTCCACATATAAGTGATATCATATGGTATTTGTCTTTGTCTGATTTATGATAATCTCTAGGTCCATCCATGTTGCTGCAAATGGCATTATTTCCTTCTTTTTTATGGCTGAGTAATATGCCATTGTATATATGTACCACATCTTCTTTATTCACTCCTCTGTTGATGGACATTTAGGTTGCTTCTATGTCTTGGCTATTGTAAATTGTGTTGCAGTGAACATTGGCATGTATGTATCTTTTTGAAGTATGGTTTTCTCTGGATATATGCCCAGGAGTGGGATTGCTGGATCATATAGTAGTTCTATTTTTAGTTTTTTTTTTTTTTTTTTTT
>NC_041214.2:44939102-44965598 GCF_002837175.3 Physeter macrocephalus | reverse complement strand
CCATGGCTCACGGGCCCAGCCGCTCCGCGGCATGTGGGATCCTCCCAGACTGGGGCGTGAACCCGGTTCCCCTGCATCGGCAGGCGGACGCGCAACCACTGCGCCACCAGGGAAGCCCTATTTTTAGTTTTTTAAGGAACCTCCGTACTGTTCTCCATAGTGGTTGTACCAATTTACATTCCCACCACCAGTGTCGGAGGGTTCCCTTTTTTCCACACCTTCTCCAGCATTTATTGTTTTTAGGCTTTTTGATGATGGCCAAAATTCAGCACCCAAGGTTTCTGATTCAGTATTTCTGAATTTGGACCTGTGAATTTTCTAGAGTAGAAAAATCCCAGATGATACTGATGGTGAAGTGGATTTTGCTGGTCTGGGACCACACTTTGAGAACCACGGCCAGCATGGAGAAGTGAGGCTGTGGAACATCTGGGAGAAATCTCCAGATAGCATTCATTTGGTGGAAAAGATAATGTGTGCAGTCAGGTATATATGTGTATTCCCAGCTTATCCTGAGCCTAGATGTTATGCTAGGCATAACATGGCATGGACACTGCCACAATTAGTGCGTATGAACAGTTACTGGGAGGGCATCACTGACCAAAGGCAATCGATTGTGTTGGCTCAAGAAAAAGAAAAAGTTGGCTCAAGAAAAAGTATCATGTGAGTTACTAGAAAGAGAATGTCTGAAGTTTCTACATTAAAGGAAAGATGTATAACTTACTAAAATCTTATGGAAAGACAAGAGAAAGACTAAATTAGGAATTCATGTTGACCACTAATTGGGGTGATCCATGGACATGGTTGGAGTTTAATCAAAGGTAGCAAAAGGGGGGCTTCCCTGGTGGTGCAGTGGTTAAGAATCCGCCTGCCAATGCAGGGGAGACAGGTTCGAGCCCTGGTCCGGGAAGATCCCACATGCCACGGAGCAACTAAACCTGTGCACCACAACTACTGAGCCTGCACTCTAGATCCTGCGAGCCACAACTACTGAGCCCGTGTGCCACGACTACTGAAGCCCGTGCACCTAGAGCCCGTGCTCCACAACAAGAGAAGCCACTGCAGTGAGAAGACTGTGCACTGCAACGAAGAGTAGCCCCCACTCACTGCAACTAGAGAAAGCCCGCGCACAGCAATGAAGACCCAAGGCAGCCATTAATAAATAAATAAAATAAATTTATAAAAAATAAAAAAGTAGCAAAGGGTCCAGTATATTTCTGCCCCTTGGTTGCCCTAACAATGGGGTTTGCTGTCCAAGGTAATGAAATTATAATGGCACATGCAATGAAGAACGTAATAACTAGGGGGATTTCTGTGGAGGCTTGTTGGAGGGATTTATAATGTACAAATGATGATAAGTTGGTATTTGAGTTGTACATTAAGAGTAAAGTTTAGCATATGCAGTTGAGAGCTTCTTGATATAACTATCTTATTGCTTCTCTAAGTAAATGTTCAAACCAATGGAGGTGATAAATCATGTAGTTTCATATATACATTATTCAGCTCATTGGCATCACATCTTGGGGGAAAAAAAAACACAAATACTGGGCTGGGGAAAATACAAAAATGAATTCTCTTAGAGATCCAGAACTGAAACAAATATGGCAGCTGCTACTTAGAATCATCTCTTGATTTTAGTATTTCTGTAGAATTTTGGTCCCAGGGAACAAGGGAAGTAGGACAGGGAGTTAACAGCAAAAAATACCAGGGAAGGAATGGGGCTGTAGTACATCTTTCTTAATTTCTGACCATCAAAAACAGAAAACAGGTGTTTGTTTATAGAAATTATGCCAATGTTATACTTGTATATGACCCCTTTCCTTACCTCTTGAAGCTTTTAGATCTTTGAATTGGCCATGTAAAACTATAAACAAATGCAATTTTTTTTCATTTTGACACTCATGCAGGCATGTTACTTTTCAGGTAGAGGTCTACAGAATTTTCCAAGTATTGATAGTTCTTCATAATAGCCCCCTACTGGGCAGTCAAATGCCATCCTCCTTAAGGATGAACTAATAAAAACATATCCAAATTAAAGCATATCCAAATTAAAGCATACAGTCTATTCATCTATAAATAGACATTAAGTACAACACTTAATTCCAGACTATATTAGAAAAATATTTAAAGAAATGTGAGATGAAAATATAAGAACTCCAATATATAGCATTTTAATTTATGTTAAAGCAACAATGACCAAAAAAATTCTAAATGTGTGGTTAGGGCTCAGAAGATCAGTTTCCTATATTCCCTTCTTTAAAAACAACAATGACAACAAAAAACTTTCAAAAGCATTTTTTAATTTACTTTTTATTTTATATTGGAGTATAGTTGATTTACAATGTTGTGTTAGTTTCAGGTGTACAGCAAAGTGATTCAGTTATACATGTACATATATCCATTCTTTTTCAGAGTCTTTTCCCATATAGGTTATTACAGAATATTAAGTAGAGTTTCCTGTGCTATACAGTAGGTCCTTGTTGATTATCTATTTTATATATAGTAGTGTGTATATGTCAATCCCAAACTCCCAATTTATCCCTCCCCCAACCTTTCCCATTTAGTAACCATACGTTTGTTTTATAAGCCTATGAGTCTATTTCTGTTTTGTAAATAAGTTAATTTGTATCATTTTTTTTAGCTTCCACATGTAAGTGATATCATATGATATTTGTCTTTGTGTGACTTACTTTACTTAGTATGATAATCTCTAAGTCCATCCATATTGCTGCAAATGGCTCTGTTTCATTCTTTTTTTATGACTGAGTAATATTCCTGTGTGTGTGTGTGTGTGTGTGTGTGTGTGTACACACACAATGGAATATATATATATATATATATATATTACATCTTCTTTATTCATTCAAAAGCATATTGTAACTCACCAAGAGATGAAGTCAGAAAATAATGGATGTGATAGAAAGTATATTGGATACTGTAGAATTAGCCAATTTGAAACTGTCTTAATCCATCTGGGCTGGTAGAACAAAAATACCATGGACTGAGTGGATTAAATAACATTTATTTTTCACAGTCCAGGGTCAAGGCACTGCCAGATTCAGTGTCTGGTGAGAACCTACTTCCTAGTTCACAAAAGGCTGTCTTCTCTCTGTAACCTCACATGGCCAAAGGGGCAAGGGAGCTTTCAGAGTCTCTTTGTAAGGGCACTCATCCCAGTCATGGGGGCTCCACCCTCATTACTTAATCCCAAAAGCCCCACCTCCTAATGCCATTACATTGGAGGTTAAGATTTCAACGTATGAATTAGGGGGACACAAACATTCAGCCTGTTGCAGAAACCAATGTTAGGAATTTACCCAAAACTCAAGGAAAAATCCAATATCCAATATTCTCAGGGAGATAACAGAACACAGTGTGATTATCTTGTGTGAAGATTAACCAATTCTTTATCTATTTTATAAACCCAGCACAATTAAGTTACCAAAATCTGAGAATGATAATGGAGGAAAAGGAAATTCCTGATCAATTCTACATGTGAAAATGGAAATAAATAAATAAATATGTATGTAAATAAAATATTAAAACTTAATTTTTGTACATTAAGAGTAATAGTATATAAACAATATGGTTAATTCTAAGAATGCAAATTTTTTCAATATTACAAAGTCTTATAAAGTATCCCATCATTCAGTAGAAAATATTCCTAATTAAGTGAAAAAAAGAGCAAAGATCCCATTACCATAAACTCCCCAATATTTAAAACAGCTTGAAATGTTCTTGATAATGTAATAAGACAGTAAAAAGGTATAATCATTTTAACTATTATAATGAATAATATAAAACTATCATTATTTGCAAATAATATACTTAATCAACTAAAATACATTGGAAATAAATTCAGTAGGGTACTCAATTATAAAAACTATATAAGAACAGTATTAACATTTACATACAGTAGGATATAAAATTGAATAGAAAATTATTCCATTGAATAATTTAGTATTAAATTAATGTACCTTGAAATAAGATTATCAAGAAATTTGTGGGACCCAAATGATTTTAAAAAAACACACAAACAACTCAAAGGGGTAGATAATAAGCCTTGATGAAAATGTTGTATAACAGTGTAACTTTTTTCTCCAAATCAATGTACATTTTTAGCAAATCACAATGAATATTTCAATATTTTTTGGAAGGAGGCTTTTCAAAATGAATTTAAGTTTGTTTGAAAAAAAGAAATCAGAGAATAGTGAAGACCATTTTGATAAAGAAGGGTAAGGGTGAGTAGAAGGAGGGGAGAAAGTAAGGATTGCATTAACAAAAATGAAATAAATTTCATAATCATCAAAACACAGATAATCTGAATCCAATAACAAAATATTGCGACTTCCCTGTTGGTGCAGTGGTTAAGAATCTGCCTGCCAATGCAGCAGACACGGGTTCAATCCCTGGTCTAGGAAGATCCCACATGCTGCAGAGCAACTGAGCCCACGCGCCACAGCTACTGAAGCCCGCATGCCTAGAGCTTGTGAACCACAACAAGAGAAGCCACCGCAGTGAGAAGCCGGTGCAGTGCAACAAAGAGTAGCCCCCGCTCGCTGTAACTAGAGAAAGCCCACGTGCAGCAGCGAAGACCCAACACAGCCAAACAAACAAACAAACAAAATATTGAGTATATATAAAGAAGGTTGGATGGCAGACTGAGTTCAGCTTGTTATGGTGTGATATTTAATATGGATGGGCCTTTGCCACCTACAAACTTAGTTACATTTTATTTTTGTTGTTCCCACCTTTCAGCCTACTCACTGGGGATTGATTTGGGGTCTTCAGGTTGGTGTAACTGTCAGACATGGTTGATGCAGCAGCAAAATTCTATATGCTTTGCCCAAATCTGGAACATCAGTGGAACACTACGAACGACACCCAGAGTTAATAGCAGATTTTTGGAAGAAACATCAGAAGGAAATAGAAGAAGGAGAAGAAAGAGAAAATAAAGACAGGAGGAGGAGGTTCACAAAAGACAGAGAAGGGAGAAAGAGAAAAGAGGGAAGGGAAGAAGGAAGGGAAGGAAAAAAGGGAGGAAGCGAGCAAAAAAAAAAGCAGACAGAAGAGAAGGAAGGAAGGAGAAAAAATAATAAACTATCAATATAGAGAGAACGGTGCAGACGAATAACAGAAAAAAAGACCCTAGGAACTATTAGAGTTTAGAATATGATAAAGCTGTTATTGAGAAGAATAGATATTTAGAAAATGGAAGATGGGTGAAGAGACAGAGTGGGAGTGGGAGACAGAGTTGGGTTACTATTTCAAATTATGTAGTCAAAGTGAAAAACAACAACAAGTTTTCAAAATTTGGAAAATGTATGACAAAAATCAAAATCTTTTAGTGTATGAAGGCATCTTATAAATTAAAGGGAAAAAATTATAACACCCAATAGAAAAAATGGGCAAAGGTTACTAGTATGTAATTTGTGAAAGATAAATATAAGTAGTATTCACATATATGAAAAATATTTAGGATCATTGGTAATAAAGAAAGGTATAATGAAGTATAAGTGAGTGATCATTTATTAACTTAGATTTTGGTAGGATGAACACATACAGAAATACACACCAATTTTTGGTAAGGATGCAAGGAAATGGGCTTTCATGCACTCTTGCTATTGGTGTATTTCTGGAAGGCAGTTGGGAAAGGTGTGTAAGCTTCGACTTGATGTTACTTCTCTTTTAGAAATTTATCCAGAGGCCATAATTACAAGGGCAAACAAAAATACACATATTGGCTAGTGGAAATGATTAAGAAAATCTTGACAAATTCATAAGATGCAGTACTATAGAACCATTAAAAGCTCTCAAAGACTTCAAGATATGATATCCTAGGAACATATTTGTAAAGAGAATGGAAGTAGATTTTAAAATCTCACTATGGTATATGCTACAGTTTTATTTACTATTCTGCACATTGCTATCTTCATTTAAGAATACACCTTAGAAGATTCTTCACTAGTGATGAAGGCTTAATTAACTTTGCTTCCTTTTAGTTTGATACGTCTTTGAAAAATCTTCTCAAAGCCAGTGTAGGTACTTGTCATGTTGGGGATGTAATTACGAGAATGTGGAGCTGTCCTGAGGCTGCTAGAAAGCCTATTGGTGTCTCCCTGAGGCGAAGAAGGACTTAGAAGTATGTGCTGGTCACGTAATAATAGTTACCTACCAGGGTTCTTGGCTTCCTTAATCAATAGAAATTCATAAGAGGCCAGACTAGGAATTCAGGCAAGGCTTTACTGGGACCCCTGCTGCAGCAGAGGGGAGCGAGAACAAGTAACAGGTTCCCTTGCTTGCTCCCTGAGGGGGGGATCTGGTTCCTTATATGGGGTGAGGGGAGGGGTGTGTCCAGGGGTGGGGCCGGAGGTGTGGCTTAGGTGGTCTGCCCGCCCCTTAGGTGGTGTAGTGTGCAGGGGGCATGCGCAGTGCCCTGCTTTTGCTTCCGGCTCTTCAGAAGTGGCAGTTGGGTTTTGGTCTTTTTGTATTTTGTTGCCCATTATTTGCCCCAACTGCACATGCCCAGTTATTTTTAGTCCCTTGTAGTTTCTTTGTATTTTGTTGCTCAAGGAAACATTTGTCCAGGTGCAAGCCCTGCAGCAAAGGTTCCCAGGTCCCAGCCTGTCTCAATATCATGTGTTATGGCTGCACCTTTAAAACGAAGTTAGATGGGCTTATCTCTAAGGCTCCTGCTGACTCTAAAATTCTGTGATTCTCTTGTATCTTCATCTTCTCTTAACCCTCTTGCATTCTCTGTAGCACTGTGAACAAGAACAGTATAGAACAGAAGTGCACATGTCCCCTATCACCTGGCAGGGACTAAGTGGCTTAGCTGATGGGACACACTTTCTCCCCTGACCATCTGATCAGCTGTATTGATCAGATAGCTGGTCTTTCACAGCTACCTGGCTGTGACTCCTTGTTCACTTCCTTTGCTGAGAATCTGTATGTTCATAAAATTGCTCTCATAAGACTCTTGGGAAATAGTTCCAAAATTAGAAAGCCACGGTGTGGCAGATAGTGAGTAAGTTGTGGACTGCAATCTCATGGCCGGTTAAATGTATGACGTTCAGCATGAAAATTTTAAACTAGTGATTTTAATAGATCCCTTAAAGAACTTTATTTAAAGTTCCAAAAAATAGAAACAATGAATATTCACTTTTTAAAAAATTAATGGAAGGGAATCTTTTTATTTTTAAAATTGCATGCTTTGCTGACATAATACAAATTATGCATTGTATGAGAGATTATAAGTAAGTTTTTAAAGATTTTTCTTTGGCTTTTTGAATAGGTAATAGTGTCAGAAAAGAAAGAAAAGGAAGGCCCCTCCCTTTTTAATTCCCTTTGATTAGAAATTTTTCCGATGTATTGATCAGGTGATTTCAATGTGCATCCAAGGCTGAAAAACCTGAAAAAAGAGTTGCTTCTTAATTCTTCCTTCTAAGCCTCATGGTACTCCTGAAAATTCAGTTTTGTTCCCTAATAAAATTCCAAATTGCTTGGAACCTCCAGTTAGCAAGAATTTGTCTACTCTCCTCTTTTATGACAGAGGTAAATTACAAGAAAATAAGCACATATTTAAGATCACATGCATGTGTGCATACGTGTGTGTGTGAAAATCAATTTTTCCGGAAAGTTCTGGAACAGTTTATTGATACCAAATTTCTGTACCTATTAGATACACATTTTCAATGATCCCTGATGTTTATTTTTATGATACTGAGGGGGTACAAATACTTTCAACCAACAAAACAATAATACCAATAAAAACTTCATTTATGGTGAACATATTCTTTTTGCACATAAGAATCTACTATTATGTTTTTAAATGATGTTGATTGAGATGATTGAAACAAAATGAGTATTTCCAGAAAATTTAAGAATTCAGTGCTCCCCTTACTATGAGTATATTTTTTAGAAAGAAGATTTTGTTGTTTTGTTTTGTTCATTATGCTCTGTATAAGAGTGCAGGTGTTAGTGAATTACACATCATAGAAGAATTAGGAAAACGTCAGTTAGTGGATCTTAAACCCAAAATGTATTTGCCAGATTTTATATGTAAGTTGATAAATAACAATGCTGAAAGTGCCCTACACATTATAAAAAATCAATACATTGAATCAAGAAAGATTAAAATGTTACCTGTACACTCTTCTAGTTTCTTATTTCAAACCTTCTTAGTGTGTCCTTAATCTGTTTACGAAGGAAATAAATTTAAAAAGAAATGCCCTAGAGAGGTATTAAGACTTACTTGATTCCTAGGTGACTGGGCCACCTGAATTTATGTGTAGCTTCTGTTTGCTGGAATATGGCTTGCAATAAGATTTACAGCCAATACTTCTTTAAAGATCAAATGATGCTATTAATATTAGATATGTATTTTAGGGACAGTTTGTCATTTGGCTGAGAGCAAATTCCCATAAACTGACAACTCAATCTTTGCATGAAAGCAAAGCAAATATCACTTTCCAATTAGAACATTTCTTCCTACTTCATTCTTAATTCCTTCGTAGGGGAAACAATGATATAAAATAAACCCTCAAATTTCAGGTATATCCAATATTTTTCCACCAGCTAAATGGAAAATAAATGTTTTTCATCTGTGATAGTCAAGTGTCTCTACTTAGATACATGAAGTTGAAGATACAGAGGGGTAGGTTGGAGGATGAGATTTGGGTAAATCTCTTATCATCAGAATCTTTGCTGCTTATTCAGAAGCACTCACAAGGTAGTCTATTTGAAGATATCTTCTCTAATGATAATAATCTTACTTTTATCACCAAATTCCTGATTCAGTTGGTTTGCCAAGGATACCGCCTCTAATCACTGTTGAAAAATTCCTTTTTCTGTCTTTTGAGTTTGTGTGAGGCCAGTTTCCAATGGATTATTCAGCAACATTTAACTCATTATTCAGCAACCTAAACATTTATTCTGTAACCTTTTCTCCTCTTTGCTTATTTTCCTCTGCATCTTGTTCCTTCCATATTCACTTCTTTGTCCATTTTTTTTCCTGTCTGCCCTTTTCATGTAATAAAATATTCTTTTCTCTAAAATGGTTTTTCTCTGTCAAAATAGACTCTCTCAGAAAAAGATTTTCTTTTTTAAGCCTACCAGATTCATATTCTTCTTCTCTGCCCTGACATTCTTAAATTACGACTGAATTTTCCCTCATTTCTTTCCACAAGAATGAAAGATCCATAGAGCAAGAACGCTGTATTGGGAAGTAGTTATGTATGGATAGTGTGGTTGGTTCCCACTTGCTTTTTCTTTATTTCACGTGTAATGAAAAGGTTTTTCAATTTTGGCTGTGCCTTTTCCTTTTTTAAAATTTATTTCTTTTATTTATTTATTTTTGGCTGCGTTGGGTCTTCGTTGCTGTGCGTGGGCTTTTTCTCTAGTTGCGGTAACGGGGGCTACTCTTCGTTGCGGTGCGCGGGCTTCTCATTGCGGTGGTTTCTCTTGTTGTGGAGCACGGGCTCTAGGTGCGCAGGATTCAGTAGTTGTGGGTAGTGGGCTCCAGAGCTCAGGCTCAGCAGTTGTGGTGCACGGGCTTAGCTGCTCCGTGGCATGTGCGATCTTCCCAGACCAGGGCTCAAACCCGTGTCCCCTGCATTGGCAGGCGGATTCTTAACCACTGCGCCACCTGGGAGGCCCTGGCTGTGCCTTTGAGATTAAAATCAGGCATAGTGTGTAAAGGCTCTAAAGGATCACTCTTCTTTGTGGTCTGCCATACAGTTTAGAATTGATGCCCGGCAGGCAAAAGGTTTAGGGCATTTAAAAGATACCTGTGCTTATTGATAATCCTTAAGTAAAGAAGAGGATTCCTTTTCATTGATGGATGTAGAATGGCGGTTGAAGTATCTTAGTGTAAGAGGATGTCGGATGTTAATTTTCCTGTCTTGAAATTATACCCATAATAAAGAGAGCCACCAGACACAACATGAATGGACTCATTAAAGAGCATTAGCCCCAGGTATGGGAACCTAACCATCCTTCTCTACCCTCTTCCTAAAGATCTAGATGAATTCAAGGGTCAGAAGTGATTGGAAATGTATTCCTGTTGAAAGATTTCTCTCTTCCTTTCTTATGGGGAAAAAAAAAGGGGGTGTAAGATGATACCTTCCTACCAAATACAGGGAATCCAGGAGAAATTTCATAGTAGGTAACATTTATTGAGTGTTCACATCCTCTGTGCCAGGGAGTGGAGTAAGCACATCACACTTACTGTGAACTTCTCTGAGGCAGGAGCTGCTATTATCTCATACTTACAGAAGAGGAAATTGAGGAATAGGCAGACATCTCGTTCAGTGTTACACACAACTGTCACTTGTCAGATTCTGGCTTCAACCCCGTCTTTTCTGCATCCAGGTGATTTACCCATTAGAAGTTATATGGCCTTTCACTGTTAGGGGTTTGGATTATGGCAAAAAAGGAAGACTAGGACACTGTTCTCAGATTGGAATCTGCCTACACATCACACTTGTAGATATGTGCTCTGTGACTATTTACAAAGGAAAACAAGGATTAGAAGGAAATTCAGAGTGGATACAGCAACACTGCATTTCCACTGCTTGTTATGGTGGGATGCACAGGATTCCTGGGCATTAAGTGGGCACCATAGAAAGTCCAAAGTCCAGGTTGGTATTTCCATGAACCTGCCCAAGAGAGCTGCCTCTCAGGCAAGGGGCTCAGAGAGTCAGAACCATGGGGGATGTCTGTGCAGGGGGCAAGTAGCGGGAGGGTGTGGGAAAGGGCACACCCAGCCCATTCCTATGCCTGGTGCAGGGGAAGGACTGCAGGGCTTCCCAAAAAACCCACAGGAGAGGGAGCATTTTGGTTCCTGGCCAAAGGCAAGAATTATGAACCAAGAGAAGATTATCATTGGGTCTTTAGTTTTTAATTTATTTTTTATTAACGTTATTTTATTATTATTTTAAAGTTGTAGTTTATATTGGAGCATAGTTGATTTCCAATGGTGTGTTAGTTTCAGGTGTACAGCAAAGTGATTCAGTTATATCTATACCTGTATCTCTTCTTTTTCAAATCCTTTTCCCATTTAGGTTATTACAGAATATTGGGTAGAGTTCCCTGTACTATACAGTAGGTCCTTGTTGGCTATCTATTTTATGTATAGTCGTGTGTATGTTCATCCCAAACTCCCAATTTATCCCTTCCCCCCACCTTTACCCTTTGGTAACCATCAGTTTGTTGTCTAAGTCTGTGAGTCTGTTTCTGTTTTGTAAATAAGTTCATTTGTATCATTTTTTTAAGATTCCGCATATAAGCGATACCATATATTTGTCTTTCTCTTTGTGACTTACTTCACTTAGTATGACCATCTCTAGGTTCATCCATGTTGCTGCAAATGGCATTATTTCATTCTTTTTTTATGACTTAATATTTCATTGTACAATACATATGTACCACATCTTCTTTATCCATTCTTCTGTTGATGGACACTTAGGTTGCTTCCATGTCTTGGCTATTGTAATAGTGCTGCAATGAACAGAGGGGTGCATGCATCCTTTCGAATCATGGTTTTCTCCGGATATATGTCCAGGAGTGGGATTGCTGGACTATACGAATTCTCTCATCTTTAAATGAAAATAAATTTTGTAATTTTCTCTGATCCTTTCTCAAACGCCACCCCCCGAAAGATCTGGAGAAGAAGCAGAAAGAGGCGGGAAGGAAAACGGAAGAGCACAGATTTGCCTTCTTTCACTTTTGGCCTTAGCAAAGGACTGGCTGGTGCAGGAGTGTGAAGGGGAGAATTTGGGAACTAAACTGAGAAGGAAATCACAGTTTAAATTAGATGAGCTGCACTGGATTGTTCAATACTTGAATTATTGGAAAGTCATTGGATCTGTCCAAGGTAATTTTAGGGGAATGAACAGAACAGGATTAGAAGTGGAAAAAATGGAGAAAAAAATGAAAACGTTTCCTGAGCTATATCCCTAGGTTCAGACTGTTCAGTGGATTAGCCCCCTAAGAACTCTCACTTCCTACCACAGGTGAAGAACACTGGCTTCAGATTAGAAATATATTCACAATAATGATGTACTCAGGACAGTGCAAAATGGGAAGGTTTATGAATTTCTGTGACTGTGTGTTTTTTTATTTCACTGTTGTGTGCTCAGTGACTCCATCTGTAACTGCATTAATTTTTTCTTTCCAATAGTAATTTATTGTCTATCTCATTGATACTGTTGTAGGTCACATGGTATATTTAACATGACTAAGACATGTTCAGTACTAAGTAATTCAAGGGTACAGTGCAG
The DNA here is from genome assembly GCF_002837175.3 of Physeter macrocephalus. NCBI lineage: Eukaryota > Metazoa > Chordata > Mammalia > Artiodactyla > Physeteridae > Physeter > Physeter macrocephalus. The sequence goes on along the minus strand of NC_041214.2, from coordinate 44,953,320 downwards.
AAAATGTAATTTAGGTAGATAATTATCACAAAATCTGAATGAAGTAAGTGCAGTGGTGGAGACACACACAATATCAGGAGCACAGTGAGGAGAAATCAGGAAGGCTTCCTGGAGGAGGTCTGGATTAAATATTTAGAGGCACTACTCCTCATTGTTTGCACTTTACCCACACTGTTTTTTGAACACTTTAAGCCTTTAGCCCTACCTCGGCCCTCCCTCATGCCTGAACATCCTCACTCTTCCAGCATCTAACACTTAGCCATTCTTTAAGATTCAGCAAAAATGCCATTTCTTCAGAAAAAGATAACCTGAGCTACGCATCTAAAATTTTCCTCCCTACTATTTCATTAGAGCCTGCTATTTCCTTCACACCTCCCCATTAGTAACTTCTATGTTAATATCGTTATTACCTTTCTATCCCAGGAAATTACAAGCTTCATGAGACTGAGAATCCTGTTTTCATTATTGTACTTCTAGAATCTTGTAGGTGCACAGTAAGTATTTGCTGCATTAATTTGATTGGTATTATTTGGTGAATCATTCATCAATGTGTGGTTATTTTGGCTTTTGACACTCATTTCTTCCCCCTGCTTTCTTCAATTTGATAATTTTTTTTGTTCTTGAGCTTTTTAGTGCCAGTCTGAATGGGCCTGTTGTTTTTAACTACTGTTGTCCTGCCTACAGGTCCTGGCATTCCATAAAGATTCCTTTCTCTGTATGGATTACACCCAGGGATTCTTCTAGATTCAGCCTCTTGAGGCTCCTTGAACCTTCTCATTCCAAACCCTCTCTTTTTTTAAACTTTTTTTTTTTTTTTTGTGGTACGCGGGCCTCTCACTGTTGTGGCCACTCCCGTTGCGGTGCTCCGGATGCATAGGCTCAGTGGCCATGGCTCACGGGCCCAGCCGCTCCATGGCACGGGATCTTCCTGGACCAGGGCACGAACCCATGTCCCCTGCATCGGCAGGCGGATTCTCAACCACTGCGCCACCAGGGAAGCCCTAAACTTTTTAATTAAAAATTTTTTTTTAAATTTTATATTGGAGTATAGTTGATTTACAATGTTGTGTTAGTTTCAGGTGTATGGCAAAGTGATTTAGTTATATATATATCTATGCTTTTTCAGATTCTTTTCCCATATAGGTTATTACAGAGTATTGAGTAGAGTTCCCTGTGCTATACAGTAGGTCCTTGTTGATTATCTATTTTGTATATAGTAGTGTGTATATATTAATCTCAAACTCCTAATTTATCCCCCCACCTTTCCCCTTTGGTAACCATAAGTTTGTTTCCTAGGTCTGTGAGTGTTTCTGTGTTGTAAATGAGTTCATTTATATTACTCTTTTTTTAGATTCCACATATAAGTGATGTCATATAATATTTGTCTTTCTCTGTCTGACTTGCTTCACTCAGTATGACAATCTCTAGGTCCATCCATGTTGCTGAAATGGCATTATTTTGTTCTCTTTTTATGGCTGAGTAATATTCCACTGTATATATGTACCACATCTTCTTTACCCATTCATCTGTTGATGGACATTTAGGTTGTTTCCATGTCTTGACTATTGTAAATAGTGCTGCAGGGAACACTGGGGTGCATGTGTCTTTTTGAAGAATGGTTTTTTCCAGATATATGCCCAGGAGTGGGATTGCTGGGTCATATTCCACCTTCTTTTTATCTTCATTTCTCTTTCTCCTCTGATTCTCTTGGACTAATAGCCCGGCCTCTGCTCTCATCAATACTAACTTTGCAGTCTTCACATGCCCTCCTTCCCCCAGCTCTGACTTCATTTTTTATTTTTTACTTCTGTTTTGGGATGTTTTAAGGTTGTTTTGCTGTGGAAAAAATAAAATCTGTTGCTAAGAATTAGAATTTTGAGCTGTCTCATGCTTTGTAAGGATAGAAAACGTAAGCACAAGTAAATGCAATGATATATGACATTATGTTAAAATAATTAGTGCTCATATTTTCTATTTTTCATTACCGACTATGTAAACTAAAGTGAACATGTGGTTGAAATAACTGTGAACTCTTTATTATTTCTGATAATTGATTCATACAATCTATTTTCAGATGCAAAATTTTAGAACAGAAAAAAGAGGCTAAAGTTTTATCCTTTTTTTTTTTTTTTTTTTTTTTTTTTTTTTTTTTACAGGCTCCGGACGCGCAGGCCCAGCGGCCATGGCTCACGGGCCCAGCCGCTCCGCGGCACGGGGGATCCTCCCAGACCGGGGCGCGAACCCGGCTCCCCTGCATCGGCAGGCGGACGCGCAACCACTGCGCCACCAGGGAAGCCCTTTATCCTTTTATTATATGATGCCATTCTATATTTCTTGCCCCTGACATACTCATAGTGATAATTTTTTATTTCCATGACAGTACCCTCCATAAGCAGCAAAAGCCAGTACTCTGGTTTAATGAACGACAACAAAAACGAAAAATGGAGATGCGTTGGTGTCACCAATAGTGAAACACATGGTAAAGATGAGGAAAGTCACATATCTTTACTGTGATTTTTTCCAACATTTCCCAATTGCATTTGCCCATTTAATCCATAAAGTAGCACTGATATAAGCAAGGAGTGTACCATCATCATCAGTTTTAAAATATAATATTTATCTTAGCATCTTTGAATGGCTCGATTGAGCTTACATGGCTGAAGAGTTGGTAGAACTGGGTCTCAGATGTAGGTCTTATGATCCTTGGTCCAGGCCAGTGCCTGCTAAACTCTTCTACCTCTTTGTAATATCTCTGTGACAGGTAGAGCATTGTCAAAGCATTTACTGAGTGTATAAATCATAATAGTGGCTGCCACAAATGATAATGTCTAGGGCAATTGAAGTACACACTAATAGGAGAATGAATCTTCTTAATTTAAATTCTGAACTTTCATGCTAAGGATTGAATCCTAGTGCTTCTTCCACTGACATCCCAGAAGCATGGAAATGCCCACTACCGACAAAATTGAATTCGTTCCTGAAGAAACAGTTGTCCTTTTATGCTTTTTTTTTCTTTTTGCCAACGCCCATGATGACTGTCACCGTTTCCATTCTTATAATTCTTGAAAGAATATTAATATGCAAATTTATTGAAAGTTGCCCACATTGGTGTTCTGCCAGGAGAATCTTTTGATATCATGTGGACTTTCTGTGATTTTTAAAAATAATTTTTATTGGAGTAGAGTTGACTTACAATGTTGTGTTAGCTTCAAGTATACAGCAAAGTGAATCAGTTATACATATGCTTTGTATATGATTCTTTTAATATTCTTTTTAATATTCTTTTTTAATATTCTTTTCTCATATAGGCCATTACAGAGTATTGAGTAGAGTTCCCTGTGTGATTTTCTGTGATTTTTAAAGTTGATCAAAATATCATTATTGCCTTTTCCCAACTCCAAACATTCATACTATCAAAGATGAAATAGGATATTTTCTTAGATAAGAATATTCATCTGGCTTTTAACTTTTTGAAATGGCAAAAAAAAAGTCTACAATCCCAAGATTGGTATAGAGATGATGCATTTTTTTAACCTCGGCACAAGTGAACTGTATCTTAATAACACCTCAATCTTACCTTGATAAATACAGTTTAAGCCTCCAAGAACCATTGTGCTCTGTAATTACCTTGATTAAAGAAGAATAAAAAAGTTTTCACAGCAATCAGAGTGCTCTCAGACTCTCCTGTGTTACCAGACAGTATCTCCCTGCTTCTGCCTGCAGGTGTGGGTTGAAGTAGGGGACTAGTTATGCCCACCTGACAGTCTTTGATTAATACCTTTTTTTTTCCATTCTGCAAGAGCTAATCAAATTTTTAATTTGCTAATCAAGGTTTCCTTTTGATTAATGCCGTAGTAATTATTTAAGGAAATAGAATACCATGTCCCTTGCTGAAAGTACACACTCACTACTATATACTATAGTGGAAGCTTTTATCTGTACTATATAGTCCCACTAGGTATTTGTGAAATAGCATATTCTCAAGTAATTGAGAAATGACATAGAGTGATAATAAAACCCAGCTGACATATGTGGCATATTTGATTCTGATATTTAGATTAGTGATGATCATGGGTTCATGGGATTCAGACTCAATAAAAGGACCTTTCAATAAACATGACAGCTATCCACTGGTTTGTCTTATTTACTTGTCTTGTTTCCTTACCCAGTCGAACTTAGTTGGAATTTATTATGTTGATCATAAATGTTTTAAATTTTGTTTATATTTTCAGTAGCTCCGTCATTCTGAAGTCTAGTTAAAATATTCTTGACAATTTCAGTATTTTAACAAAAGAGAATAAGAAAGAAGCCTTTTAAAAATATTTTATTTTGGGCTTCCCTGGTGGCGCAGTGGTTGAGAATCCGCCTGCTAATGCAGGGGACACGGGTTCGAACCCTGGTCTGGCAGGATCCCACATGCTGCGGAGCAACTGAGCCCGTGAGCCACAACTACTGAGCCTGCGCGTCTGGAGCCTGTGCTCCGCAATGGGAGAGGCCGCGACAGTGAGAGGCCCGCGCACCGCGATGAAGAGTGGCCCCCGCTTGGCGCAACTGGAGAAAGCCCTCGCACAGAAACGAAGACCCAACACAACCAAAAATAAATAAATAAATTTATTATTTTTAAAAAAAATTTATTTTATGTTGGACTATAGTTGGTTAACAATGTTGTGTTTCAGATGTACAGCAAAGTGACTCAGTTATACATATACATGTATCTATTCTTTTTCAAGTTCTTTTCCCATTTAGGTTATTACAGAATATAGAAAGAAGACTTCTAAAAATATGAAAAATAAGTTTTTTCGAATCCCAGCCAACATTTTCCTTTCTACTAGATGATTAAATAGAAAAAATTAAGTGTAGAGAGTTTTATTCATACATACTTTACTCCATTTTTTTTTTCAAATTTAGTAAAATGAACACCTTTTGTATCATTGACTAGAGATATGTTTTCCTGTTCAGTCAGTCAAACTGTTAGGAAGCCAAAGGAATTTAACATCTTGATTTCAGTGCATTCTTGGCCAACCTTGATGAAACAGTTCACACATAAATGAAGTTAAGATGGTGAGCCATTAAAAATCATAAGTGATTTATACGAGGTTGAATTATCCATGCTTCCATAGCGGCATATACTGGACATTCTGAATAGTCTTTAGAAACTTATTGTCTCAATCATTATTTCCAGGCTTATGGTTTTTTATGAATCATTTAATTTGTCCTCCATATAGATTATTATGAGGTATTACAGTGTCCTCATGGTTCTATTATAATGAAAAATGATATCTTCTTCCAAAATATCCATTTAGAAAGACAAAAAATGTGATTCTAGTCAATAGTTTTAGTATCTAGGAAGACAAAGACAAGCATACATTATAACATATTCTTTGTTGTTTCTTCGATGTGCTCGTCTGATGGAACATAAGTTTTATTGAGATGGAGGTAGAGGAAATAAAAATTGAATAAAAAAGTCCATTTTAAATGTGCACCTTACAGGATAAGGGGATACATTTGAGGAGATTCTAGAATTAGATTCAGTGAATTTGAGATATTTGGTAAATAGAAATATTGTTTATATGCTGGCTAAGCTCATTCTCTGGTGAATGCTACCCAAAAGCCAAGAATGTACTTGGCCAGTGGTAGCATTGATGGTGACCAATGTCTCTACCTCTTCTGCTTTCTGTAGGAAAAAAAATGTGTATTTAAGTGACAAATTATGCATTGCCCATAGCACACGCTTCTGTCTTACCTGATTCTGACGCAGCCTGAGCTATTCTGCAGTTCTGTAAATTGTAAATAACCTATACTGGTACAATAGAGGTTCAGCTGAATTCCTTCCCCATCCTGTGGAGAAGATAGTGTTGCCTCTATTTGCACATTCATTTCAAATTCCTAATCTGTAAATGTGTCTTTCTCAGATTCTCTTTAAACCACTCATGACATCTTCTTGGCTCCCTCATTGATTGGCTGAAATAAAATCTTCATATTCATTTCATATCCGTATGAGAATCATGGTTTTATCCTTTTTGAAAATTGTCTCTTATCACTTCTCTCTCCAGGACAAGTGTTCTCATCTTCAGTACTGTTAGCATTTTGGACCAGATAATTCTTGTTGTAGGGGGCTGTTCTGTGCATTTTAGGATATTTAGCAGCTTTCTGGCCTCTACCTGCTGGATGCACCACCTTAGTTGTGGCAACTAGAAATGTCTCCAGGCACTACCCAAGGTCCCCACTGAGAATATTTTAAATAACCCCTGGTTAGGAACCCTGCTCTAGGGTAAAATATATATGCTATAATTTCTTACAAAAACATCAGTGCCCTCTGCTCACTTATTCATTTAACCAATGTTTATTGAGTAGCACACACACACACGCACAAACACACACACACACACACACACACACACACAGTTTTCTGTGAATAAGACCAATCACAAATTTGCTTTTAGGAAACTTGCAGCTAATTCCATTTAGGATCATATACTCTTCCTGCAGTTTCTTGTTTACCCTTTGGTGCTTGAAAACATTCTTTGTAACTTTAGGAAACTTTTCTTTTCCTTGTTTGACCTGTTTTCTCTTTTTATCTTCTCTATCTCTTTCCTTGACTTTTTTCATTTGTGAGTTAAATAATGACCCTAATCCTAGCATAAGCGTGAGCTATATATCTAAGAAATGTCTGTGATAGATGTGTAAGTGAAAATAATCATCATTAATAGGACCTTCTGTCCTCCCTGAAAATTCCTGGAAGTTGTCCGTGGAGGTACCCCCCCAAGTGAAGGATTAAGTGCAAAACTATATGAGCGCTTAGAATATATTCTGGGATGCAGTATGTTATTTGTGTTAGAAAAGATACAGATATTTAAGACTTGTCGAAGATACCACAGTTGAGCTTACTCATGACAAATCCAGATGAGGAAAAAAGTAATTCACATTTTGTTTGTGGGAAGCAAATATACCAGATCCTCAATAAGTCTTTTGACAATTATCCCAAAAGGAAATATGAAACAAAGTTTTGTGAGTAGAGGGTCTTGATGATGACATAGTGGTAGATATCAGAATATCCTACCTAAACTCAACTACAGGGTTTACAAGGCTGCTTCCATCACTAAAACACCTAGCTAGGTTACTGCTCCCTGAGCACCCAGGGAGCACACTTAAGCAGGGGTCACAGTAAGGTTAGTGGAAGCATTAAGTCTGGGTCAGTAGGATGTATTTATTGAGTGCATGTTGAGTACTGTCCTAGGAGGTGAGGATATAGAATTAAATTCTAATACAGACACCCTGCCATCAAGGACCTTAAATCCCCAGGGGGAAAGAAAGTTATAAGATGAAAAATAAGATAATTTCAGCTACTGAAAATGTAAAATAGGGTAAAATGGTTAAGCCTGACTGGTGGTTTGATAGGTGGGCCTAGGGAGAGCAGAGAGGGGTCTTTGAGGATAAACATTTGAAAAAAAGCTTAAATGATGAGGAGGCTGCAGGCTTGGAAAGGTCTGGGGGGAAAGTCGTTGAAGAGGAAAGATCAAGTGCATGATTTTGAGGTGGGAATGAAGTTGTTGTGTTTCAGGAAACGCAAACCTAGCATGTGGCTGGGAGCATCTCTAGGGTTTCTGGGGAAAGTGGTGATGGATTTGTAGGCTGGGGACAGATGAAGTGGGGCCTTGAAAGCCATGGTAGGGAATCTCTGTTTTGGTTCAAGGGTAATTTCTTTTTCTCTGTGCAGTCACGTTTATTTTTCTTGTTTTTGCCTTGAAATTATTTGTCTGAGAAAATCTTTGGAAATTTCAAAGGAAACATTTGCGTGACAAAAGACCTTTCTGAATAAAAAGAAATGGCCGTATAGAAGGATTGTGTGGAAAATGAACCCAAATTAGTCTTTTGCAATGTCTTTTAAAAATTTTACCTCTTCCTTTTCCTTCTCTTTTTCCTCCTCTTTCTTCCTTCCCTCTTGTAAAAGGAAGCTGTTGTAATAGTCACCAAATGATAATAGCTCAAAAGACAATGCTCAGTGTATTACTAAGTGGGTTTCTAATACTTCATATCAGTGGATATGAAGAAATGAATGATCAGGAGACAGACTAGATGGATAGATGCCAGGATCTCTGGTTCAATACGGGAACTGTCCCCGAAAAGGTTTGCTGGGAGTGCGGGCACCAAGGGGAGTTAGTTGGGTAAAGACATCTAAGAGTGTTACATGATAACACCAAGAATGCGAACTGTGAAGAGGCTGAACGAACACAGCAAACTCTTGGGGATTAACTGAGAAATGGGTCCAAGGTAAACACAAAAAGATGTTGGTGTGATATGGCTTCTTGATTTCAGCAACTTCAAAGAGCATTTCAGGCTAGAGAGAAGACAGGAACTGTATATAAGTGAACTCAATACATTTATTTAAATGTGTAGACATTTAAAATAAGATTCAATATACCTTATTCAAGAGGTATATCTCATAGTACAACTCAGTGGAAAAAAAATACCACAAACAATGTAGGTTATTACTACACATAATGTAGTCATAACCAAGGGTTTCATATCCTATAACTTTATTGTTTCTATATGCTTCCTTACTATGGCAACATATATTTAAATTTTGTCACACCTAGACAGGCATTTATGTTACACTGTCATTCACTCTATACAATGATAATGATGTAATTTAAAATAAGGAGTAAGCGCTGCTTTTTGATTTAAATACAGATATAGCCAACAGGGAATAAGCTCACAGAAACATTTTCGAGTATATTAAAAGAAAGCAAAATGGAGAATGAAAATGTGTAGTAGATTTTAGCAGAGGGGGAGCGAAACGGCCCCCTCAATCTCAAAGTGAGGATCAAAAGCTATACAGGAAAGCCCCGTTCCACAGCTTCTAGTTTTGAAAAGTCTAAGCTACTGTCCTAGAATCCCTCACTATACAGATCCATTTAGGGGATTCAGAGAAATATTTTCTGAATATTTTCTGATATTTTCACCAAGTGAAAGGAGAAAGAGGAAGGGACCACTCGTGTGCCATTTGAGCTGTGAGTCAGAGAGGAGCCTTTTTCCAGGGAAAAGAACAGAATGCTCTTAGGCACGAAATAAGCAATCAATGCTCTCTGCACTTTTGCTCCTCCACGTGGGTTTCATAGATCAGCAGCTTGTGAGAGATGCAGACTCTCAGGCTCCACCCTGACCCTCTGAGCCGGAATCTGCCCTCTCCCGGTGCCTAGATGCTACACTGCAGGCACATCCAGTCTGAGAGATGCTGCTACACTTACTAAGGAGAGAGAGGGCAGTGTGGGTGGAGGAGCCAGCCCAGGACAGGACAGCTGATCACAGCATAGCCCTTGGCGAGCTCAAATGATTTGTGCACACAGAACCTTTATGTACTGGCAGTGTGCACACACCTATTTTTTTTTGTTTGTTTTGTTTATTATTTACTTTCTGATGACAAGGAAAAGCTGGAAAATATGACTGGACCTTTGTTTGCCCCTTACAGGCTATAGGTATGAAAATGAACTTTTATTATAAGAGATGGATGATATTACTTAGTTTAACTACTTACTAGGGATGGTTCTGAGCAAATACCTGAATTAATTCATTTCATCCTCAAAACAACCCTGTTTCCCATTTTCCAGAGGAGGAAGATGAGAAGACAAATGGTCTCAGTCAGAATTAGAGGATAAATAATTCTTTCTTTCAAAGGGCGCAGCTGGTTTGCTCCATTGCTGAGTGCCCTGGTGATGGCTTCAGTGGTCCTGATGTCAGAAAACTGGGGCTGCCATCCGTGAAGTTGTAATAGCTGTTATTTCCTTTGTTTGTTGTTTCATGTTCCCAAGCTGAATAATACAGTTTTGTTGGTAGTTATTTAGCATAACCTGAAACTGCAAAATAAATTTACATAATAATTTGTCTCTCGTAGTGCACACCTGCACTATAATTGGAAAAGAGGAGAAAGAGTATTTGCCTTGTTTCAGTTATTGGCATGCCAAGACTCGAAAAAACAAAGTATTAACGAGTCAGATTTGTATCCAGTTCCAACAATGCTTTTTACTGCCTTCTGTTTTGTTTCACATAAAATATGAAAAGTATGCTTTGCGTATGTAATTTTTTTTACTAGTTTAATTACTGAGAGCTTAATTTGTTTTAATAATTTAATAGATGAAATCAAAGTAGAGCATTTGATTGTATATGCGTCCTTCTAATCCGGGAGTGCATTTAAGGAAAGCAGTGAATCATTTGCACAAAATCTTTTTATAAGACAAATAAAGGAAAGTATAATTAAAACAAAAATATGGTGTTTTAATAAAGTTAGAAGGAATTTTTTTCTTAATCATTCTGTTATTGTCCATCTGGGATTGTGAGGCCTTCTTTCTTACTGAGAAATATTGATTTGACTATTGATCTTATTTTCACTGAAATTAGAATTTTTGAAAGTGGAAAAATCAAACCTTTTCAAATAAGAAAGAGTTATAATTACTGTTAACTTTGCAAATTCTTCTTTACCTTCTGTTTCTTAAAAGAAAAATGGTATCTAAATATGCAGTTTTAAAAATCATATTCTTTGGTAAAATGTATTGAAAAACAGTTTGGTTAGAATTAGGAATTAAGAGATTGATTCTTTTAGATTATGACGAAGAAAGCATCTGAGAATATAAACATACATAATTTTTACTTAAAGTAGTTTAGACTATGTGTGCTATTTATCCTTTGAAGTTTACCTGTTTAGTTAATTCGGACATATGGTGACTACTTCTCAAATACTTTTTCCCATGGACATTTGATGCAAATTCAACTCCCTTTTTGAGTTCTTCTCTGAAGAAAGCCATGGCTTAGTTCATTTATGAAAGTATTTGAATAAGTACATTGAATACTTTATGTTTTACAAATTAAAACTCAGAAGAAAGACTAATTTATTTGTGTTTTGCTTTATATGATGCATGTAATGTTTAGACTGTTGTGTCAGAGCATTGGGTATTAGGGTCATTGTCATTACATAACTTTGGTAGGAAAGTTTGTTTGTTTTGTCTTGCTTAGTTTTGTGCATGGGACGAAAATGATGGATGACACACTGCCTTTCCCAGAAAAGAGAAGCTGACTTCACTTGGGTATCTGTGCATCATCATATACTTAGGAGCTTACTCCCTGCTAATATTTGAACAGCCTTATCAAATAATGATAAATTTGAGAGCAGTGGCCAAGGAGAGTGTTGCTTTAGGACATGAAATATACATACATATCAAATTATAGAAATAGCACTTTTACAGCTGGAATAGAAAATTTCCATTGCATACCGCTTACCTGTCCTAACTGTTCAATTGAGTACTTGATTGGCAAACTTTCCTAAGATGTGTGCCCTTAAAATGTGCTGTTTAATTTCTAAGTGTGCTTTCTCAGGATTCTCGGTTATCTTCCCAGGTACTATTATTAATTAGAATCATCCTAGTAGCCTCTTCAATGTAAGATGGCAGTCAGCCAGCCAATACATGTGAACAATTCTAATCCACACACCTCTTCTTTACTGCCTGGTTTTGTTTAAGCTCTGGTTTCCAGGGGAAAAGGAGTTAATTTTACTCCTACGTTCTAATCAAGAGGAGGGCATTAAGAAGCATTATGATCCTGGGTGAAGATGAGTATCATGCTTTTATTATTGTCTCCTGCAATGTGCACCATTTTGAAGAAAAGACATAAGTATCGTGACTGCTGTATATCCCCAGATCCAGCTCTCTTCCAAATAAAAGAAGCATTAACGTTTATTAAGGACCAAATGGACAGAGCATTTTTGTAAATTGTAGAATTATGAGGATATCAAATGTGTTGAAGGAAACCTCAGCCCCTGACAGAAATCCAGAGCTGTAAGATGTATTTGAGTGAATCTGAGCTAGCTCACTCATTTTACAGATGGGAAAGCAGAGGCCTAGATGGACTGTAAAGTTAGCTTGTTCTGAAATGAGGAGACAGCCTATTAAAATCAAAAGAAACAAGTTTTGGACTTGTATAGAACTGGGTTCGAATCATAACAGTTATCAGTTACATGATGCCGAGGTAAATGGCTTAACCTCTATGTGACCCTTTTTCTCCACCTGTAAAAATGGTACTTACTACACACAGGCCTAAAATGAGAAGGCAAATGTTAAAACACTTAGCGAAGTTCCTAACGCATTGTAGGTGTTGGGTTAGTAATACTTTCTTGAAGAGGCCCAAGAATGTTGATAAACAAGCCAGTCTTTTTTTTTTTTTCTTTTTTTAACATCTTTATTGGAGTATAATTGCTTTACAATGTTGTGTTAGTTTCTGCTGTATAACAAAGTGAATCAGCTATATGTATACATATATCCCCATATGCCCTCCCTCTTGCGTCTCCCTCCCATTCGTCCCATCTTATCCTTCCCCCTCCCCGTGTCCTCAAGTCCATTCTCTAGTAGGTCTGTGTCTTTATTCCCGTCTTGCCCCTAGGTGTGTCAGAACCAATTTTTTTTTTTTTTTTAGATTCCATATATATGTGTTAGCATACGGTATTTGTTTTTCTCTTTCTGACTTACTTCACTCTGTATGACAGACTCTAGGTCCGATTGCACCTTTCTTTCATGTCCATAATTCTATCACAATGAGTTTAGACTGCTGACTCACAGGCTCTGTGTCATAATACTCTGTGACAAAAATTGATTTGATGGCAGTGTGTTAGGTTGATGGCGACAAGGTCAATTGAGTTCGATTTGCTTTCCTCTGTAAGTAATCATCTCTGTTCCTCTGGTACTTGGAGACCGTAGGAGACCTGGAGAGTTTTAAATGTTTCTACTCTACAAATGTTTATTATTCAGATACAGAAGAGTTCATTTAAACTCATTTGCCAAAAATGCTTCACAAAAAAGATTTTGTGATTTCATGATGAAAGCTTAAGTGTTTTGATTCACTTAAAAGTGATTCCAACATTGACGTTTTTTATCCTTAAATATTCTAAGCTTAAACATCACCTCCTCCAAGAAGTCTTTGCTAATCATATTATCTGAGTAGGTCGCCCTGTAATTCTCTGTCTTTAGCTATAGTTTTTGTTTATCTTTCCATGTCAAATAACACTATTTGCAACTCCATTTGTTAAAGCTTGCTTCCTTCAATAGTCTGTAAATTCCATGAGAATGGGAGTCAGGTCTATTTTGCTAACCATTCTCTCCAAAGCACCTAATTTTACTTGTGGCATATAAAATCTTGAAAGAAAAAATTTGTCCATTTTCTGAGGAGTTTGGAATAGAAGGTGACAAGGACAACCTAAGGCAACTGCAGAACCTGGCTTGGAAGGGGCTCAATGCAATTATTTGAATCCTTTTCTCTTCTGTTGGGATGGTGAGTGGAATTTTAGAGACCTGAATGTTCATTTTTGATAATGAACCGTTTTTTTTTTTTCATTGCAGTGCAGTTCATTGCTGGGTGTACCTTTATTCATTAGGTCATCCGGCAAATATTCATCAAACACACCAGTAGACCTTGGAATGCAATGGGGAAACCAACAGCAATCAAGTAAACATATACATGAATATATTCTTACACCTGGTGATAAGTATAATGAAGAAAGCAAATGGAAAACCTATTTTAAACTGTGGGGAGAAGAGTCCCTCAGAAGCTCTTTCTAAGGGAGAGACATTAGGGTCTTAGTCCTACCACATCATCTGCATTTAGCTGCTCTGCTGTGACCCCGGTGGTCGTGACACTCTTATCCCCACAGGTTACTGGGTGTAGATGATCCCTAGTCCTTGCTGTATGAACACAGATCTGTCACTGACTTATTGTATTCACCTCTCCCAGTGGGATTGCTGTCCTACCCTGAGACCTCTCCCTTTTCCCTAGGGCCATGTCAACTTCCTCTCCGCCAATCCTTTATCCGAGGAGAAGCGCAGAGTTTCCTGTTTAGCAACTGCTGGCTCACTTCCTGTTTTGGATTCATTGCTGAACATTTTCTCTCTCTTACCACCCTTATGTTGTCACACACTTCCTGGATTCCTGTTGGGACTTAGACCACGTTTACTGTGCACGTGACTTGAATTTTGATCGAAGTCAGATTTCTCCAACCTTCTTCCCCTTTGAGTCTGTCTTCTTTTCCCTCTCCCTTCTCACTCCATTCCGTGCCCCTCTGGGTTCCATATTTCTGGGTTCACCTTGCAGATGATTGATGATTGTGGAATATGGCAGCAGGATATATGTAGATTTTTTTTTTTGCGGTACGCGGGCCTCTCACTGTTGTGGCCTCTCCCAT
>NC_041214.2:44934906-44939016 GCF_002837175.3 Physeter macrocephalus | reverse complement strand
CCAGCCGCTCCGCGGCATGTGGGATCTTCCCGGACCGGAGCACGAACCCGCGTCCCCTGCATCGGCAGGCGGACTCTCAACCATTGCGCCACCAGGGAAGCCCCATATGTAGATTTTTTAGCCTCTTCAATCAGAGTTTCTCAACCTCAGCGCTAACATTTTATGTCCAATAAATCTGTGTTGTGGAGCTGTCCTGTGCACTGTCGGATGTTTAGCAGCATCTCTGGCCTGTACCGCTAGGTGCCAGGAATACCCCTCACCCAGTTGCAACAATCAAAAATGTGTCCAGACATTGCCAGACGTCCTGTGGCGTTAGAAATTTCCCAGTTGAGAACCGAGTATACCAAGCTTTCAAGTAACCAAGAGTTTTGTTACTTACCTACTTATCCTTTCTTTCACTTATTCATATTTATCGAATACCTACTTGGTGTCAGAAGCTATTCACGGCAGTGAGAATATGACTGTAATCAACACAGGCAAAACTTTTGCCTTTATCAAGCTCACAATTTTGTAGTGGGAAATAGAATCAATATGAAAGCAATGTAGTCACTTCATGAAAAGTACAATAAAGTAAAAGAAAGCAAGCAAGGAAATAGGACACTATTTCAGAGACAGTGCTTGGAAACAGTCTCTTGGAGAAGAGAACCTTTGAGCAGATTTGTAAAAAAAGCACACTTGAGAGTTTCGTGAAGATCTTGGACAAAATCATTGCAGAAAGGAGGAAGCAGAAAGTGAAATGTCCCTGAATGGGAACAAGTGTGCTGTGATTGATAAACAGCAAGACAACCAGTATGGTTGGGGTGGAGGGAAGGACACCTGAGTGTGATGAGAAGTCACGGGAGAGCTTTGAGCTGGACTGTATTGGAATCTGATTTCTAATCAGGAAGACACATTCTGACTTCTCTGGACAGAACTGACAATAGTGAAGGCGCCAAGAATGGGCTTGAAGAGACCCATTTAGGAGGTTCCCATGGGAAGATGAGAGAGAAGATGCTGGTTGGAAGTGGGGTGCTGGTACTAGAGGAGGTCAGATGTTGTTGAATTAAGAGATGCTATTTGAGGAAGGCCTGGCTGTTCCTGCTGTTGGATTGGATGTTGGATGTAAGTAAAAGAAAGGCCCAAGAGGGACTCACAGGCAAGAGAACTTAGGTGACTCTTGATGCCAATATCTGAGATGGACAAGAATTTTTAAAACAATTTTATTGAAGTATAGTTGATTTACAATGTTGTGTTAGTTTTTGCTATACAGCAAAGTGATTCAGTTATACATATATATACATTCTTTTTATATTCTATTCCATTATTGTTTACCACAGAATATTGAATATAGCTCCCTGTACTCTACAGTAGGACCTTCTTGTTTATCCATCCTATACATAGTGGTTTGCATCTGCTAATCCCAAACTCCCAATCCATCCCTCCCATCCCCTCCCCCTTGACAATCACAGGTCTGTTCTCTATGTCTGTGAGTCTGTTTCTGTTTCATAGAAATGTTCATTTGTGTCGTATTTTAGATTCCACATATAAGTGATGTCATATGGTATTTGTCTTTCTCTGTCTGACTTACTTCACTCAGTATGATCATCTCTAGGTCCATCCACGTTCCTGCAAATGGCATTATTTCATTCTATTTTATGGCCGAGGAATATTCCATTGTATATATGTACCACATCTTCTTTATCCACTCCTCTGTCAATGGACATTTGGGTTGTTTCAGCATCTTGGCTATTGTAGGAGATGCACAAGATTAAGAGAGGAGCAGGCTGGGGTGGAAGGTTAAGAGCTCAGTTTTAGATAATTTAAATATGAAATGGCAATTAGCGGGGATGTTAAGTAACACAGTTAATTTTGCCTCAATTACCTGTTTTTGTTCAGCCATTTCACAGTTGTACAACTAGTTGGTACAACCATTTTTTTTTTAATGAGGAAACAAAAACTGAGAAATCTTGAGTAAACTGGGATTTGTGCTCAAAAATTGAGATTCTCTAGTATTTTCCTTAGTCACAACTGCCAAATAACTTTCTGATGTTTTTATGTTAAAACTGGAAAACAGAAAGCATTTGCTATAGTACTTTCAGCAAATAGAAAATAAGTACAAGTTCAAACTGAAAGCACACGTGTCTAAGGAACTTTTATCTTTTTAAAATCTCTGTTATCTCCAGTATTGTTAAAATAAAGGATGAAATTATGAAAAAATATTTGAACGAGTGGATTTTCCAGAACATAATCTGATCAACTTCTTCAAATACCATTTTCTTTTTCCTTACGCATTCCTCTGTATGAGTTAGTTAACCCATGCATCACTTAGAAGATTTTCCTAAATGTTTCCCTCATAGTCAATGCCTGCAGGCCCCGAGACCTCTAACAATGCAGAGATCTCCTTCCTCGTAGTATCTCATTATATTGCTACTAAAATCCCAATGTTTTCCATTCTGCCTTTACTAGCTCCTAGGCCAAAAAAAAAAAAAAGATGATAACATTAAAAAATAATATTTAGAAGGTGTATAACATTGAAAAATACACTCTTTGTGAAATGCTTTCAGAATATTATGTTTACATACTTTATATGATTATACATTGAGATTTTAAAAAATGAAATATATTAATGGATCAATCTTTCCTCTCAGTCAGAGTTCTTGTAGGAAACAGGCAGTGCATTCAAATAGGGTAACTGAGGAGAATTTAATGAAAAGAGCAAGGTTAAGATAAATCCACAAGGAAGGGGCTAAAAGCACATTGCCACCCTACGCCTGAGGGGAAGTATGGGGATGGGTTTCAGAAACTCAGAGAGAACCCCTGTTGAAGGGCCAACAGATAGACACCGTGGCCTTGGGTCGATGACCACAGCAAACTTGAGACAACACAGAAGGGGCAGAGGAGGAGTTCAGTCTCACTATTCCCCACCCTCACATCTCCTTGACACTCGCCACCAACCCCCATGCCTCTCTTCCCTGCATTTGCCCAGTCCAGTCAAAAAAACAAGAGGCCCATTGGGGCATATCAAAAAGGCCAGGCTCCCAGGCACAGGATAGGGTGGGAAAGGGTGAGGAACGGTGGGGTGGGGTGGTGCAAATTAAGCATACTCATGGACACTACTTTTTGTTTTTTTTTTTTTTTTACAATATATTAGCTCCTGGAACACCTTTGATGAGACATCCTGCTCCATTCCTCTGAAACTAGCCTTACCAAGCTAATTCAACCACCTCTTCTCAAAGCAAATGCCACTCAATCCATCTGCATACCACTGTGCATTGTAAACCCACGTTGGGAATTGTTTTCCTCATCTGATACTGCACCCTTTTCCACCAAGTCTTTAACTGGGCTGTTGCAGTCTCTCTGGCTGCTTCCTCTCTCTTCTCCAACTACTTAATTATATCTCAAGATCTTGTCTTATGCCTTTACTATACTTTGCTTTGGAGGAATGTGGAAGAGCAGGGAGTTTGGGATAGTATAAATATATAGGTAGGAAGGTAGGTAGATAGATAAATAATAATTCTGGGAGAAACACTGTTGGTTAAATTAATTTCAGTGCATTTCTCATACATATCTGTCAAATAATTATCCTCATCTAAATAATATTAAAAGCAGAAGCAAGAAGAACTACAACCCTGCAGCCTGTGGAACAAAAACCACATTCACAGAAAGATAGACAAGATGAAAAGGCAGAGGGCTATGTACTAGATGAAGGAATAAGATAAAACCCCAGAAAAACAACTAAATGAAGTACAGATAGGCAACCTTCCAGAAAAAGAATTCAGAATAATGATAGTGAAGATGATCCAAGACCTAACAAAAAGAATGGAGGCAAAGATCGAGAAGATGCAAGAAATGTTTAACAAAGATCTAGAAGAATTAAACAACAAACAAACAGAGATGAACAATACAATAACTGAAATGAAAAATACACTAGAAGGAATCAAGAGCAGAATAACTGAGGCAGAAGAACGGATAAGTGACCTGGAAGACAGAATGGTGGAAGTCACTGCTGTGGAACAGAATAAAGAAAAAAGAATGAAAAGAAATGAAGACAGCCTGAGAGACCTCTGGGACAACATTAAACACAAGAACATTCGCATTATAGGGGTCCCAGAAGGAGAAGAGAGATAGAAA
>NC_041214.2:44932569-44934160 GCF_002837175.3 Physeter macrocephalus | reverse complement strand
GAAAATGGTCATAGGAACATACATATCGATAATTACCTTAAACATGAATGGATTAAATGCCCCAACCAAAAGACACAGGCTTGCTGAATGGATACAAAAACAAGACCCATATATATGCTGTCTACAAGAGGCCCACTTTAGACCTAGGGACACATACAGACTGAAAGAGAAGAGATAGAAAGAGATATCCCATGCAAATGGAAATCAAAAGAAAGCTGGAGTAGCAATACTCATATCAGATAAAATAGACTTTAAAATAAAGAATGTTACAAGAGACAAGGAAGGACACTACATAATGATCAAGGGATCAATCCAAGAAGAAGAAACCCAAAGTTAGCAGAAGGAGAGAAATCATAAAGGTCAGAACAGAAATAAATGAAATAGAAACAAAGAAAACAATAGCAAAGATCAATAAAACTAAAAGCTGGTTCTTTGAGAAGATAAACAAAATTGATAAACCATTAGCAAGACTCATCAAGAAAAAGAGGGAGAGGACTCAAATCAATAAAATTAGAAATGAAAAAGAAGTTAAAACAGACACCGCAGAAATACAAAGCATCCTAAGAGACTACTACAAGGAGCTCTATGCCAATAAAATGGACAACCTGGAAGAAATGGACAAATTCTTAGAGGTATAACCTTCCAAGACTGAACCAGGCAGAAAAAGAAAATGTGAACATACCAATCACAAGTAATGAAATTGAAACTGTGATTAAAAATCTTCCAACAAACAAAAGTCCAGGACCATATGGCTTCACAGGTGGATTCTATTGAACATTTAGAGAAAAGCTAACACCCATCCTTCTCAAACTCTTCCAAAAAATTGCGGAGGAAGGAACACTCCCAAACTCATTTGATAAGGCCACCATCACACTGATACCAAAACCAGACAAAGATACTATAAAAAAAGAAAATCACAGACCAATATCACTGGTGAAAAAGGATCATGCACCATGATCAAGTGAGATTTATCCCAGGGATTCAAGGATTCTTCAATATATGCAAATCAATCAATGTGATACACCATATTAAAAAATTGAAGAATAAAAACCATATGATCATCTCAATAGATGCAGAAAAAGCTTTTGACAAAATTCAACACCTATTTATGGTAAAAAGTCTCCAAACATGGGCATAGAGGGAACCTACCTCAACATAATAAAGGCCATATATGACAAACCCACAGCAAACATCATTCTCAATGGTGAAAAACTGAAAGCATTTCCTCTAAGGTCAGGAACAAGACAAGGATGTCTACTCTCTCCACTCTTATTCAGCATAGTTTTGGAAGTCCTAGCCATGGCAATCAGAGAAGAAAAATAAATAAAATGAATACAAATTTGAAGAGAAGTAAAATTGTCATTGTTTGCAGATGACATGATACTATACGTAGAGAATCCTAAAGATGCCACCAGAAAACTACTAGAGCAAATCAAGGAATTTGGTAAAGTTGCAGGATAGAAAATTAATGCACAGAAATCTCTTGCATTCCTATACACTAATGATGAAAAATCTGAAAGAGAAATTAAGGAAACACCCCCATTTACCACTGCAACAAAAAGAATAAAATACCTAGGAATAAACCTACCTA
>NC_041214.2:44909494-44932478 GCF_002837175.3 Physeter macrocephalus | reverse complement strand
ATAAGACACTGATGAAAGAAATTAAAGATGATACCAACAGATGGAGAGATATACCATGTTCTTGGATTGGAAGAATCAGTATTGTGAAAATGACTATACTACCCAAAGCAATCTACAGATTCAATGCAATCCCTATCAAATTACCAATGGCATTTTCTACAGAACTAGAACAAAAATTCTTAAAATTTGTATGGAGACACAAAAGACCCCGAATAGCCCAAGCAGTCTTGAGGGAAAAAAACGGAACTGGAGGAATCAGACTCCCTGACCTCAGGCTATTCTACAAAGCTACAGTAATCAAGACAATATGGTACTGGCACAAAAACAGAAATATAGATCAATGGATCAAGATAGAAAGCCCAGAGATAAACCCACGCATATATGGTTAACTAATCTCTGACAAAGGAGGCAAGGATATACAATGGAGAAAAGATGTCTCTTCAATAAGTGGTGCTGGGAAAACTGGACAGCTACATGGAAAAGAATGAAATTAGAACACTCCCTAACACCATACAGAAAAATAAACTCAAAATGGATTACAGACCTAAATGTAAGACTGGACACTATAATACACTTAGAGGAAAACATACGAAGAACGCTCTTTGACATAAATCACAGCCAGGTCGTTTTTGATCCACCTCCTAGAGTAATGGAAAGAAAAACAAAAATGAAGCAATGAGACCTAATTAAAGTTAAAAGCTTTTGCACAGCAAAGGAAACCTTAAGGCGAAAAGACAACCCTCAGAATGGGAGAAAATATTTGCAAATGACTCATGACAAAGGATTAATCTCCAAAATATATAAACAGCTCATGCAGCTCAATATTAAAAACAAACAACCCAATCCAAAAATGGGCAGAAGACCTAAATAGACATTTCTCTAAAGAAGACATACAGATGGCCAAGAAGCACATGAAAAGCTGCTCAACATCACTAACTATTAGAGAAAGGCAAATCAAAGCTACAATGAGGTATCACCTCACACCAATCAACCTGGGCATCATCAGAAAATCTACAAACAACAAATGTTGGAGAGGGTGTGGAGAAAAGGGAACCCTCTTGCACTGTTGGTGGGAATGTAAATTGATACAGCCACTATGGAGAACAGTATGGAGGTTCCTTAAAAAACTAAAAATTACCATATCACCCAGCCATCCCACTACTGGGCATATACCCAGAGAAAACCATAATTCAAAAAGAGACATGCACCCCAATGTTCATTGCAGCACTATTTACAATAACCAGGTCATGTAAGCAACCTAAATGCCCATCGACAGATGAATGGATAAAGCAGATGTGGTACACATATACAATGGAATATTACTCAGCCATAAAAAGGAACGAAATTGGGTCATTTTTAGAGACGTGGATGGATCTAGGGACTGTCATACAGAGTGAAGTAATTCAGAAGGAGAAAAACAAATATTGTATATTAACGCATATATGTTGAACCTAGAAAAATGGTACAGATGAACTGGTTTGCAGGGCAGAAATTGAGACACAGATGTAAAGAACAAACGTATGGACACCAAGGGGAGAAAGCGGCGGGTGATGGTTGTGGTGGTGTGATGAATTGGGAGATTGGGATTGACATGTATGCATGAATATGTATAAAATGGATAGCTAGTAAGAACCTCCTGTATAAAATAATAATAAATAATATTTAAATGCCATTTAAAATTTTTTTATGTTTCTGAAGGGTTCCATGATAAATGCATGTAAAGAAATTGTGAAATCAAAGCATAATAACTAGTTTTCTTAAACATAGTTCTTCCTTAAAACTTATTTCCCTAGAAAAATTGGTAAAAACACATTTCTTCCCAATTGAAAATCTGGCTCTAGTTTTTGTGTTTGATAAATTATACGTTTAATGTTTAAAATTAAAACCATAACTTAAAATTTATGGTTGAATTAGCCTTTTTATATAGGGTAAAATGAGAAGATATTTATTATGTTAGGTCAAAATGCTTCCTTGTTGAGCACATGCAGATTTGTAACCATTTTACTAATGAGGGCTTGTTTAGTAGTAAATAGAAATCCTAAAATATCTAAGTATTCAATTCATACCGATTTTATTCTTCTCAGAGGAGATTACAAAATGATTTACAACCTATCAAAATCAATTTTTTAAAAAATAAATGTATGTATTTATTTTTGGCTGTGTTGGGTGTTCGTTGCTGCGCACGGGCCTTCTCTAGTTGCGGCAAGGGGGGTCTACTCTCTTTGTTGTGGTATGCGGGCTTCTCATTGTGGCAGCTTCTCGTTGCGGAGCATGGACTCTAGGTGCCTGGGCTTCAGTAGTTGTGGCACATGGACTCTAGAATGCAGGCTCAGTAGTTGTGGCATGTGGGCTTCAGTAGTTGTGGCACTCAGGCTCAGTAGTTGTGGCTCGTGAGCTCTAGAGCACAGGCTCAGTAGTTGCGGCACACGGGCTTAGTTGTTCCACGGCATGTGGGATCATCCTGGACCAGGGCTGAACCCATGTCCCCTGCATTGGCAGGCAGATTCTTAACCACTGCACCAGCAGGGAAGCCCTCAAAATCAATTCTAATGTAATTTATATTTATTGACTACAATAATCACACCTTTTAATTAGAATATAATTTAATTTTTCTTAATGTCTGTATTAGCCCAGAAAGCCTGAATGAGATGTTTGAGTAACCTACCACCTAGAGTGGAGCATATTGAAAATAACCCGAATAATTGGGTTTTTTTGTTTGTTTGTTGTTTTTTTTTGCGGTATGTGGGCCTCTCGCTGTTGTGGCCTCTCCCGTTGTGGAGCACAGGCTCCGGACGCGCAGGCTCAGCGGCCATGGCTCACGGGCCCAGCCGCTCCACGGCACGTGGTATCTTCCCAGACTGGGACACGAACCCGCGTCCCCTGCATCGGCAGGCAGACTCTCAACCACTGCGCCACTAGGGAAGCCTGCAATTTGGTTTTTACATGAGTAATTGTACACACTCCATGCCTGTCTCTTTCACGTACTGGATTTCTCTGTTTTCTTTCTTACTGATTTATGTCCCAATAATTCTTTTCTCTTTTATGTGGAGAGTAGGGAAGCACAAGGTTGGTAATTCTCTTTTAGAGAGCCTGAGAAAGAAAAACTATTTTCATAATAAAATAGTGATTTTTATTTGCTTTTTTTCACTGTGTTGGAATTTCCACTGATACTAAACAAAGCAAGGGTGGTAAAAATGCCAGTGCTTAGCACAAATCAAGGCAGTCACACCAACTCTACTAGTGGTTATTGGATTCTTCACACTGAATGCAAACTTATTTTTTTTTTATTATTAACACTTTTTTAAGAGCAGTTTTAAGTTTACAGAAAAATTGAAGGGGAGATACAGAGATTTCCCATATACCTCCTGCCAACCCCCCTATATGCATAGCCTCCTTCATCATCAACATCCTCCACCAGAGTGGGACATTGGTTGTAAATGGTGAACCTTCGACATTGGTTGTAAATGGTGAACCTTCACTGACACACCATAGTTACCCAAAGTCCATAGTTTACATTATGGCTCATTATTGGTTTTGTTCATGTTATGTGTCTGGATACATGTATGATGACATGTATGCATTATTATGGTATCATACAGAGTATTTTGTGGTCCTAAAAATCCTCTGCTTTTATTTAAGAATTCCTTCTATGCAGCAGTAAAATGTAGTACTTTTATTAAATCTCAGACCTTAAGTATACACATCTTTTTATTATTCTAGTAACAAAAATAGGAAGCATGCATGAAGTTCTTTTGCTACATTCTAAAATATGAATCCAATAACCACCTTTGACAGAACAATTGTATTGGTAAATTTTTTTCTGAAATAATTAAAAAGTTTACAAAGAGGTATATCCAATAATATTTATCCAGCCTTGTTAAGAATAGAAAAAAGAAAAGAAATGCCCCAAATGCTAAATTAAATAAAGTATGTAGATAAATTATTTCATTTCTATAGGATGAAACACACCCATAAGTGAAACAATGATATACACTGCTATCTATTGATATCCATGTTACATAAAAGGAGGAGAAAGTATAGGTTTTAAAAAAACCCCATAATATCCCGTTTGTGGGAGAAACTCTTGCATGAATATAAAATCAGTGTCAGCATTGATTTGCCTAAAGTTGTTGGTGATTATGTAATTTGTTTTTGCTTATCAGTTTTTTAAGAAGTGTATACAATAAATGAAATTTACTTGTGTATTCAGGAAATGAAACATATTTTATAATGAAATGTGTAATGAAATGGAAAAATAAATAACCTTAATATAAACACAGAAAAGACTTGCTAAGTCAAAGAAAATGCACAGATTAAATACTCCTGGTATAGACTGTCAGACACTTCAGAAGGCGGCTGTCGGGGGAGGGGACAACCAGTATGACACAAATGTCTTCTGCCTACACTGAGATATAAAATTAAATATGTACATAGAGATTAGCCAGTTTAATAAGCCGATTATTCATCGCTTCTTCAACTTGCATAACTATTGTTCGTTAGACTCGAAAGTTTTAAAATATTTGTTACTCATTTCCATTCCTTTTTTAATAAATTGTTTAGGTATGTTTCACGCTGCATTTGCCTCTATAAGAGATTCTTTCTCACTCTCTCTCTTTAAGTGATCATAAGAGAACTGTGTACATTAAAGTCCTCAAATGCTTTTTCGATTATGTATGTTAATATTTTCCCAATTAATTATGGTGTTTTTTATTTTATTTTTTGTTTTTTAAAACATACAGAAAAGTTAGTTTTTAGGTACTAATAACTACCAAAATTCCTTTTTTGTTTGTTTGCTTAGGAAAGGATTTTTTAAAAATTTGGTATGTTGGATGATAGGGGAATCTCATTTTACTCTAATTTCCTAATAGTTAAACCAGCACAAACTGAATAATGTTTTATTTTTCCACCAATTTGAAATGCTTCTCTTATCGTGTTTATACTTGTTTCTAGATTTTCTCTCATGTTCTAGCAATCTGTTTGGCCATTCTTGTTGCACTGTTTCAGTAATTATACTTCTAATGTGTTCATTTATGCAATATTTTCTTGGTTATTATTGTCTAGTTATTCTTTCAGATTAAACTTTGAATGACTGACAAAAATCCCAGAATATAATCTCATTTGAGATTTCAAATAAAATTTCATTTAAACCTATAAAATTTCATACAAAAAAACTGGAATTTTGTCACTGGGGAGTGTCCCCATATCATGGGAAAGTGATAAGTCTTACCTTCAGGCAGATTTTTATTTATCATCCTCACCATTATTCAAAGGAGAACTATTATTGTACTGGAAAACCTCCAGTCTTTATAACTGAAGGTATGGCTGGCTAATGAGAAATTGCTCTTATAATTTACGATTGCTAAGATGTTGAAGTTGAAGTTGAAATTCCAGACCGATGAACTGGTCAACCTAATTGGTTTCCTGATTACCTCTAACCGTGTGGTTTCAATGACAATAAATTCTACAAGAGTTTTTACACTAGTATCTTCATCCTAATTCCTTCCTACTCCATCACCAAGACTCCACAATTATTTCCAACAACCTAATGGACAGCCGCTCATAGAGGTCTCCCCAACACCAAAACTTAACATTTTCCTATCCTCAGAAGTGAATTTTTTTTTGTTTTTTTTTTTTTAAATCTCAGTTACTTTCATCACAATCTATTCATTCCTTCATGGTAGGAGACTTATTTGTCCAGGACATGTCCTTCTTCTTCATCTTCTAATATCCTACCAATGATCAAATCCCCTCTTCAATCCAGGTTCACACTTGGCCACCACAGCCATCTTCTTAAGAACAGACTGGGAGTTTGGGACTGACATATACGCACTACTATACATAAAATAGATAACCACCAAGGACCTACTGTAGAGCACAGGGAACTCTACACAATACTCTGTAATAACCTACATGGGAAAGGAACTTGAAAAAAGATAGATACATATATATGTATAACTGAATCATTTTGCTGTACACCTGAAACTGACACAACATTGTTAATCAACTGTACTCTGATATAAAATAAGAAGTTAAAAAAATGGAGTTTACTGTATCATGCTGAGACTTGAAACAATCACTTGTTACTTCTGGTTCCTAGAGGTAAAAAATAATGTCTTTAGCCTGGAGTAAGAGAGAGTTTTACAGTTTTGGCCACTATGCCTTTTGGTTTTCATTTCTCTCTTTTCAGGTCAGAAATACACCTCTGCTTCAACCACACCCAACTTAAACATGCCACACATTTTAGTGCCTACGTGCAAATGCTATTTCTTTTTCCGTTAATGCTCTTCTCCAGTTTTCCGTCTCTATTGGACGCATTCTTCAATATTGAGGGCCAGCTTCTGCTGCCTTTCTCAGCTACCCAGTGTTAGTTAAATGAGATAATATGTAAAGTACTTAGCACAATGCTCAGTACTTAATAATCGCTAAATAGATGGTAATTACTTTTTAAAAATTTTTTACTGAAATGTAGTTGATTTACAATGTTTTGTTAGTTTCAGGTGTACAGTTAAGTGATTCAGTTATATCTATAGTATTATATATATTTGGTTACATATATATAACTAAATATATAGATATTCAGTTATATCAGATATATAATATACGTATTCTTTTTTTACATTCTCTTCCATTATAGGTTATTGCAAGATATTGACTGTGGTTCCCTGTGCTCTACAGTAGGTCTTTGTTGGTTATTTATTTTATATGTAGTAGTGTGTAAATTTTAATCCCAAACTCCTAGTATTTCCCTCTCTCTCCCCTTCCCTTTGGTAATCATAAGTTTGTTTTCTATGTAACTACTTTTAATAACATTGGTTTTCTTATGTTTGCTCCCGTGAATTCTGTTTATACCTGTAAAATGTCACTTTGTGATAAAATGACACACTTAAACACATCTACCCCACCTCAAAACTAGGATTTATAAGAAGGTATGATCTGCATCTTAAGCTTCTTTCCATTGGGTCTATTTCCCCACAGCCTGGTGACTACTGTTTTCTGATTA
Organism: Physeter macrocephalus; assembly: GCF_002837175.3. Lineage (NCBI taxonomy): Eukaryota > Metazoa > Chordata > Mammalia > Artiodactyla > Physeteridae > Physeter > Physeter macrocephalus. The sequence goes on along the minus strand of NC_041214.2, from coordinate 44,925,478 downwards.
AGTAAATGAATATCAAATAATTTTCAAATTGAGGAAAACTCAGTATATTGATATAAAATCTAATTACCAGTGTTCTTCTCTCCAATTTACCTTTACAAGGATGGACTGAAACATGTGCTAAGAAAGCATACAACTGTTTAAAGCTTCCTAAATTACCTTTTTAAAATTCTGAAGCAAATAATATCACAGTCTAAAGTTCACATTCAAATTGAGGAAAACAAAAGTCTTTAGTTTTGGAAATATATCAGTCTCTCTCTTTTTCCTCCCTGAGTTCTTTGTTCTCATTTTATCAATTTGAATTAGGTTGCATTTCAATTTCAGTTTTTAAATAACATTTATTGAATATTTAATAGGTGTCAAATACTAAGCTCAGCACTTTGCAAGCATTATCCATTGAGTGTTGGCCTCGGTCCTACAAAGTAAATCTCACAAACTATTTTACAAGGAAGACATTGAACTTTAAAGCGGCCATGTGAATTTCCCGGGTCCGTATAACATCTGAGTGACAGACATGGAACTAAACATGGTATCTGTAGGATCCCAGGGCCAAACTCTGAGCCATTGTTCCATGCACTCATTGTCTAGGTCTAAGGCACTTTTTTCAAAGGAGACAGCAGGCAGTTTTGCCCCTCGGGGGGGCATTTGGCAATGTCTGGACACATTTTTGGTTCTTACGTTTGGGAGAGAGGATGCTACTTACACCTAGTGGGTAGAGGCCAGAGGTCCTGATCAGGGACAGGATAAAGACAGCCCTCCACAACCAAGTATTGATATTATCTGTTCCAAAATGTCAGCAGTGCTGCAGTTGAGAAACCCTGGTCTAAGCTGAAGGCAGAGAGCTTCTAAAAGTGATGCAGAGACTCAGGTAACCGGTTAGGGAAAGGGTTGTGCACAATCAAGCCTTGAAATATACGGTACTTGCTTTTTTTTTTTTTTTTGTGGGATACAGCTATTATCAGGGAAATATAGATGATGGGGTGCTTATTTCTCTTATAGAACATAAAACAAGAAAAGCTTATCTTAAATCGTTCAGTGAAGAAAATTACAGTTGACACTTCTGTAAGGCTTATAGTTAAGCAGGGATGCTAATTTTACGTATCTATTTCAAAATCTCACGGTTTCATGGCTAATTAATTGTGGTTTTAATTATTTTAGCGAACAGATGTGAGCTAAATCTTTTAAATTTGGTGAATTTTTCTCAACCTGAATTAATATTGAAATTGCAAGTGCCTCAGTAGTCTAATGCATTTTTGGGCTGGATGTTTTCATTTTACTGAGACAAGAGTGATTCCTTGGCCTTGTCCTGATCTCAAGATTGATACCCTGAGGGTCTTTAGATGGACAAACCGGTGTGGAAACCCATTTTGCTGAAGTGCTTGGTAGATTCTCACACCTCAGTTAGTAATGTTCTTAGGGGGTTGTTGGATTTCAGGGATGAAGGTTTTCTTGGCAAGAAGGATTCAATTTGAAAACGACTGACATACCCACAGATTCAGTTCCACTTACTCTCCACTGACAGAACGTTTTGCCTTTTGCTCAGTTGGTCACTGCTCTGTTTATGTTGTATTCTCTAGATTTTTTTTTGATGTATATAGTTGATTTACGATGTGTTAATTTCTGCTGTACAACAAAGTGATTCAGTTACACATATATATATATTTTTTATATTCTTTTCCATTATGGTTTATCACAGACTATTGCATAGAGTTCCCTGTGCTATACAGTAGGACCTTGTTGTTTATCTATTCTGTTTATAATAGCTAACATCTATGCAGTACTCTTTAAATATTTTGCAACCAGGCCTGGCTTCATGCATGCATGACCTGTCAAGTGGCACAGGGCCCTGTACTTTGTTTAGTCCTCTTCTCATAATCTTGACATTCTTAACTTTGGAACCAGGAGCCCATAGTTTCATTTTGCCCTGGGTTTCCAAATTATATATGTGATTCTCCTGCAGCACGTACAGTTTGCTTATGTATTGTCAGGTTGAGCAAACAGAGTACTGGGAGCAATATTCATGCTCTCCTAATGAATCAGTTAAAAGCAAAATCACTTCAATCTGAAAAAAATGACGGTTTTTCTTCTAGAAAAAAAAAGGAGGAGAGAGGGGTAGCCTAGGGAGGACAATACAGGAATACACCCATTTGCAAAAAGGTCATCATTTCATAGTGCCATTTGCAGCAACATGGATGGACCTAGAGATGATCATACAAAGTGAAATAAGCCAGATAAAGAAAGATAAATATCACATGATATTGCTTATATGTGGAATCTAAAACAAAAAAGATGAAAATGTACTTATTTCCAAAACAGGAAGAGACTCACAGACATAGAAAACAAACTTAGTTACCAAAGGGGAAAGGGGGGGGTGAGGGGAGGGATAAATTAGGAGGTTGGGATTAACATATACACACTATTATATATAAAATAGATAATCAACAAGGACCTACTGTACAGCACAGGGAACTATACTCAGTATTTTGTAATAATCTAGAAGAGAAGAGAATCTGAAGAAGAATATATATATATGTGTATATATATATATATATATATATATATATAAAGCTAAATCGCTGTGATATACACCTGAAACTAACACGATATTGTAAATCAACTATACTTCAATAAAAAATCATCATTTAACAGTGTTTGTTGAAATCTTTATTGATAAATCTGTTTTAACATCCCTATTAAAATAAGAATAAAACATTTTAAAGGCTTTTTGCAATTAAAAAAAACGAGGATATAAGCCACTCAGGGAATACTAGACATTTCTCTGTAAAGATATTTTCATTTTTTTCATTGTATCTTATTTGATTGTATAGCATTGTGTTTTGCTGTATATAAATAAAATTAGGGGAACTACTTTAAGTTTATTACATACTTGCCTTGTTCTTTCCCAAATGACAAATTCGAGAGTGAATAACTGTAAATACTTAGAAAATAGACTTCATTTAACTGTGCTGTATGAATGTCGAGATTTGTTTTCTGGCAAAAGTAAGTTTCCATTTTATGTACTTGCTTTGGGTAATTTGGATAATATCTCGCTGAGAAAAAATGTGGTGCCCAGTTAGCCTGGAAGGGGTGATCAATATCCTTGTAGGCACGTGATGGAGAGGCATCTCTGTAGAGGGGAAAAGCTGACATGGCGTATACATCCCTCTCATGATTCAGGTGAACTCTTGTGGACCTAAATATAAATAGAGGCAACACTATTTTAGCTTCCAACATTAAGAATTTGAAGCTCAGCGTAATTTCAAATAATGCACATTTCTTGGAGCTTTGAAAGGGTTTGTCAAAAACTATTGCTGTTGCTTTGTGTCAATCTCTATCCTTAGTAATTTCCAATATAACAAATCAGCCTGCTGACTCCATCCCTACAAAAGTAGGATGTGCATTGCGTTCTTCTCTTCACACACTTTAAAAAGAGTATTTCACATTATTAAATTCCTTAAATACAGATCAGAATTATGATGATGGAATGCCTTTGGGGTTGAAAAATATTAGCTCGATGCTTCGGAGACTCTCTTGCTATCATGTATATGGCTCTTCTTTTGAGTTTCTGACAAGCCATATAATGAAAATGTTACCGTTTACTTAGTGCCTGTAATTTTCAGGACACTCTACTGACTACTTTAAATTTATTATCACAGTTGCTGCTGTGGAGGATGGGATTCTGATTATTGCTATGTGACAAGCCAACCCAACACTTACTGGCACAGAACAGCAGCCACTGTATTACGCTTATAGATTGGAAGATTAAGGACTAAGGTAGGGGATTCAGAATGGACATGGCTTGTCTGTTCCACAAGTCTGGGCTCTCAACTGGGGAGACTCAAATGGCTAGGAGTGAGTAGAACTACTGCAGTGAAACTGTCAGGGCTAGCAATCTTAAGCAAGAAGAACAGAACTAAAGGAATAACACTTCCTAATCTCGGACTGTTTTACAAAGCAGTAATCAAAACAGTATGGTACTGGCATAAAAACAGACACATAGATCAATGGAACAAACTGATGAGCCTTGAAATAAACTCACACATCTATCGTCAACTCATCTTTGACAAGGGCGTCCAGAATACACAATAGGGAAATGATCGTCTCTTCAATGAAGGGTGCCGGGAAAACGGTATATCCACATGCAAAATAATGAAATTGGACTCTTATCTTTCACCATACACAAAAATTAACTTGAAATTGATTAAAGAGTTAAATATAAGACCTGAAACCATCAAACTCCTAGAAGAAAACAAGGAAAAAGCTTCTTAGCAATGATCTTTTTTTGGGTATGACACCAAAAGCATAGGCAATAAAAGCAAAAATAAACAAGTGGGATTACCTCGAACTACAGAGCTTCTGGATTATTTACATCTACATGGCTTCTCTGCTCACATGAGAGGTGGCTAGGTTGGAACATCAACCAGAGAACTTACAGACAACATCCCCCTATAGCTTGGGCTTCTCTCCACCTGATGGATACCTTCTAAGAAGGAGCATCCAAGAGAGACAGGTGTAGCTTCATGACCTTACTGACCTCACCTGAAGAGAAGAGCATCACTTCTACTGTGCTGGACAGATCCCAGCAGTCACTGCCTAGCTTCAGGTGAGGAGACCTAACTGCATCTTTTCATGGGAGGTCTGGCAAACAATCTGCAGCACCCCTTGAAAACCTCCACAGCTAGGAAGTCGTTCCCATTGCAGAGTTGAAGAAGAGGAGATTAAAGAAGGTTCAATAATTTGCCCAAGTTCACAGAGCAAGTAAGTGACAAAACCAGAATCCATCGCCAATAGCCTGGGTCTCCTGAAGGTTAATGCCAGTCAATTTAGAGAGGCTTCTATTTGTCCATCATCATCTGGATCTTAATTGTCTCTGTGTAATTACTCGTGTGATTTTATTTCATGTTTTGACTCCGCATTTACCACTTCCTGAAAGGCAAGGACTATGTTCTTTTTCTTCCTTATACCCCCAAAGCAGAAATTAAGGGCTCAATAAATATTTACGGAACGAAGGAAGGAAATGAAAGTTTAATGTCATCAAGCTTGGTTAGGACTTAGACTGATTGGTCCTGTAGAGAACGTGTGGTCATTATACCTTTTGCAGGTGATTGGTGATTGTTGGATTTCTCTTCTATTAGCAACGTGAGTGATTGACTAGAATCACCTTGATTACATTGGAATGCTAAATGTTGAGATCTGCCTGATTCTGGGAAACAGAATCTTCAGAGAGCAAGTTTGTGTAGTTAAGGAACCATTGCATCAGCTTGATGGAGGACTACCAAACAGTGTTGTCACATTTTTTGTAGACTTAAAACTTTATTATATGCTTTTTGCTTACTTATTTGTATAGAGTACACAGGCAGATTCTCGTTTTGATGCATATACTCTTGAATTCATGGGAACTCTGCCTTGCAAGTTGTCATATTAGAAAACTATGAGAATTTTGATGTACAAAGAGCAATGTGTTAAATATTGAAAAACAAATCAAAGTCAGTTTAATCTGTTTGACTTTCAGGAATAGCACTGGTTTCCAAAACATCTCTGACAAATCTTCTTCATCAAAATATGCATTTTCAAGGTCTCCTATTTTTCATTGACAAAATTGTAGGTGTAGCTTGCGTGCAGCTTAAATTAGTCAGCAGCAACAGTTTTTCATACAATTAAAAAATCTGATTTAAATTCTGTTGTATTTATATGTTGAACATGCACACTTTTTTACACTTAATTTAGGAAAAATATTTCTTGTTTTCTGATTGGCCAAAAGATACTATTTTTTCTACTAATCACTCAGCTTAACAGAGTAAAAAATTAGCCCTCTAAAGGACATGGTTAACAAAGAAAATGGGAAATAAAGCTGCATTTTTATGGCCCAAGAAAATTGAGTGAAATAACCAATAGAGTTCAACTTCCTGATACCTAGAAATTTAAAATCTAATAGAGAAGACAAATGGAACTCTGAGGGTGTCTTCAATGAAACTTTGTAAGTATGTAAATGAAATTGTGTGTAGTTTGATTGGATGTGTATAAAAATTGACATTGTGAGTGTTGTGTATGTGCATATAACTGATAAAAAGGTGCAGTGATATATACTCCAAATATGTCTAAACAGATAACGTTAGTTCTGAAAAAAATTCAGAGGAGTTAAGCCTAATAATTAGAATCACAGTATTTCTAAAGAAACACAGACATTATTTACCAGAAAAAGTGAAAAAAAAAAGGCTTGGGTATAGGAGTGTTTAAACAAATTGAGAGAATTAATTGATAGAGTATCTCTCAAAGTCATTTCTGAAAGGATATCCTTTTTTCAGATCTTCATTATAGGATTAAAAACACGCAGTACTCCCCCCGTCTCCACCCCTCATATCACAGACTAAGAAAATGAAAGCTCCTTGAAGTTTTCTCTTTGTTTGAATGATTGAGTGTGCATGTTAGGCAATACAGATACTACCTCAAATCTTAATATCATAAAGTTAAAAACACTCCCAAGCTTTTATGTTAGTTTTATGGCAAACTCAGTCCTGGGATTTGGAGTGAAAGAAAGTCTATCTTTGAAGTTCATCAGTGTGGTTCAGAGAATGGTTCTCAGCTGCTGGTTGAGTTTCCTTTGGCAAAGGTGGCTGGGTGGTTTTTGAGGGCCACCTACAAGTGGTGGTTAATTCATGTTTTCTGGTATTGAGGCAGTTTTTTTTTTTTTTTTTTAACATCTTTACTGTAGTATAATTGCTTTACGATGGTGTGTTACTTTCTGCTTTATAACAAAGTGAATCAGCTATACATATACATATCCCCATATCTCCTCCCTCTTGCGTCTCTCTCCCTTCCACCCTCCCTATCCCACCCCTCTAGGTGGTCACAAAGCACCTAGCTGATCCTCCTGTGCTTGGCAGCTGCTTCCTACAGTATTTGTTTTTCTCTTTCTGACTTACGTCACTCTGTATGACAGTCTCTGGGTCCATCCACCTCACTACAAATAACTCAGTTTCGTTCCTTTTTATGACTGAGTAATATTCCTTTGTATGTATGTGCCACATCTTCTTTCTCCATTCATCTGTTGATGGACACTTAGGTTGCTTCCATGTCCTGGCGATTGTAAATTGAGCTGCAATGAACATTTTGCTACATGATTCTTTTTGAATTATGGTTTTCTCAGGGTATATGCTCAGTAGTGGGATTGCTGGGTCATATAGTAGTTCTATTTTCAGTTTGTTAAGGAACCTCCATACTGTTCTCCATAGTGGCTGTATCAATTTACATTCCCACCAACAGTGCAAGAGGGTTCGATAAGGGGCCCTTTGTATGATAGTTTCCAGGACTGGATTGAATGATGTGGCCATGCAGAGTGGGCTGTTGGCTGGTCAGATCTGAAGGAAGCTCTTGTTTACTTCTGCATAGTAATGCTATAGGCCCAAGTTTATTCACTGAAGAAATTCAAATCACAGATGCATATGCTGGGACTGATGGACATGTACTAACACACCTGTTACTGCAGTTTTCCATTGCACAGCAGTGGACTGTGCACATTGCTTATGAGGGACATCGTATTGAACATGGTATTGTTACCTACCAGGGTTCTTGGTCTCCTTAATCGATAGAAATTGACAAGAGACCAGATAAAAATTTCAGGCAAGACTTTATTGGGGCCCCTGCTGTAACAGAGGGGAGCGAGAACAAGTAACAGTTTCCATTGCTTGCTCCCTGAGGTGGGGGTGAGCTGGTTCCTTATATGGGGTGAGGGGAGGGGCGGGTCCAGGGGGTGGGGCCAGAGGTGTGGGTTAGGTGGTCTGCCCACCCCTTTGGTGGTGTTGAGTGCAGGGGGCATGCACAGTGCCCTGCTTTTGCTCCTGACACCGTGCTTTTGCTCCTGGCTCTTCAGGAATGGCAGTTGCGTTTTTTGGGTCTTTTTTTTCTATCTTATTGTCCATAATTTGCTCCAACTGTGCATGCACACAGTTATTTTTAGTCCCTTATAGTTTCTTTGTATTTTGTTGCTCACGGAGATGTTTGTCCAGGTGCAAGCCCTGCAGCAAAGGGGCCCAGGTCCCAGGTCCCAGCCTGTCTCAGTGTGAATTGATTACATATTGTCATGAAACATAAATAAATGATTTTTATGTGTATTTTCTTAGTTTCCCAGATTTTTGGCCACCTTGTAGAATATTCTTTGTTTTCTTACGCAATTATCAAGTTTCTTCTATTTTTTCTCAATCTCCAAGTTGGCTTCTATGGCATCTTTCCTGGTAACTTAGCCTGGAAAAATTTTCTGAACCTACATAGAAATTATTGTTTTGTTTGTGGTGGGATATTTCCAAGTATTAATTAATAAAAGTGATGTCCTTCCTATCAACTTCAGTTATTTTCTTCATTTGCAGCCCCAAACATCCCCCACTTCTGCACCCTGCTTAGAGAATTAAACGTAAGTGTTCAAGTACTTTTCCAGATGGTAAGTCATTGTACAGGCACAGAATTTAAAGCACTTAATATGAAAAGGAATGGGTAGACATTTGGAACCTAAGTTTTCCTTTTCCCGAGACTGGCTAATAATCCATGGGCTGGAGAAGAGAAAGAGAAGGGATCATGTGGACGAGAGAGTAATTAGAACCTTCACTCAAGTTTTACCTCATGACTGGCTCTCCTTTGAAAGTAGCTGGCTTGTTACCTACTGATCATAAGGACATGTGAGGCTGATTTGTGCCTTGAGATTTTTCTCAGCAGCCTTCTTCGGGGACAGCCCTCTTCCAATGGCCAAGAACTCTAGTAGGATCCGTTTCAAACCAGCTATATAAAGCACCAGTTATGTATTTTTTTTAACGTTTCTTATTTCTAATTGGCTGCAGAATGATACTTTTATAACAATAAAAATGAATTGCTAGAAAAATGGAATGAATAATACAGAGACATTAAAAAGTCAAGTCCCCAAATCTTCTCAGAATCAGCAGTCATAATATTATCCTGTCAAATCACTATAGAAGTTTTTAAGTAGTAACTTGCAATGTCTGAATTGATTTCATTTTGACAAGTAGTGTCCAGACTAGCATTCTTCTGTAGACCACACTGTTCTAGGTAGTCCCTGAAGTCAAGTGTGGAGCAGGGACAATCAGAGGTGGTAGAGGACCGAAAATGCTGTCACCTGGCATGTGTCACTGCCACCATATTGGGGTGTGGCCGGGCAGGCTGGTAGTTCAGACAGTCTGCCTGACTCCACTGCCAGGGAACAGTGGTCCAGCAAATTCTCTGTTCATTCATTTCATACTTAATTGTGAATTAGTGCACAGTTCATTTAATACTTAATCGTGAATTAATCTCTTCTTGGGAGATTTGTCATATAGTGGTCTTAAAATTTGTTTTAAAAATATTAATCTTTATCTCCTCATTTTGACTTTATTTTCCCCCGAAAGATCTTAAGGTTCTTGGGGTGAGACAGTAAATTTTATTTTTCTTTGCATTTCCCACATTTTCTAGTACACCACCTTCCATAACTGCTGGAAATCATTTATTTATTTTGATTAAGCAAAAAAGCCAATCAATTCTGAAGAACACATAGCAAACTTTAAATTGTGCAGATAAAATATAACAGCCCTTCGGGTTATTTTTGGTGTTCTGGGTTGTCTCCTGCCTACCCAGGTGCAGAATATTTATTTAGGCAACTAAAGAAATGTGGAGTCAAGAAGGACCTTGACTTTTCTAAACTTTAGTTTGTTTCCTCATCTGTAAAGTTAACATAAGAGCACTTTTAGGTTGTTTTGAAGGTTAAATAAAATACTAATTATAAAGCACCTCAGATATGCTCTGTACATAGCCGTTGCCCAAGAAGTATTAGTTGCCCTCTTCTTACAAGTACTATTTTAAATGCTTTGCTCTTACTGCAACCAGTATGCAATATAGGACTGTTAGTAAAATGACATTTTTTTTACATATTGATTGCATGCACACAAATATAGCTACTTAATAGAAGAAAATAGTTCTTAAACTCTAAATTCTAGCTTTAAGGGAAAGATAAAACTAATGTCTTAATGACAATGATAATATACACTTCCTCCAGTGCCAGGTTTATGATACTTCCCCTACACATAAATTCCCCAAAGAATCTTGTATCCCTAAGGAAATCATCTTAAGGGGACACAAATATCAGTTTTGCCTTTGGGGACACCAGGAATGTGGACCAACATCTTCCCCAGAGGATTGTTAGTGGTGACTTGCATTATTAACTTAGCCAAGATCTCAGCATCTCAGGGTGTAATTTCCCATTACGACTTACTTGTTTTTCATAAATAATGGAACTTGCATCCTCACTTTCACAGTATCGTGAATTCACAGTTCTCTTTCAAGGCTATAGTAGTGACAGGGAAAAAATGGGTGTGTTTGTGCTCATGTCTTAGCTTTGAATTTGCTCTTAGGAGCAAACAGAACACAAAATCAAGGACGTTAACTTCTTTTGTGTCATTTTCCATTGTTGCTAGTAGTTCCTTGTGTGTCAGTGTCACCCTTGAGTTTGCCAATGTATAGGTGTTGTTTTTAAGGCTAGAAAATATATATGAATGGGGTTTCCTAAGCAAGATAGATACTCATCGAGGTGTAGCCTGGGGATATTTCTCATTCCTTTTAAATTGCCTAGTCCCAGGGTAAGTATCCCCGTGTTCATGTTGTAACTGGACTCTGTATCCTAAATACTGAGGAGCTCCTTTTCCTTCCAAATCTGTCATTGGCTTCAGCAACACAAATCAATTACTTTTGACTCTACAACTTTATCCCTTCTCTTATGTTTTTGAACTTTAACTTGCAAAGTTTCTTATGCTGTAAATTGTTTTTTCTTTGGCTAATGACTCATCGTTTATTCCTTTGGATGAGGAAGAAGCTCATTTTATAGGGGTTGGCAGAATCCAGAGACTGGGAAAATTAGAGTTTAGCTGTTCGTACAGATCAATGTCATAGAAACACAAGATGTTTATTTTCTAAACCGAGGCACAGCCTGTTTCACTTTCAGTGCAGGGGACTAGCCCACGGATTTAGGACATTGTACTACTCAATATTTACTGATTACTTGCCCTGGTCTGCCTGAGCAGTCACCTTATGAACTGTATTTTAAAATATATTTACACAGTATACAGCTAAACTTTCAATCAGCTATATGATTTCCTGACACTGTTCTAACACACAATGCTTCTAGGAGAAAGCCTAGATTTCTTTCCCGTTTAAACATTATTTGAAAGTAATTTTAGATTTATAGAAGAGTTGTATAGTCAGCACAGAAACTTCCTGTGTATGCTCCTCCCAATTTCTGATATGTGAACATCTTACATAACCTTTATATGTTTTTCAAACCTGAGACATTAAAATTGGTATAGTACTATTAACTAAATTACACGCTTTATTCAGATCCTACTTATCTTTTTTTCCCAGTGATATCTTTTTGTGTCCCAGGAGTCCAGGATACTGTGTTGTATTTAGTTGCGATTTCTCTTTAATCGCTTCCAATCTGCAAATGTTCTTCCGTCTTTCCTTGTCTTCATGACCTTGACATTTTTTAAGAGTACTGGTCAGGTATTGTAGACTGTCCCTTGTTTTGAGTTTGTTGTTTTCTCCTAGTTACACTGGAGTTATTGATTTGGGGGAAGAATACCACAGAGGCCAGTTCGCCTTTTAATCCCTTCATAGCAGGGTTTACATAACATCAGCATAATTTATTAGTGGTGAGGCAAATCTTGGTCATCAGGTTAAAGTGGTGTTTGACAGATTCTCCACTGTAAGGTTACCCTTCCCTCCCCACTTCCACACTCTGTTCACTGGAAGTGAATCACAAAGTCCAGCTCACACTCAAGGGAAGGAATATTAACCTCTACCTTCTGGAGGGAAACAACAAAGAATTTATTGACAAGTGCTAAAGACACCACAGTAATTAATATACTTCAAGGATTAGCACATATTTCATTTCTTCTTAGTGTTTTGTCCACTATTTTTATTATCCACGCATGGACTTTGCCTGCGGTAATTACCCTATGGTGTTCCAATGGTGTGATTTTCTATTTCTTTCATTCCACTTACATTTACTATTGAAATTCTTCTTTAGAGAAGATCCAGCCCTTTTGTATTTACTTATGAATTCAATCATTTATACAGATAAGTATGGACATATGGCTATTGCTTTATTCTTTGAGTTATAGACAATGCTATCTTTATTAGTTTGTTGCTTAAATTAGTCTAGTTTTGGCCATTAAAAGACTTTTCAGGTTGGCCTCTGTCCCCTTTTGTTGCAGCCCTGTCCTTTTTTGTTTGTTTGTTTAAGCACCTCCTCACTTTCTGACTATAAAATACTCCTTGCTCTCATGTCTTTCCCCTGCCCTATATCTAGAATCAGCTATCTCTCTAAAGGGTCTGCTATGGACTAAATGTTTGTATCCCTCCAAAAATTCATGTGGTGAAATATAATCCCCAATGTGATGTTATTTGGAGGTGGGGCTTTTGGGAAGGAATTAGGTCATGAGAGTGGATCCCTCATGAATAGGATCAACGCCCTTGTAAGAAGAGTTCAGAAAGCTAGTTTGCTGTCTTTCTTGCTATCTGTCTTACCATACGAGGATACATTGAGAAGTCAGCAGTCTACACCAGGAAGAGGCTCTCACCAGAAGCAGAATGCTGGCATCCTAATTTCAAATTTCCAGCCTCCAGAACTGAGAGAAAAAAAATCCTGTTGTTTATAAGCCACCCAGGCTATGGTACTTTGCTGCGGTCAGCACTCACTAAGACAGAGCCCCACAACACTTTATCGGAGAATGATACTCAGAAACCAAACCCTGGTGCTGGGTGTGCTCACGATGTCATTGCTTTTCATCCTGCTCACTGTATGGAGCTCAGTTTCCTGAGCTGGAAAATATATTCATGTATACGAATGCACATGAGTGTGTAATATCACTATTTACCTATTCAAGTAAACATGATTTTATATTTATAATATCTGAGTCTAGTCTAGCACCACAGGGTTCATGCCAGCCTTCCTTCTTTGCTTACTTGTGAGTTTTCTCTCTGACCATATGAAACATGGCTCCCGCTAACTACAATTTATATAATTATTTGTATAATTAAACTAAGCTCTAAACTACATGAAAAGTAGTTTCAGAGTTATGAATCCATACAGTGTTTATGTACAATTCATTTTATGTTTAGTCTTACAGTGTTTCATCAAAACACCATTTTCGGGCTTCCCTGGTGGCGCAGTGGTTGAGAGTCCCCCCGCCAATGCAGGGGACATGGGTTCGTGTCCCGGTCCGGGAAGATCCCACATGCCGTGGAGCGGCTGGGCCCGTGAGCCATGGCCGCTGAGCCTGCACGTCCGGAGCCTGTGCTCCGCAACGGGAGAGGCCACAACAGTGAGAGGCCCACGTACTGCAAAAAAACCAAAAAAACCCCACCATTTTCTAAAAGGACATAGATCTACTCCTTTTTTCCTACCCCCTACAGAGAGGTCAGGTTCAACAATTGCAGTACATTTAGATTCACTTTAACAATCTGTATTCTGTCCCAGGATCTTCTGCCATTGTTTCCTTTTGTTTTCTAAATACCGCATATCAGATTCACTCTTTGTGGTGTACAGTTGTATGGGGTTTGAAAAATTCATAGTCATGTATCTGCCACCAAGCTAGCATACAGAATATTTCCATCACCTTAAACATTCCTTGATGAGGGGGAATGGTGCACAATTGGTCTGTTTACTACAGAGCCTGAGGCCTGTCTGACTGTGTGGGAGAAGCTGCCATATGTTGCTGGTGGGGAAGGAGCTCTAGAGATCTGTTTGAAATGCAAGTTGAGAATCTATCAATGTTTCCACTCTGGGTCTGTGGCCAGGCCATGTGACTACAGGGTCTTGGTGCTCCGGCCTGGTGTCAGGCCTGAGCCTCTGAGGTTGGAGAGCGGAGATCAGGACACTGGACCACCAGAGACCTCCTGGCCCCACGTAATATCAATCAGCGAGAAATCTCCCAGAGATCTCCGACTCAATGCTAAGACCCAGCTCCACCCAACGGCCAGCAAACTCCAGTGCTGGATGTCCCGTGCCAAACAACTAGCAAGACAGGAACACAACCCCACCCATTAGCAGAGAGGCTGCCTAAACTCATAATAAGTTCACACACACCCCAAAACACACCAGAGGACGCAGCCCTGCCCACCAGAAAGACAAGATCCTGCCCCACCCACCAGAACACAGGCACCAGTCCCCTCCACCAGGAAGCCTACAAAAGCCACTGAACCAACATCACCCACTTGGGGCAGACACCAAAAACAACAGGAAATACGAACCTGTAGCCTGTGAAAAGGAGACCCCAAACACAGTAAGTTAAACAAATAAGGGGACAGAGAAATATGCAGCAGATGAAGGAGCAAGGTAAAAACCCACCAGATCAGAAAAATTAAGAGGAAATAGTCTACCTGAAAAAGAATTCAGAGTAATGATAGTAAAGATGATCCAAAATCTTGGAAATAGAATGCAGAAAATACAAGAAATATTTAACAAGGACCTAGAAGAACTAAACAGCAAACAAGCAATGATAAACAACACAATAAATGAAATTAAAAATTCACTAGAAGGAATCAATAGCAGAATAACTGAGGCAGAGAATAGATAAGAGACCTGGAAGATAAAATAGTGGAAATAACTACCACAGAGGAGAATAATGAGAAAAGAATGAAAATAATTGAGGATAATCTCAGAGACCACTGGGACAACATTAAATGCACCAACATTTGAATCATAGGGGTCCCAGAAGAAGAAGAGAAAAAGAAAGGGTCAGAGAAAATATTTGAAGAGATTATACTGGAAAAAAACAAGGACCTAGAAGAACTAAACAGCAAACAAGCAATGATAAACAACACAATAAATGAAATTAAAAATTCACTAGAAGGAATCAATAGCAGAATAACTGAGGCAGAGAATAGATAAGAGACCTGGAAGATAAAATAGTGGAAATAACTACCACAGAGGAGAATAATGAGAAAAGAATGAAAATAATTGAGGATAATCTCAGAGACCACTGGGACAACATTAAATGCACCAACATTTGAATCATAGGGGTCCCAGAAGAAGAAGAGAAAAAGAAAGGGTCAGAGAAAATATTTAAAGAGATTATAGTTGTAAACTTCCATAATATGGGAAAGGAAATAATCAGGTCCAGGAAGCGCAGAGAGTCCCATTCAGGATAAATCCAAGGAGAAACACACCAAGACACATATTAATCAAACTATCAAAAACCTAAATACAAAGAAAAAATATTAAGAGCAGCAAGGGAAAAGCAACAAATAACATACAAGGGAATCCCCATTAGGTTGACAGCCGATCTTTCAGCAGATACTCTGCAAGCCAGAGTGGCAGACATATTTAAAGTGATGAAAGGGAAAAAAGCTACAATCAAGATTATTCTACCCAGCAAGGATCTCATTCAGATTTGACAGAGAAATTAAAACCTTTACAGATAAGCAAAGTTAAGAGAATTCAGCACCACCAAACCAGCTTTACAACAAATGCTGAAGGAGCTTCTCTAGGCAGGAAACACAAGAGAAGGAAAAGACCTACAAAAACAAACCCCAAACAATTAAGAAAATGGTAATAGGAACATACCTATCTATAATTACGTTAAATGTAAATGGATTAAATGCTCCCACCAAAAGACATAGACTGACTGAATGGATGCAAAAACAAGACCTGTATATACGCTTGTCTAAAAACAAGACCTGTATATATGCTGTCTACCCACTTCAGACCTAGGGACACATACTGACTGAAAGTGAGGGGATGGAAAAAAAGCAAAATGGACTTAATTGATATTTATAGGATATTCCGTCCAAAAACAACAGAATACACTTGTCAAGTGCTCATGGAACATTCTCCAGGAGAGACCATATCTTGGGTCATAAATCAAGCCTGGGTAAATTTAGGAAAATTGAAATCATATGAAGTATCTTTTCTGACCACAATGCTATGAGACTAGATGTCAATTACAGGAAAAA
>NC_041214.2:44871664-44908975 GCF_002837175.3 Physeter macrocephalus | reverse complement strand
GAACAACAAAAAAACCCCAAAGTTAGCAGAAGGAAAGAAATCATAAAGATCAGATCCAAAATAAATGAAAAAGAAATGAAGGAAACAGTAGCAAAGGTCAATAAAACTAAAAGCTGGTTTTTTGAGAAGATAAACAAAATTGATAAACCATTATCCAGACTCATCAAGAAAAAAAAGAAGACTCAAATCAACAGAATTAGAAATGAAAAAGGAGCAGTAACAACTGACACTGTAGAAATACAAAGGATCATGAGAGAGTACTACAAGCAGCTCTATGCCAATAAAATGGACAACCATGAAGGAATGGACAAATTCTTAGAAAAGCACAACCTTCTGAGACTGAACCAGGAAGAAATAGAAAATGTGAACAGACCAATTACAAGCACTGAAATTGAAACTGTGATTAAAAATCTTCCAACAAACAAAAGCCCAGGACCAGATGGCTTCACAGGTGAATTCTATCAAACATTTAGAGAAGAGCTAACACTTTTCCTTCTCAAACTGTTGTTCCAAAATATAGCAGAGGGAGGAACACTCCCAAACTCATTCTATGAGGCCACCATCACCCTGATACCAAAATGAAAGATGTCAGAAAAAAAGAAAACTATAGGCCAGTATCACTGATGAACATTGATGCAAGAATCCTCAACAAAATATTAGCAAAGAGAATCCATCAGCACATTAAAAGGATCATACACCATGATCAAGTGGGGTTTACCCCACGAATGCAAGGATTCTTCAATATATGCAAATCAATCAATGTGATACACCATATTAACAAATTGAAGGATAAAAACCGTATGATAATCTCAGTTGATAGAGAAAAAGCTTCTGACAAAGTTCAATACCCATTTATGATGAAACTCTCCAGAACATAAGCATAGAGGAAACTTACCTCAACATAAGAAAGGCCACATATGACAAACCCACAGCCAACATCATTCTCAGTGGTGAAAGACTTAAACCATTTCCTCTAAGATCAGGACCAAGACAAGGTTGCCCATTCTCACTGCTATTATTCAAAATAGTTTTGGAAGTTTTAGCCACAGTGATCAGAAAAGAAAAAGAAATAAAAGGAATCCAAATTGGAAAAGAAGAAGTAAAACTGTCACATGATACTATACATAGAGAATACTAAGGATGCTACTAGAAAACTATTAGAGCTAATCCATGAATTTGGTAAAGTAGCAGGATGCAAAATTAATGCAAGATGAATGGATAAAGAAGATGTGGTACATATATACAATGGATATTACTCAGCCATAAAAAGAAACAAAATTGAGTTATTTTTAGTGAGGTGGATGGAACTAGAGTCTGTCATACAGAGTGAAGTATGTCAGAAAGAGAAAAACAAATACAGTATGCTAACACATATATATAGAACCAAAAAAGAAAAAAAAAAAGGTTCTGACCAACCTAGGGGCAGGACAGGAATAAAGATGCAGACGTAGAGAATGGACTTGAGGACACGGGGAGGGGGAAGCGTAAGCTGGGACAAAGTGAAAGAGTAGCATTGACATATATGCACTACCAAATGTAAAATAGATAGCTAGTGGGAAACAGCTGCATCACACGGGGAGATGAGCTCAGTGCTTTATGACCACTTAGAGGGGTGGGATAGGGAGGTGGGAGGGAGACATAAGAGGGAGGGGATATGGGGATATATGTATATGTATAGCTGATTCACTTTGTTATACAGCAAGAATTAACACACCATTTCTAAAGCAATTATACTCCTATAAAGGTGTTAAAAAAAAAATTCCTTGGTGAGGCCATTTTGTAGTCAACACCCCTCTCCCAACTGCTGTCAACGACTCTTCTGTTTTCATTATAATTTTGCCGGTTTTAGAATGCCTTATAAATGATTGCATGCAGCCCCCTTTTTTGGTTTGGCTTCTTTCACTTAGCAAAATGCATTTAAGATTCATCCATTATGTTACATGAATAAATAAGAGTAGGATTGCTAGGCTGTATGGTAAATGTATGTCTAACTTTATTAAAAACAAAAACAAAACACCAAGTTGGTTTTGAAAGCAGTTGTACCATTTTGCATTCCCATCAGGAATGAATGAGAGGCCTAGTCATTCTCCAGTGTTGTCAGCATGTCATATCATCAGTTTTTGCTTGGTTGTTTTTAGCCTTTCTAATTGGTGTGCAGTTGTATCTCATTTTAGTTTAAATTTGCATTTTCCTAAGAACTAATGATACCATGCTACTTTTTATAAGCTTATTTGTCATTAATTTATAATCTTTGATGAATGTCTGTTCACATCATTTGCATTTTTCTTAAATTTAAGTTTTCTGTTTTCTTATTGTTGAGTTTTAAATGTTCTTTATATATTCTGGGTACAAGTCCTTTACCTGGATAGAATTTGCAAACATTTTCTTATAGTCTGTAGCTTATTTTCTGTCTCTTAACACTCTTTCATAGAACCATCACAAAAAGGGCTTAATTCTGACAGAGTCCAATTTACCATTTTTTTCTTATGGATCATGCTTTTGATGTCCTATCTAAAAAACTTAAGGTCACAAAGACATTCTGTTTCCTCCTCAAAGTTTTATATTTTTGTATTTGACATGTAATCTATGATTAATTTTCAGCTAATGTTTAAAATAAAATGCATGGAATATGTTAGGTTTCATTTTCTTGCCTGTGGATGTCCAGTTGTTCCAGGACTGTCTGTTGAAAAGACTGTCCTTTTTCTATTGAGTTTATAGCTGTGTTTTGATAACTGGGAAACAGTCTCCTAACTACAGAGTAAATTGTTATGGTTTCCATCCTAAATTTAAACTTCTCCCTTAGTGCCATCCACAAGCAATATTCTACTTCTTAGGATGTAAATATTTAGAATATTTGTCTCTTTTCTTAAAAAGAAGCTCCTTTACAATAAATATTACTGTGATAAAATATGAGAATAAGTCTCATATTCAGAATATTCAAGAGTTATCTGTACATTGTGTCTGGGATTGCAAATGATGGACATTGCCTTGTAAAATATGTATTAACCACCGTGTAGCTTTTTTCTAGAGAAAAAAGTTGCGTTAAGTATCCCTCACTTCAGCCTCAAATAAGGTAAAACAATATAAAAGCATTCTTGCCTCCCTTCCAGGAACGAAGGGAAGTGGAAGGTAATATTCTTTCCCAAGCTAAAGAAGCCAAGTGAATTCATTAAGGGCCAAAGGGCTGCAGGCTTAGATATAATAAATCCCAGACCTGAAGCAGACAAATTCAAATTTCTACAAGTGTGTAAACACAACATGCAAAATAAATCTTGTCCATGATTTGTAAACTGATTTGGGGGTGGACCAAAACTGAATCATACAGACAAGAGATAAGTCCAAGTAAAAAGGTGAGCGGAGACTGCAAACAGAATAGCTGAGATCAAAGCCAAGAGAGAATGGACAAGGAGATAAGATTTGAGAAATAAATTTGGAGTCAGGGAGGATTGAGTGAGTGGGGACAGTGCCGTTTAGAACTTCGTTTTATTTAGAAGACCAAAGCCCTGCCAACTTCCCCACCTTACTCAGCTTTCTTTCATTTTCAGGCTTGTGGTTGGTTTTCTGAGAACATTAGGTGGCACTTATTTTGGGAAAAAAGCAGTTAGGCTAGTTGAGTTTCTCAGAATACAAGGAGCGTTTATGCATTTAATCATCCAGCAAACACATACTGAATATCTGCTACTTATGAGCTCCTCACTGGGTGTTCAGTATTCGAAATATATAAATTTACTTAATTGAACAGGCATTCGCAGGTAGTCTAAAATATGTGTAAGGTTGTTGGAATGTATTTATAATCTAACAGAAACATTGGTTGAGGAAGCGAACTAGTTATACTTCACTTTGATATGCAGCGATAGAAGCATGCACTTAAAATGGAGGTACTACAAACAAGGAAGTGATTAGATCTGTAGAGGTAAAGTTAGGGGGGAATGCTTCAAGGAGGGCTACTTGGAGGAGGTGGCATGCATGCTGGTTGTTGACAGGATTCTCTCCCTAGAGCCTCGTAGTCTGGAGACAGATAATCTAGTAGTCATTGTTTAGGTGTGGTGCCAGGGGGATCCTCAGGAACTAAGTGGAAATTCAGCAGGATAAGGGAAAGGAGGAAGAGAAGGGAGAAGGGAGGAAAAGAGGGAGGGAAAGAGGGAAAGAGGGACGGAGAGAAAAAGAAAGGAAAACAAGGGAGCAAATGAAAAGAAATACATTACAATTTGAAAATTATTACTCTGGGTTTCTGGATTGTAGAAGATTTTAAATCTCTATACTTTTCTATACTTTTTTCGTTTTTCTGCTAATGTGTATATTCATTTTTGAGTCGGGAAAACAGTAAAAGTAATTTCTTTAAAGTTTTGCCCAAAAAAGTGAGAAAAGGCAGCAGAATCCTTTTAAGATAGCAGAGCAGAAAGAATGCTTATTTTTAGGATGGAAGTCGTGGAGAATTTCTGGAGCGAACAGCAAGAAGGCAGCTGGCACTGCAATAGTTCCTTAAAAAAAATTATGGACCCACACGCATGAACTCTACTGCTATACATGCAGCCATGAACTTCATGGCTATGCCAGCCCTTGAACTTATTTTCATGATGAGGGAGATGATAGATTTTTCTTTTTAATCTATTGAAATACTTGCTGAATTAAAGAATACACCTTTAGAGAGTTAAAGGGAAATAGAAATGATGCAATATGATTTAAATGGCTATTAAAACTCCTCTGCAAAGGGCTAGTGTTGACTGAGAAAAGGCAATAAATGTTTCCACTGTGGAGTTCAGAGAGCCTGAAACTGGACAAGGAAAGCAGCATTCTGCAAATCTCTTGGTACATTTTGAAAATCAGGAAGTTTGCCAACCCTTTAACGCTGTGTAATTTGGACCAGACATCATTGTTCAGGCTCAGGATTTTTTCCTTGGGTCAGTCTTCCTTGTGCCTCTCGCTGACGTGTGTGTGTGTGTGTGTGTGTGTGTGTTTGATACACTATCTACAGTTTTGAAAGGGAACAAAATTATCTAGCAAGCAAAACTTAAAGTATCCTTAAAATCTAGTCAGTTGTGAATCTGGCTATTTTCTCTTGTTTTGATACATTCTTCTGCTTTTTTTTCTTTACTGTAAGTAAGCACTAATGATTTGTTGCTTTCTTTGTTGTGTTTTTTCATCTCAGTGTATGGAAAGTAATGCTAGTAGCTTTTTTTTTAAATGCAGACAAAAGTAAAGGCATGTGAAATGTATGGAAAAATTGAATATAATAAACTGTGTGAAGCTTTGAGCAGAAGAGATGATTACAACAGGAAAATAAAATTATTCAAATGTTATCACCAAATATACTTCTCAAATGACTTAAAGATGCTGGAAATAACTAGTTTTAAACCATTGCCATATTTTGAGGTCCAGGTGGTTTATCATTTGAAGTTAAATGCCCTCAGTAAAATATGGATTTGTAATATTGTGAAGATCTAGATAATATTAATTATTTATCATTTCAAAACTGGAAAATACAGAAATGTATTGAGAAGAATTTACAATCCTTCTAATAACATTATTAATGGTACTGCCTAATATTTATTGAGCACTCAGTGCCACTAGGCACTCTTTCACATTTTCTCCATGGATTGTCTCATTTAATTCTTCCAATAACCTCATGAGCATAAAGTTATTATTATACACCTCATTTATAGGTTAGGAAACTGAAGCACAATAAAGAAGCCGGTTGCTTAAGATGGCTCAACTCCATTGGTAAAGAGAATTCAAACTGTAGAGAACTAACAGTGTGTTACTAACCATCAAGAGAATTCAAACTGTAGAGAACTAACCATCAAGAGAATTCAAACTGTAGAGAACTGAATTACAGAGTCCCAGTAACTAACCATCATATGTATCCTGCCCCAGCCCTTACCACTCTTAAAGTCTTTATATTCCCTTCCAAGTTTCTCTTTCTATACATACGTATATTTAAACAAGTGCCATTGTAATGTATATATATAAAAGTTTGTTTGTAGTTTATTTAACTTAATATTTATCCTGAAATCCTTTCCATGTTATTAAACAATCATTGAAAATAGATAATTTTTAGAGTCTCTATTCTATCATGTGGCTAAACCACAATTTACATCATCATTCTCACTTAGGTAGGCATTTAGACAACTTCATATTTTTGTTAATGTGTGTAATCCTGAATTTACAATCCTCGTGGCTAAATCTTTGCTCACATCTCTTATCTGTAGTAATTAATCGGTCAAGAATAAAAACATTTTTCAAGTGCAAAAGACCTTGTTAGCTTATTTTAGGACTGTCCTCTGGAATGAGTATGCTTTCCGCCGGCCGTATCTAAGAATGTCTTTCCTACAGCTTACCACCAGTGCCACATACTTAACTCTTTTCAGTTCAATACATAGACTGGTTTACAATGTGGATTTATAATAAATATCTTTGATGCTAATGAGATATTATTTTATAGATTTTTTTGACTAATGCAGATCCTATTTTGCCTTTTTATATACTTTTCTTTTTCCACTTTTTTCTTTGCATTTTTCATACTTTTTTACATATAAGATTGCATTATATATTAATCACATTCCAAATGATTTTTTCCAGTTGTCATCAGACTTTAATTTTTTTTATTGAAGTATAGTTGATTTACAATGTTGTGTTAGTTTCTGGTGTATGGCAAAATGATTCATATATATATAGATTCTTTTTCATATTCTTTTCCATTATCGTTTATTATAGGATAGTGAAGTTAGTTCCCTGTGCCATACAGTAGGACCTTGTTGTTTATCTGTTTTATTTATAGTAGTTTGTATCTGCTAATCCCAAATTCCTAATTTATCCCTCCCTACCTCCTTTCACCTTTGGTAAGCATAAGTTTGTTTTCTATGTCTGTGAGTCTGTTTTGTAAATAAGTTCATTTGTATGGTATTTTAGATTTCAGACTTTTAACTTTTTAATGGGTTCTTGTTTTTACAAAGTTTAAGTTGTATGAAGCTTTGTCCTCTATTCTTAAAAAAAATTCAAGAGTGTTGAAATATTAAACTCACACTGCC
The DNA here is from genome assembly GCF_002837175.3 of Physeter macrocephalus. Classification (NCBI taxonomy): domain Eukaryota; kingdom Metazoa; phylum Chordata; class Mammalia; order Artiodactyla; family Physeteridae; genus Physeter; species Physeter macrocephalus. The sequence continues at coordinate 44,901,947 of NC_041214.2, read as the reverse complement.
AGCCCAAGTTTAAATTCTGCCTTTAGGATTCTTAAACCCCCTCTTATAGCATCCTGCTTACATCTTTGGTAATCTATCTCTTGTGTTGCTGTGAAACCCTGTATCCTCACTTGTCTCAGGACAAGCCACTGTGACAGAGTATAGACAGAGTGTTCAACGGTTGGTCTTTTTAATGATGTTTGGCATGTACCAGTCAATATGTGTCTATCAGGTCACTGAATGTTTAGCAGGAGTGATCAAGAAGACACTTTACATTACTGAAACCACAGTAGTAATTGTAGTAATTGTTTTGCAACATGACTGCAAACTGATCTATTGTTGAAGTCTGTTCTACTGTAAGCTCTTTAATGGCCATCTACATAGAGAAACTCTTCAAAACTGAGGGTTTTTAATCAGTTATGATTTCCTATCCAGTGCTTGCATTTCACACTGTCCAAGTTTATGAACTCCTGTGAGACCTCCTTCCTGTTTTTAATTTCTTCATGCACTCTCATCTTCTTAGGTATTTAGGTATTCATTTGCTTTCTTGCAGTCGTCCTATACATTTTGAGACAAATTTTTTGTCCAAGAAGAGAGCCATTCTCTTCTGCAAATACATTGCCTACATTTGATGAAACAAAAGTTTATACATGCTTATCTAGAAATTACCAGTGTTGATCCAACCCTGGGGTTCCAAGAGTCCCGTTTTTGAGATTTTTCTTTCGTTTCCCAAGCAATGTTATCATAATTTATATGTTCATCCATTCAACAAAAGTTTAAAGAAATTTAGAAGATAATGAGGTCGAGGAACACTACAAAAACGTCGCAGGTAACCTTAAATGGACCTAGATGCTTATTAGATAAGCGCAGAAGAAGGAACCATGAATCAGCTCGGGAAAGCAGGTGTTCAGATTTCTACTGTTGTTTAACAAAATATACTTAACAGTGTATTGCAACCATCATTTTATTTTTTTCTTCACAATTTTTGGGGTCAGGAATTGGAGAATGTCTTGGTCGGGCCGTTCTTTTGTGGTCCTGCGTGAACTTGTAGTCACTAGTTTGTTGGGGATAAGTCACCTGAAGCAGGTCCAGCTACATAATTGGTGGAGCCCAGTGTAAAATGAAAGAGTGGGAACCCGCTATTCACAAAGCAGGAAAAAAAGTGTTGTGTTAAAGGTAAAAGTTTTCCTTTTTTACACAGTCTCTCTCAACTTGTAATGACATATTTTATTTGCTCTTTGATGTCTTTCTAAGTAAAGAAAAAATTAAAATTTTTGATTATCAGAAAGAGCAGTACCATTCCTCTTTATGTTATGCAATACTAGCATTAAATGCAAATCTAAGAATATTTAACTCGTGTGCGAATCACTGAAATTAAATGCAGTGTGCAGGTCCATGTCAGCACTCTTTTGTAGAGATATATTTCATAGTATATCAATTTAGGAGAACATGGTCTGAAAAAAATAAAGCATGTTCATTCAAATCACTACGATACAAAGCAGTATCTAATTGGCAAATATTTGAGATAAAGAAAATAACTTAGGAACACGTGGAGCATATATCCCTTAACCAATCGTAAATAAAATCATTCTAAAGGGGTGGACACCATTTGTGTCATCAAGGCGTTGCTATTCATCACAAGACATGTATAGGCTGAGATTATGGTGGGATACTTTTCCATCAAAGAGAAGAATAAGACAGAAGTTCAGGAGTGAAAAAAGCCAAGGCATTCTTGGGGAATAGTGATTCTTTCAGACAGGATGAAATGTATGATTTGCATTTGAAGATAGAATTTAATAAGCCTACAGAGGAAGACATTGCCATGGGCTCAGGATTTGAGACTGTCTTCGAAAGACATTGGTGTGATCTTTGTTTGAGCTTCTGAGTCGAACAACCACCACAGTGCATTTTAGGCAATAAATCTGATGGCAGTAAGTGGAACGCACTGAGGAGATAAAGTTTAAAATGGGAGTTCTGTAGGGAAGGAAACCAATTGTATCGATAAGACAGCAGAAAAAGGCCTGAGTTCAGATAGGTGAAATGGAAATGGAGAATAGAATCTGAATTTGAAAGTCCCTAAAAATAATGTGCTTACACACCTGGTGGATCTTTGGTGTGAATAGGTGCAGATATATGTATACGTATAGCTGATTCACTTTGTTATACAGCAGAAACTAACACACCATTGTAGGACTTGAGGATATGGGGAGGGGGAAGGGTAAGCTGTGACAAAGTGAGAGAGTGGCAGGGACGTATACACACTACCAAATGTAAATTAGATAGCTAGTGGGAAGCTGCCACATAGCACAGGGAGATCACCTCTGTGCTTTGTGACCACCTAGAGGGGTGGGATAGGGAGGGTGGGAGGGAGGGTGACGCAAGAGGGAAGAGATATGGGAACATATGTATATGTATAACTGATTCACTTTGTTGTAAAGGAGAAACTAACACACTATTATAAAACAGTTATACTCAAATAAAGATGTTAAAAAAAACACACCATTGTAAAGCAATTATACTCCAATAAAGATGTTAAATAAATAAATAAAACTTAAAAAAATTATTTGGAAATTTTTAATTTGAATGACTGAGAGATTATGTATAACTGATTCACTTTGTTGTAAAGGAGAAACTAACACACTATTATAAGACAGTTATACTCAAATAAAGATGTTAAAAGAAAACACACCATTGTAAAGCAATTATACTCCAATAAAGATGTTAAATAAATAAATAAAACTTAAAAAAATTATTTGGAAATTTTTAATTTGAATGACTGAGAGATTGTCAGAGAAGTTAGGAGGAGCGGCTGGCTATAGATTGGAAAGTGGATTTGTTTTCAAGTACATGAACTTGGAGGTGGAGCTGTGGGGTGCAGATTAGGACACAGGAGAGTGGAGAGTGTGATGTTTTCACAAAGGAGAGGATACTTGTAGCTTCAGGAAATCATGGTAAATCATGAGCAAGGCAATGGGTTTATTATTATTTTTTTATTTAACTATAATTGCTTTACAACATTGTCTTAGTTTCAGGTGTACAGCTTCAGATTCTTTTCCATTATAGGTTATTGCAAGATATTGAGTATAGGTTCCTGTGCTATACTGTCAGTCCTTTATCTATTTTATGTACAATAATATGTATCTGTTAGTCCCAAACTCCTAGTTTATCCCTCCCCACCCCTTTCCCCTTTGGTAACCATGAGTTTGTTTTCTGTGTCTGTGAGTAAGTTTATGTTTTGTAACTAAGTTGATTTGTATTATTTTTTTAGATTCCACATATAAGTGATATCATATGATATTTGTCTTCCTCTGTCTGACTTACTTCACTTAGTATAATAATCTCTAGAACCATCCATGTTGCTGCAAATGGCATTAATTCACTCAGTTTTATGGCTGAGTAATATTCCATGGTATATATGTACTACATCTTCTCTATCCATTTATCTGTCCATGGACATTTAGGTTGCTTCCATGTCTTGGCTGTTGTGAATAGTGCTGCAATGAACAGTGGGGTGCAAGTATCTTTTTAAATTAGAGTTTTCCTCTTTTCCAGATACATGCCCAGGAGTGGGATTGCTGGGTCATATGGTAACTCTGTTTTTAGTTTTTCAAGGAACCTACAGAATGCAACCCATTTAATTGCTTCCAAATATTAGAATAAGAGTAGAGGAGAAAGATATAGGGGAAGAGACATACAAGAAGTATTCAAGTAAGTAGGAGAGTAACTAAGCCATTTCACCCTAGACGTCAAAAAAAGAGAAAATTTCAAGAAGGCAGAGACTCCTAGGACTGTATTTGCGACATTCACTGGAATAGTTTCAGTGAAATGGGTTGTGCAGAAGCCAGATGGCGTGGGGGTTATTAATCTAGTTTTGAGGTTATATACACAATATTTTAAAAGTCAACTTTCTTGAAGTATGAATTACATGCAGTCATATGCACCAGTTCTGTGTGCATTTCAATGAGTTTTGATGAATTTATACATACCAGCATAATCAAGATATAGAATACTTTCATGACTCCAAAGAGTTCTCTTGTGAACCTTCTCAATTCAATTCCCTAACATGTTGTCCCGGGCAACCACTGATTGGCTTTCCTTCACTACAGGTTACATTTGTCTTTTCTAGAATTTCTTGTGAGTGTAGTCATATAGTACTAAAGAAGGTAATTTTTTGTGCCTGGCTTTTTGTACTCAGCATGTCTTTGAGATTCATTCATGTGATTGTATATGTCAGTGATCTGTTTTCTTTTATTGCTGAGCAGGTAGAATATGGTTTTGAGCAGTGTTATTAGTGAGGTAAGATGCTGTAAGAGACAGATACAAAAAACATTTCTTGCTTCTTTTTGAAGTAGCAGAAATCTAAGGGTGTTTACAAGCAGATAAAAGAATTCAATAGGGAAAATAAATAGATGATACTAAAAAGGAAAGAATTTATTTTAAATATTCCCAGAGGATAAAGAAAATTAAAATATTCATCAAGTTTTAAATAAATAGATAAATAAACAAATAAGTAAAATATTTTCAAAGGGCCATGGGTTATAAGAGGGAAAAAGCCATGAAATTAGAGTACAAATGGGGAGTTTACTCTTAGAATTAAACAAGCAAGCAAGACCAAAAGAACAGGAAAAAAGTTTGTTTAACAAGACTGAAAAAGATAAGAAGAGCTTCTAGTTAAAGTAAACATTTCAGGATTTAAAGAATATGTCAGGAATTGTGGCAGAGAGAAGATCATGGGGACAACGTATATCAATGGCCTATTTTTTTTTTTTAAGAAAGAGAAGCCATTCTCTGAGTGTGAGAAATGAAGGGTTGGAGTTGGAAATTTGAGGAAAAGGGATAATACTATTTTATTAACATGAAACATGGAATCAGCTGGTGACTTCTTAGTATAATCAGACCATTTCTTATGTATTCTAGTAACATTAGAATACTTATGTTACCTTCCATGTATTTGGAAAGTAGAGGGGTGATCATCACAAATGATCTTGTGTAATTGCACAATGAGTTGAGTCCGAGGTCAAGAAAGTGAAGGATTTCAGTGTGCCACAGGAAGCATCATTTAAAACCTAATTTGGGGACCTAAATTGAGAGGGAAAAAAAGTCCAGGAAATTGATGGATGACAAGAATAAGAATGGAAATGGAGTGAGGGGAAAAGGAAAAAGAGTGGAAAATCAGAAAACACCCAATTCATGGAACCTTGGATGAATCGAATGGTCCATAAGTTAGACACCAATGTGTGCTCTCTGTGAGATGGGTCCTTAGGCGATTGATATTTTCCTGGGTTGGACTAGAAATCTCTGACAGCCCTTTGGGTTAAGTAATTGGAACAACATATACTTCTTCAGAAAACTCAGAGCTGCCTTGCATTCCGCACCCTCCCTTTTCTTAAATTGGGAGCTCCCAGAATGCTCTGTGATCCAGTGCTTCTCATTCCTTCTCTATGAAGTCCTTGCAGTTCCCACTCTACCACTTGACCTTCATCCAGTCATGAATAGTCTTAAGATGAACATTTACCATCATCAAAAGTCTGCAAACAATAAATGCTGGAGAGGGTGTGGAGAAAAGGGAACCCTCCTTACTGTTGGTGGGAATGTAAATGGGTGCAGCCACTATGGAGAACAGTATGGAGGTTCCTCAGAAAACTAAAAATAGAGCTACCATATGATCCTGCAATCCCACTACTGGGCATATATCTGGAGAAAAACATAATTTGAGAAGATACATGCACCCTATGTTCATTGCAGCACTATTCACAATAGCCAAGACATGGAAACAACCTAAATAACTATCGGCAAAAAAAAAAAAAAAAAAAACTATCGGCAGAGGAATGGATCAAGAAGTTCTGGTACATATATACAATGGAATGTTAGCTATAAAAAAGAATAAAATAATGCCATTTGCAGCAACATGCATGGACCTAGAGATTATCATACTAAGTGAAGTAAGTCAGACAGAGAAAGACAAATATCATATGATATCTATTGTATGTGGAATCTAGAAAAAATGATAGACATGAACTTACTTAAAAACAGAAACCGACTCACAGACTTTGAAAACAAACTTACGGTTACCAAAGGGGAAACGTGGCGGGGAGGGATAAGTTAGGAGTTTGGGATTGACATAGGCACACTACTATATATAAAATAGATAATCAACAAGGACCTACTATATAGCATAGGGAACTCTACTCAATATTCTATAATAACCTATAAGGGAAAATAATCTGATAAAGAATGGATATATGTATATATATAATGGAATCACACATCTGAAACTAATATAACATTGTAAATCAGCTATATTACAATATAAAATAAAAATTAAAATAAATATATATAAGTAGGGAAGAAAAGATGAACATTGAAAACAGCTATGAGTTCTATCCATTATCATCTACATTACCTATATTAAAGCTCCTGGAGTTTTCCTGTACATATGAATAATGAATAATGGTCTTATTAAATGCAGGTTCTGATTAATTGAGTCTGGGCTGGGGCCTAGATTCTACATTTCTAGCAAGCTACCAGAATATGCTGATGTGTTTGAATCACACCCTGAGTAGCAAGGATCTAGCCTATACTTCTTCATCTTGGCCTTTGCAAGCAGAAATAAGTCAAAGGAGAATGAGCTCAAAGATATGACTAAACATGTGGGGAGATTGAATGGAGAGACTATTAAGGTCATTGGACTTGTCAGCATTGCACTACTCAGAAGGAAAACCAACACAGATGCTAACTCATGCCATATAATAAAATGACAGCTGATGAGGAAGAGGGAAAAGCAAGACAAGAGGGTAAAAAATGTGATGAAAATAAAAATATGACTGACAAGGACGCGGAGAGGATGCTATAAATCGATGACCTAGACTTCAAAAGAGGCAACTGTTGAAAGCTTGCCTTGGGAAAGAAAGTCATGGCAAAACATCATAAACAAATGAAATTCATCTTCTGCTCTGTAACTTTAAAAACAAGTTGCTAAACAAACACAAAGTAATTATGCCACGTGTTGCCAAGGTTACTGTTTTTACAATTTAAGTGTTTTCTCACCTGTAGATGGGAAAACGAAACAGCTCAGCTTTGGAAGATAACGTTGGAAGGCTGGATAAAACAATAATCTTCTAGGCATCAGGGAGTTCTCAGCTATTTTCTGCTGAGCTCTCTTTGCTTGTGTTGTGTAGATTTCTCCAGTGTCATTCCTTTCCATTGTATGTTTATGAGTCTAAGATTTCAGTGGTCTGTCATGCTGAGGCCCCATGCTTCTAAGCACCTTGATCACTGCTGAGAGCTTGCTTATAATTTTTGTGTCCAGCTGTGGGAAAAGCAAATGCTCTTGAAAAAGGAATTGAGGGTTTTTTTTCTTTCTATAGGATAAAACTTGGAAAAGGGACCATCGATATAAAATGAGCAGTACTTAGATAACTTTTGTTTTTCACTTCCATTTCCTTTGGAGAGATAAGATTCTTTTCCACTTATAGTTTCTTTTCATGTTGGATCCCCCAGTGAAGGTACAATACTGTGCATTTGGAAGTAGTCGTCAGGGTTTTAATTTCAACGGGAATCAGTGGTAGGTCAAGGCAGAGGAGTGGTTTAGATAACCCTTCCCAAGCTCTTTCAGATACAGCATAAGGTACTGAAAAGTGGTGTATGTGCAAAAGTGTGATTACAGCTAAACTAAACACACTGAATGTGTTAGCGTTACGGGCAAAGATCATTTGATAGATGGTAACAAGATCGCCTTTGTATTAGTCTCGCAAAGAAATGTTTCCTACATTAGAGATGAATGTGAAAATTTGCTATTGCTTTGTCTTAGTTGCGGTTCCATCAGAGTTAGACCCGTGACAAGGATTCGAAGTTAAATAGTTTCTTTGGCTGTCGAACCCAGCAAATACTGATGGAGAAATGGAAAAGTGGAACAGAGAGGGCAAGACAGCTTTGGGGGCATGTTATCCTGCAGCTCCACAGTGGGCAAATGTTGCTTAGAGACTCAGGCAAAGAAATGCATCTGGTCCTTGGACATCGGGCCATTGCACAGTGAAGGAGTAAGTGTGGAAGGATCCGGGCAGGGCACCAACAGTGTGTATATCTGCTACATACTGTGATATAGCAAATTCCAGTTCACATGTGTCGTCTTTTCCTCCAAGTATATGCTACTCAACCAGAATTAGTTTTGAATGTAAGAAGGAAAGTAAAGGAAGCAGATGATTACTATATGGAGTCAGGAATTTAGAGATGTGAAAGTGTGACAGAAACTTTTGGAACATAATCTTAGCTGTAGTTGTAAACAGACATTCATTGTTAATTAGAAATCTATCAGACTTTTTTTTTTTCTCTAGAGAATAAGATATACTAAGGAACATGTTGGTGTGTTTTCAGGGATCAGATATCCTGATGATATAATTTATTATTTGAGAACAGAAGACAGAAAAATGTGTATTCCAGTTTGGTGATGAACAAAGTTTATAGCCAAAGTGTAGTGAACAGAGGTGAACCGGAGGCTTCTGCAGTGGGTCTCTGGTGCCCTATGGTGGGAGCAGTGCTCAGTCAGTTGAGTTGGGCTGGTGACTTGGTAGGTCTTAAACCTATTGACCAGATTGTCCAAAGCTTCACTTGTCTGTGGGCAGATTAGGTTACTAGGAAGGCTTAACTTCGATTGGATCATGGCATGACTTGCTTACAGAGGTCTTCCACATCTGTTTGCCTCTGCTGTATTGTTTCTTTGGGTTCCCAACTTGGGCCTCAGTGTATCTCAGCTGTGTTTTCCATGAGTCTGATACCACTTAATTGTCCTTTGCTAGTCACTGCAAAGCTTTGTTTAATTGACTTTGGAGGTTGTCTACCATGGCTTCAAGTCAGAAGGGAAGTCAACCCATTTGAAGTGTCTTGAAGATACAGCAATATAGAGAGGCAGAATGGAGAATACATGCTTCAAATAAAGATATTTAAATTTAAATATTTTAAAGTACTCACCCAAATAAAACGTATACATGGGGTGTGCTAAGCTGGTCAGTGGCAGGTTTCTGACTATGACTCCAGTGAAGATTAAAAATATAAGTAAATAAAAGCTCCAGTTTAATGATCTCTCATTGATGGTTGAAATAATATTTCCCTCCTCTGAAATCTACCTAGATTGAATTTATTTACATTTATATCTGACTGTCTCATTATGAATATCCTCTCTCCTCGTTCTTCTGTTGAGGGTCAAGTTCATGACCAGTTTATCTTTGATTGCCTCAGAATAGGCCAATGCCTTGCATATAATTGAAATGGGCAGGATTTTATTCTTTTTTTTTTTTTTTTTTGCGGTACGCGGGCCTCTCACTGTTGTGGCCTCGCCCGTCGCGGAGCACAGGCTCCGGACGCGCAGGCTCAGCGGCCATGGCTCACGGGCCCAGCCGCTCCGCGGCATGTGGGATCTTCCCGGACCGGGGCACGAACCCGCGTCCCCTGCATCGGCAGGCGGACTCTCAACCACTGCGCCACCAGGGAAGCCCCTTTATTCATTTTTAAAATGCATACCTTCTTTGTACAACTATTTGTGGGGTTATTCAATGAACCAAGTATCAGGTGCTGGGAATAGGCAGTGTATAATGGTGAATAAAATAGGCCAGGTTCTTGAGTTTATATGGCTGCATTCTAGTGAAGTTGGCTTATGGTAAAAAAGAATAAAAAACAAAACCCCATAAAACAAGAAAAAATCCCCCCCCAAAACAACCAATCAGTAAAAATATTAGGATACTTTAGGTTACATGAAATTGTATAACATCTCTTATAATTTTACAAATAATAATGATTTTTCCAAAATCATTAAGCTACACACACTCAATTTTACATTCACATTTTTCATTCACTTACTTTCTGTTGACACATTCTTAGGCATCTTTGTTTCTTTGTCTTGTGCATTCTACTTGTTTAAAATTATTAAAGTATATTCAATGCTAAGCCCAGTGGCTGGCAGGTAGTGTGCTTTCCATAAACAGTGTTTAAGGTATTTAATGTTGAATATATCATGTTCTGCTAACGGTCAGGAACCCGGCCACATACTTTCCAGCCATCCCTATTTAACTTTCATAACAATTCTGTGATATCAATACAAGTACTACTATCGTCCCCAATTTACAGGTAAGGCATTTGAGGCACAGGGAAATTAAATAATGTATTCAATGCCACACTATTCAGCAAGTAATTGTATGTGCAGCAATACATAAAAATGTGTTCCATTTCAGAGCCTACATTCTTAAACACTATACCTAGTAGCTCATATCAGGTCAGTTTGCCAGAAGCGATAACTATACCTATGAAAATTACCAACAATTTCTACAACAAACAATCCAGATATAGAAAACATGAAGGAAAAAGAAGCACAATATATAAAGTTTCTCATTAGCTGTCTTATCTGCTGAACATTTATAATTAAAGCCTAAATATTTCCTCCAGAAAATTGAAGGAAGGCTAATGAGAAACCAGAGAAATGAAATATAATTATTGTGAATCATATATTCAAAACTTTAAATGATATTATACTAGAATTTATACATTGGTGAAACTGAACTCTTGATATCTTTTAAAAAATGGAAATAATGGCATGTCTGTGTTTCTTAACTGAACTTGGATCTGCTCACTGGACGTACAGCAAAGCCAATCTACTGACACCAGGTTGTAGTGGAGGAAAACACAGTGTTTATTGCAGGGCCAAGCAAGGAGAATGGGCAACTCAAGCTCAAAAGACCCAAACCCCCCAGTGGCTTTCAGGGAAAGGTTTTTAAAGACAGTGTGAGGGAAAGGGCCACAGGGTGTGTAATCAGCTCATGCACAGGTCTCTAACTGGTTGATGGTGAGGAAACTGGGTGATGTTTCAAGGCTCACAGTTGTCAACCTTCTAGTTCCAACTGGTCTGGGCTCTATGTGCTGGTGGTCAGCATGTAGTTAACTTCTACTTGCTGGGGTTTTAGTATCTGCAAAACAACTTAAGGAGATGGCTTAGACTCTTATCTGTAGCCCATGAGAAGGAACTAAAGATCCTTGACTTTGTTTTATGGCTAACCTGTTATTCTTTCCTCTTGCTTGACCGTTTTCTTTTGTTTCTGCATTTTCTCACTTTTCTGATTAAATTTGTTCTTTGCATCTTGGGGAGGACCTAAGAGGCCAAAGGCTTTCTACAAACAAGAGGTGGGGGGTGAAGTGTGAGGGGGTTCTGCCCGCATGAAGGTCCCTGCAGGGTCCTGCTTGGTTTCAGCAAGGTGAACTAAATTTGGAGAAAAGGATCATTACATGAGGGAAGACTTCAGGGATAATTATCAGGTGGTTAAAACAAAGCCACATGAAAAGGACAAAGTGTGCTGTATTAACTGAGTTATATAATATTAACAGTGAATATTTAAATGAACACTATCAGCAAAAGAAGCTTTAGCAGTCTCAAGATTTTTATTGTCATTTTAAAAAGGTATCTTCTTGTTTTGGTAGCAATACAGAACAATTATTTTATCCTCTAAAGTTTTGAATACTCTAACTTGCCTAGTAATAAATAAAAACTCACATTTTACTTAGCATTTTCAATTTGCAAAAGCACTTTGACACCTTTTCTTTCATTTCGTTTTTTTACAGCAACCATGTTGTTAATCTCATTTTACAGATGGAAATACTGAGGCTCAGAGCAGTAAGTGAGTTGCCCAAGTCCATATAGCTAATCCACTGCCCTGCCAGTCTCTGGTTATGCAAGCCCAGTGCAATTCCAGCTATACTAAAAAGCAAGTTCAAAATGAAGTTGACTACTCCACTTCTTACTGTCATTGTCCTTATAGAGATATATGAAGAAATGATCTTTACCTTCGAGGGCCCTTAATTTGAATATATTTGACCTCATAGCTTTCTGTATTTTTATGATAATTTTCCAAATAAGTGAACGCAAATTCTATTAATTCACTAGGCTGTCATCTGACTTTTTTTTTTTCTCTTTAAAATTTGAGGCTGGCTGGTGAAGACTATGTAACTTTTATGGTCAGCAGAATTGAGGGTGGTTAATGAAATCTTTGGTATAAATAGTTTTGAAAAAGATCCTAGAAAACCTATGGTTTCTCTGTGCATTCATTGAGGGCATTCACATCTCTACTCAGTCATAGAGACATTTCTTTCATGGATATCTTAGAGCCTTGGATGAATAAATAAGACAAAGCTTAGATTGAATTGATCATACAAAGATTAATTTAATTTATATTTAAAGTCAAAATTTTTTCAATCTTTGCACCAGCTTTTTTGTGCATATAGTCTGTAATTAAGTTATTGTCAGCTATGCAGACTACACACCATTAGACTGTCTCTACTGAGAAGTTAAAAAGAACACATAAGTTGTCTTTTTTATTAAAAAGATCAAGGCACAGCTGCAAAGAAATTTATTTTCTCATAAGCCCTGAGGTGATTAGCAATCTCAATAAAATAAAGATTTTTATTAGAAACCTCAATAAACCATCATTTATCAAAATTACCTCTGTGAATTTGAAAATTAGTAAAAATTTTCAGTGTTAAGAACACTCAAAGCAATGCTTATCACACTTTAATGTGCATACAGATTACCATATTTATGAATCAAATGTTATGATGTTTGGGATTTGCTTCAAAATAAATGAGATTTGCTTCAGAATAATGGGTAAGGAATAGGAGTATAAATCCAATATGATTAGCCATGAATGGATAATTGCTGAAGCCAGGCAATGAATACATAAAGTTCATCGTAATAATTTTACTACTTCTATAAAAAAAGTAAAAATAAGAAAAATGTTTATCACTCTAATATCCCATATGTTCATTAAGTGCATATATATGTGTATATATTTATACATGTGTGTGCATGTGTCTATGTGTGGATATATATGCATGTGTATGTTCCTATGTTTATGTGTATGTGTATACTGTATACACACATACACAATCACACACATGTTGCTTCCAACTAGAAAGCATGGTGAATAAATATTTTGGATCTGATTACTATTGCTGCAACGTTCCAGAATGAATTATATAGAGATGAAAGGAGACTTTTATTTTTCTGTTCTCTAGAGATTATTTTAATTGTCTATGTGAGAATCAGTTTTTCCCTAAGGAAAAATGGAAGATAATGCATTCTCCAGTAATGTCTTTATGGAATATAAATATACCATACTTATGGTAGTGGGACAAAAATTATTAAAAATTAAATTCTGCAAACAACAACAACACATCCAAGTTTCTATAGTAGCATAGTAGAAATAATACTTCGTGAAAATGATGGTGGTGGTGGTGGTTTGTGATGGGAAGGGGACAGCCAAGGAATTCAGGGATTTAACATTGAATGAGTCTGTAAGAGTTTATATGACTGAGAGGTAAATGGAATTCCTTACAGAGGCAAACACACATGTGAAGACCCAGAAGTATGAAGAATCATGGTGTATATGGAAAATTCCAAGATTAATATGACTTGGGAACAGTCTGTGTATTAAAAAGTATTTTAAAAATTCTAGAAAAGGAGAGAGATCTAGATGACCAAAGCCTTTTACCTATAGGAGCTGGGTTCCATTGATGGTTTTATGTTGAAAGGCAGTATTTCCAGTTGAGTTTTAGATGGTCATATTTGCAATTGTTGCTATAAAATTCTGATTGAAATTGAAGAGATTACAGTCAGAGATAACTATTGGGAAGTAACCATAACTGTCCATGTCTAAATTAAAGCAGTGGCATTAGAGAATAAATTGAAAGATAATTAGAATATGGAACTAACCCAGAAAAGAGGAAGAAAGTATTAAAAAATTGACTCTTGGATTTCTTACTTGGGAAAAGGGCTACAGAGTTCAGGCCCATAATCATTTATCTACAATCCCAAAATCCATAAATCTCTGAAACCAGGAAATTTTTTATGATTGTTACCAAAACTCATTTAGTGGAAAACCATTTCTTGAATTGATCCAATACTATTCAAAAATCTTTATGTATTCCACTTACTATAAATATTTATACACTTGATGCAGAAATATTAATGTGTTTAATTGAGTCATTGCCCTAGAAAGAGCTGAGAGTGTTGTGTAATACATGATGTATATACCTCATTATCATTATAAAATCCAAAATATTCTGTATACTAAAATATCAATATATCTAGTCCTAAAGACTTCTACTAGGAATTATGGGTATATAGTACTATTTAATAAGATGTCATTTATTAATAAGATGCCACCTAGCCTTTTAAAAGGTAAAATAGCTCTATAAAATTCAAGCATGACCTTCCTGGATATTACTTGAAGAATAGGTTATAAAATGAATGATGTCAGATTCATTTATCTGACAAAATGATCAATGACTGAGTCACATGTCGACCAGGAAGAATATGCTTTGAATTTTCCTATTTCTAGATCTCTGGTGCTTGGCTTGTTTACATTCCCTTGACTAGAATACACATGAATACACATGAAAACATTGAAGGGGCAACTCTGAGGTAGAAATATAAACTAAGACTAAAAATATTAGAGACAGCTAACTAGGAGAGCATTGAAAGAGTTCTCTGGTGAGCATAGTGTTTCAGATGCACCTTTGTAGGAAATATCTACCAAATGTATTGCAAATTTCAAAGAATAACATCTCTTCATAGTCAGTTCCAGGATACATAAAACAGAAAAAAAAATCTCTCAGCACAAAAAAGAGCTACAGTAAGTACCAGCTCATTACCATATATTTTGTCTGAGTTATGTCAATTGATTTGCCTTGCTTGTAGCTTAAGCTTTGAGACTGTTCAATTGAAATGCCCATCAAAAGAGGAATTATGAAATTATGATACACTTGTCCCATGTAATTTTCAGTAGTAAATAGAAAGAGTGAGATCTGTTTTTATATACTACTCTGTCAAAGACTAATTGTGCCATACAGAGTTAAAAAGGCAAGGAAGATTTTATTCAAGACTATTGCAATAGATGTTTCAATTCACCATTGGAACAAAAGGTAAGAGGGTTCTGAAACACTGGAATCAGCTAGTGGATTGAAGCACTGGAATCAGCTAGCGGAAATAGTCTCTAGCATATTGTGGGGGAGATTGGTCAGTGTGATTAGGCCATCTGTGTTTGCTAATTGGTACTTATCTAAGTTAGACTGCTACAATTACATGGAACCCTGGAGATAGGGGCACTATGTTTTTTATTTTTGCTTTGAACTTTTTGAAACTTAAAAAAAATTCAGGTATAGTTGTACAATATTATATAAGTTTCAGATGTACAACGTTGTGACTCACAATTTTTAAAAGTTATACTCCATTTATAATTATTATCAAATATTGGCTGTATTCCCTGTGTTGTATAATATATCCTTGTAACATTTGTTTTATACATATTAGTTTGTACCTCTTTATCCCCTACCCCAGTCTTGCCCCTTCCCCTCACCCCACTGGTAACCACTGGTAATCACTGGTACATTTCAAAGGGGACATGCTCTAAGAAAAGTGAGGTTGGGGGCCTGTAGTCAGGAAGAAACTTGTCTAAAGTTTAGCTCAGCTGAGGGGGACATTAGTCTTCTGGTTATCAGGAATCATCTTCACGATGTAATTTTTTAGTGGAAAAAGGTGAGGCTTCTACTAATGGCTGACTAGATAATTCAGATGAGCCTTCGCACTAAGGACAGAATAAATTCTGGACAAAAATCTATACTTTACAATCTTCTTGAAAGCAATAAAGAACTAGCAAGTCAGTAAAAACTTAGGATGTTGAGAATCAGCAACAAATATAGAAATATAAATTTTTAATCAGTTAGAAGTGAAAAAGGAAAACAATGGAATAAAGTCCTGGGAGAAAGTATGGGCAAATACTAAATTTTGAGGTAGAGAGTACATTTTAACATGGAAATAATAAAATAAATCATAATAATTTAACCACTTGAGGTTTGACTACATAGATACAAAATATTTCTGAACCATAAAACTATAAAAAAAGAAGCAAAAGGCAATTCTGGAAAATATTTAAATAAACATAAAAGTTAGATAACAATATTGCTGTTCTCGGAAAAGCTCTTGGAAATAAATATGAGCAAAACATTCCAATCAAAAAAAAAGGCAAATAATGTGAACAGGCAATTCACAAAAGAAGGGCCATAAATGACAGAGAAGTAAGGGAAAAAACCCAGCTTCCCTTGAAAGCAAATCATTTCAAATTAAAGCAAAATACCACTTATCAATTTGGTCCCTATATATCCAATGTTGAAGAAAAATTGGTAATATTTGTACATTTATAGAGCATCTTGGTATTGTAAATTGGTGTACACTATGGGAAAAGAGTTTTGCAGAATGTTTCAGTCCTTGACCTAGTATTTCTTCTAAGACTGTTTCCTTGGGAAATAACAATAGTGGATGTATGTACATATGAAATAACCTAAATACCTAATAGTCCAGGAATTTTAAAATCAGTTATGAAACATTTAGTTTGTTTGGCTGTTAAATACTCAAAATAAGGAATTATGTTAAAACCGATATAAGATTACTTACCCAGTGTGAACCTATGTATAAATAATAGAACATAAAACAAAATATGTTTATTTAAAATTTCTTCCCTATACAATTTTTAATTTTCTTAATCTTTTCCAATAGGCATCCTAATTTTAAAGAATAAGGTATTTTAAAATTTCAACATTTTTCCCTTCTTCATGGAGCTTTCTACAATCATTCATTCCCACACCATTTTCTTTTTTCTCTGAAAATTACTAAAAATAATTATATATGAATATAATTGAATGAATATAGACAAATATACATTATATATACACATATGTGTATATAATATACATATAATATATATGTATATTATATATTATATGCAGGAGATACTGTAGGTTCTGTTCCAGACCACCCCAATAAAGCAAGTCACAGGAATTTTGGGGGTTTCCCAGTGCATTTAGAAGTTATGTTTACACTGCACTGTAGTCTATTAAGTATGCAGTCAAAGTATGTCTTTAAAAAAAATGAACATACCTTAATTAAATAATACTTTATTGCTAAAAATGCTATCATGTGAGCCTTCAGCGAGTCACAGTAGGTCAAAAATCACTGATCCCAGGTCACCATAGCAAATATAATAATAATGAAGAAGTTTGAAATATTGCAAGAATCACCAAAATGTGACACCAGAGACATGAATTGAGCAAATGTTGTTGGACAAATGTTGCTACACTTGCTCCATTCAGGGTCGCCACAAACCTTCAGTTTTGTTAAAAATGCAATATCTGTGAAGCACAATAAAGTGAAGTGCAGTAAAACAAGTTATGCCCGTTTATACACACACAGAGACAGATACAGGCAGTCACAGACGTATGTCTTCATTTATATCGATATTGATTGGATTACATTGCTTCTTGAATTAAGTCATGGTTTTATGGCGTAAATATAAGTAGTCGTTAACATATAACTGATTATTTACATTTGAATTTAGAATCAAGACTCAGTAAATACTTGTTCATTGGTTGGTAGAGATGTGGGCAAGTTGTTTGAATCCTTCCAAAGATGTATGTGTTCTCCTATGACAAAACACCGGTTCATCCAGAAAAGGCAAAGTAGTTATCCGCTTTTTATGTCTTAGTCTTGTTTTCTTCACAGGTTAAAAGAATTATGGAATATCTGGTTTCATATCACCAAAGCAACACTCACCTGACTCTCCTCTCATCTGTCACTGTCATGTACTTTAGTACCTAAAATTGTGTCTTTCTGAAGCCAATGATAATCACTCTTGGGTTGCAGTGGGAAGTTATTAAGCATTTCACAGCAAAATAAGAAAAAAAAAACCTACAAAAAGGAAGAAACAGGTCTCCAGGTGCCACGAAGAATTTTCAAATAGCTTGGCTAATGGTTATATGGTAAACTACAGCATCTTCAGTGCTATCAGTTTGGTGACCGTGTCTGTTTTGTTTACTGCTTGACCTCAGTGCCTAGTACAGTGTCTGGCAAACAATAGTCCATTCATAAATACTGTTCTTCAATGAATGAAATTTTGTGGACTGCAGCTTTTATGCCTGGATGAAATGGGCTAAAGGGTAACTTGCCATTTTTCAAATAATTTCAAGATTATTTGAAATTCCTTGTGATCTGGATGCTACCTCTATCTTTTTTTTCGGCTTTGGAGGTAGTTTCTCCCAGCTGCTGCTTCGTAGCTACAGTTAACCAAGATCACTTACTGACCCAAGCTGTCTTGGGTCACTGCTAACTGCCTTAACTTAAGCAGTAGTCCAGAGGAGGGTCTCTTCCTTTGCTAAAATTTCTGGGAGTTATAGGTACAGCCACAGTGAGCCTAAAATGAAGCCAATCCTCCACTCCATACATGCCCATGTGTGTGTGATAAGGTTTTGGTGCTCTTCTAAAAAAACAATGCATTTTCCCAGCTTTCAGATACACAGGTAAGACATTGAATTGATCCAGCATGAATGATCTACAAAGATCTACAAAGAGGAAACCCTAAGTCTGTGAGTCTGT
This sequence comes from Physeter macrocephalus, assembly GCF_002837175.3. Lineage (NCBI taxonomy): Eukaryota > Metazoa > Chordata > Mammalia > Artiodactyla > Physeteridae > Physeter > Physeter macrocephalus. The sequence goes on along the minus strand of NC_041214.2, from coordinate 44,883,508 downwards.
TTCTGTTTTGTAAATAAGTTCATTTGTATCATTTTTTTAAATAGATTCTGCATATAAGCGATATCATAGGATATTTGTCTGACTTAACTTCACTCAGTATGACAATCTCTAGGTCCATCCATGTTGCTGCAGGTGGCATTATTTCTTACCAGGGGGGAAGGGTGGAGGGGAGGGATAGTTACGGAGTTTGGGATTGACACGTACACACTGCTATATTTAAGGTGGATAACAAACTGGGACCTATTATATAGCACAGGGAACTCTGCTCAGTATTCCTAACAATCTAAATGGAAGAAGAATCTGAAAAAGAATAGATACATGTATATGTGTAACTGAATCGCTTTGCTGTACACCTGAAACTAACACAACATTGTTAATCAACTATATTCCAATATAAAATAAAAAGTTAAAAAAAAAGAGGAGACCCTGCCTGCACTGGTTGTCAAATATTTAAATGTCACTTTTTTTGAATGGAGAATTTTTTTATTAAAATAGTTGAATATTTCCATACTTGGCTGAGGATTTGGTATGATGGATGAATAACTTTCCCTTTTGGTAACCATAAGATTATTTTCTGTGTCTGTGGGTTGATCTCTGTTTTGTATATAAGTTCCTTTGTATCTTTTTAAGATTCCACATATAAGTGATATCGTATGATATTTGTCTTTCTCTGACTGGTTTACTTCACTTAGTATATGAAAATCTCTAGATCCATCCATGTTGCTGCAAAAGGCATTATTTCATTTTCATTCTTTTTTATGGCTGAGTAATATTCCATGGTGTACACACACACACACACACACACACACACACATCTTCTCTATCCATTCATCTGTCAATGCACATTTAGGTTGCTTCCATGTCTTGGCTATTGTAAATAGTGCTGCTGTGAACATTGGGGTGTGTGTATATTTTCTTGATTATCTATTTTAATAGAAAAACAACCTGTAGCAATTGTTTTTGCCTTCTGACTTTGGCCCTGGTATCCTTTTTCTCCCCTCCCAGACTGTCAACTTATGAGGGCAGTGACTCTATAACCCCTTTATTTCTCTTACAGAACCTTACACAGTGTCTCCTTTGGATGGAATAGGAGTGAAATAAACTTTTGTTGGATGGCAACTTCAGGTGAAGACATTAGTTTCGTAATTGTTTGCTAGAACTGGCATAACAAAGTATCACAATTTGAGTGGTTAAACAACATACATTTATTATCTCTCATTTCTGGAGGCTAGAGGTCTGGGATTCAGGTGTTAGCAAGATTGCTTCCTTCTGAGAGCTGTGAAAAAGGATCAGTCCCATGCCTGTTGCCTAGGTTCTGGTAGTTTGTTGGCAATTTTGGGCATCCCTTGACTCGTGGAAGCATCAGCCAGATCTCTGCCTTTATCCTCACACTGTATTCTCCCTGACTGTGTGCCTCTGTCTACATTTCCTCTATGAGTATAAAATCAGGACATCAGTCATATTAGATTAGAGGCTGTGTTAATCATGTTTCTTTCTTTTTTTTTTTTCTTTCTTTCTTTTCTGTATTTTATGATGACATCTTGGGCCATTGCTAACCCCGGAGAGAAAACCCCCCTCCGCCCCTCTCCCCACATACACCCAGGGTTAGAGGTAATATTTCTCTGCCCCCAACATCCCAGTGGCAGGCATCGTACAACTAGGGGCAGCTTCTAGACCTCAGGGCCCGCTACAATATTCAAACTAGTCAATCCCAAACTTGGTCATCCTGTTCCCCCTGCCTTGGCCGTTCCTTCCCACCAAATCACAGTAAAGCCTCTACCCATGCTTCCTGTACACTCTGTCTGCCTCCTGGCTGACCCAGTGCTTCTCCTTGGGACTCCATGTGGTATGCTGTACCTCCTGTTTCTAGTAAACTGTGAGTAGAAACTTCTTCCTGTGTGACCGTCGTCTTCTGATTGGTTGACATCAAATCTCACCTACAGTAGTTAAGAGGCTCCCCCTATTCCAGGGTGACTTCATCTTAACTAATTACCTCTGCAATGACCCTATTCCAAACAAGGTCACACGCCACGGTCCTGAGAGTTAGGATTTCAACATAGGAATAATGGGGACACAACTCAGTTCATAATAGAGTCCAGTTGCACATAATTATTTGTAGATTTTGGTGTTAAAAAATTCTGAAAACTCCCTAACATATAACATTCTAGAGTATATCATGTTATGGCAAATATATAGAGTATGAATTGGGGAGAAAAATCCAGGACTGGAAAAAATGAGAGTAGTCTAAACATGGCAGAGAGCTGGAGAGATGATTGAAAGCCAGTTTCTATGCAGATGTTGAAGAATTTCTAAGGATACTACCTGTGCAATATTTGTTGCATTTTCTCCACCTAATTTCACAATCTCTGCTCTCGTTTGCAGAGAGTGGGGTGTACTCTTTTACAGAATATCGCAGTAGCTCTCTACCTGGTCTCTCCTCTTTCAAATGCATTGTCTTTTAATGTTTGTCTTTCACTTTCAGATTAATACCCAAAGTTTAAGCTGATTCTAGCTGCTTCAACAGATACATAGCAAAATCAAAGTGGTTTCAACAAAACAGAAGTTTAATTCTTGTTTATGAAAATTCAAGATAGATGCTTCTACGTGGCAGGTGCTTCTCTTCCCTGTGGGCATTTTGTGGCTCCCCCCTCTTCAAATAGGGCTTCCAGATTAGCCACAGAAGGCAAAAGAGAGTGAAGCATCAGGTCTGGGAGGCTTTTATGGGCCATCAGTCCTGGATTTGCTGTAGGTCGCTTCCAGTCATTCTTCATTGGCCAGACCTTAGTCACCTGACCACATGGAACTGTGAGGGAGGCTGGGAAATGTCCACCCTCTGTTGCCTTAAAGAAGATGAGGGGTGGTGAGCTGCAAGGCATGTCTGCTGCATTATGCTCAGTCTTTTCCATGATACAGTCCAGTCTACTTTCCCATCTCCCACTGCACACTCATCCCTTTTGTGAACTTTAAGATCCAGTGAAATATTGTTTATTCTCCACATATTTTCCTTGTGTTTTCACATCTGGGTCAATGCTCAGGAGTTCATCCGACCTGAGACCTTTACCTCCTCAGTCCTAGGTCTCCTTGAAGAATGTGACTTATCTTTAAAGACCTAGTTTCAGTACCACTGCCATCATGAAATGTCCCCTCTACCTTCCGGGACTTAAGGGGACAGGGCGTTTCCTCTTTTGGAGTCCCATAGCACTTTACCCACAAAGATAATGTTGTGGACAAGACAGCCGTGAAAATCTGAGGTAAAAATTATAAACTAAATGAATGTTTATATTCATGGAGCTATGAACATTTTTACCATGTTTTGAATCAAATCATCAAATTTGATACCTATAAAATATTATTTTAATGTAAGAAGAAAATGATTCTGGCAAAAAGAGAGTAATCAAAGGTTGATTCTACTTGAATATCTGAAGTGTTTTCGAAGAAATGGTCTAACTTGAAGGGCTAAGGGGGGTAAGTGAGTTAAAGAGAGAAGAGGGAATCCGTCAGAAGGAATGTGTTGATATTTTGCCTGAGACATAGTACACTGCAAGGTCACAGAAGCAGAACTGGCAACCACTCCTTAGCACTGTTCAAGAGAAAGTTCATCTGCCCTACAGAGCTGTCCAGTTTTCACCTATGGCGGATGTACCCCTAGTTTGATGGATTGGTTCTTAATAATTGAAAAATCTGACTCAAAAAATCTAATTCCTCTTGCTCTAATTCCATAATAGCCAAGCAACTTTTGCTTTATAAATGGCTTCCCATATAAATCTGCCTAAGGATAGGAGAACACTCAGGCCGCAAAGATATAAGCATTTGACATTTGGGATTTTAATCAGTCTCTTATGATTTTACTTAACATATGCTGAGATTTCTCACCTTCGGTATGCTGGTGAGACTGCCTTTCTTACCAAGTACCAGAAGCTGGTCCATGGAAAAATTTGTCTTCTGAAACCTTTGGAGTCATAGTGACCTCATAAACAATATTTTCCAACATCCATGGCCTGAAGCTTCTTTGTGGCATTCATCACTTGCTACCTTGTGTTGTAGTTCGAGAGGTATGGTGAAATGACTTTGCCATATTAACTTCGAATATTGGATCTAAGACTGACTCATTGTGATATCTGTAGTGCATACCCAGTGCTTTGTGAATGACAGGTCGTTAATTAATATTTTTTTCTAATTAAGAGCCAACATGAATGCGAGATACACACAATATTCTACTTCCAGGAGGAAATCATGTGGTCATGTGACAACCCAATCACCCTTTGCTTTAGAGCAACACACTTCAGCCCATGGAGCAATATGGTCTATGGCTTGTTTTTGTCCTGCCCATGAGCTAAGGATGGTTTTAACATTTTCAAAAGCTTGTAAATCCAAACAAACAAATAAAAACAAAAAAGAGAATATGAAACAGAGACTGTATGTGGCTCACAAAACCTAAAGTATTGACTACCTAGCCTTTTATGGAAAATATTTCCCAACTCCTGTCTTAGATTACCAAGCCAAACTATGACATTACTTTGATTTACCAATTAGAGTGTCAGGTGACTAATTTCCTGTAATTATATCTGTTCCTTGAGAAATGTCCTTTCCATATGAAAGAAATTTTCTGAAAAGAATGTGATTTGCAAACTTCTGCAGATTAACGTGCATTTTATTCAGCAGAGGCTAAAAAAAAAAGAAAAAAAGATTTTAGTTAGCATGTTACTCACTACCTCCAAATAAATGCAATCTAGCCATTATGTTTAAATAATCTTTCATTGGTTCCAAGTGAACACATTTTATGTTCTTTTCATCCTAGTTAATGTAATTAATTTGGGAGTGCATCTTAGCCTAGTATGTTACAATTAAGTATAACTTAGTGATTTATTCTCAGAAAGGCTATAAATAAGAGAACAATTTAGTGCTTTTAGTTTAAATAGTTCTGTACTCACTATAGCTATACTATTAGCTTTGCCCTAATTTTACTTTCATAATTATATTTATTATTATTTTTTTTGTGGTACGCGGGCCTCTCACTGTTGTGGCCTCTCCCGTTGCAGAGCACAGGCTCCGGACGCGCAGGCTCAGCGGCCATGGCTCACAGGCCCAGCCACTCCACGGCATGTGGGATCCTCCTGGACCGGGGCATGAACCCGTGTCCCCTGCATCAGCAGGCGGATTCTCAATCACTGTGCCACCAGGGAAGCCCTACTTTCATAATTATAAAAAAGCATTATACATTACTTAATCTGAAGATGAGCTTTTATTTGTCTTTACATTTTCTCACCTAAATCATCTTTATATTGACATTAGAAACGGCCTTTTTGACTTATTTAAAATAGTCACTCAAAAGGGGAAACATATTAAGGCTGATTTCTTTAATGATGAGGGAATAAAGCCTGACATTTTAGAAACGTATTAGTTCTAAGAAAAGAGAATCTCTTAAGTGAAACATCACTAATGTATTTCCAAAAGGTCAAGGATTTGTTACCTTATAACAGGTGGATCAGAGCTACTTGGTCTGGGCTAATCAATTTCTTTTTGTCCTCCATACTTCTTGGTTTAAAAATCGTTATAGGAAGACATAAGCATATGGGAATGTGGAGAGATGGCATGAAGAGATGGACACATAGAAGTTGTGTGTTGGTTTGGCCTTTTGTGGAGCAGAGATTGGTAGATGGTGGAGCAGGGGCTGAGTGGTGGTAGGCAGGGAGAGGATGCAGTATTTGGTGGTCCAGCACCTTCTATTCACCTTGTATTCTTCTTCCCCTGTGTTTTGCTGTCCACTGGGCATAACTGAGCAAGAGCCTACCAGGCCTTTCTTAAATTTGCAGAAGGAAATAGAGGTTTGTGGAGAAGCAAGTTAGATACAGTGAGGCCAGAAGAACGTTACTTCTCTGTTGCCTCCACGCCTTAGAAAATTACCAGTTGTGTGGCTATAATTACCTCCTGTCTAAAGAGGATTTGCAGGGAAGAGAAAACTGGAGAAGAATTCTGTATGGAACACATTGCTGAGGTTATCTCAGAGCCAGGGTTCATTTAGTTGAATTAAAAACATAGTCAATGGAATATTACTCAGCCATAAAAAGAAACGAAATTGAGTTATTTGTAGTGAGGTGGATGGACCTAGAGTCTGTCATACAGAGTGAAGTAAGTCAGAAAGAGAAAAACAAATACCGTATGCTAACACATATATATGGAATTAAAAAAAAAATGGTCATGAAGAACCTAGGGGCAAGATGGGAATAAAGACGCAGACCTACTAGAGAATGGACTTGAGGACACGGGGAGGGGAAAGGGTAAGCTGGGGCAAAGTGAGAGAGTGGTAGTGTATATATGGACATATAAACACTACCAAATGTAAAATAGCTAGTGGGAAGCAGTCACGTAGCACAGGAAGGTCAGCTTGGCGCTTTGTGACCAGCTAGAAGGGTGGGATAGGGAGGGTGGGAGGTAGGGAGATGCAAGAGGCAAGAGATATGGAGATATACGTATATGTATAACTGATTCACTTTGTTATAAAGCAGATGTTAAACACACCATTGTAAAGCAATTATACTCCAATAAAGATGTATACTCCAAAAAAAAATAGTCAAACTGGATTTAGAAAGGAAAAGGGAGATGAAGGAATTTGCAGGAAGTATATAGAGTGATCTCAAAGACTCTGGTATGGGAAATTCTGTAAGGTCTCAAAAAAAAAAGTATACCTCCAAAATATAAGGCATTCAGGAACCACTGGAACCTTTCTTGCCCACTTCCCATCTCTGCCCCACTATCCTCCACCACCCTCCTGTTTTCCTACCCCCTCTCTTGATCTTTCTGCCCCCAGGCAGCATTCTACTTTCTTTGTAGATCTGATTTCTCAGTGTCATGTACAGCAAGAACACACACGGTTGCTCCTAGTCTGTATCCCCTCCTAGGTCAACCACCCAAATGAAACACGAAGGCTCATCTCTGAATCTAAATTCCAGTTTTGTCTCTGAATCTAAATTCTCCAGTTGCAGAGAATCAGATTGTCCTTGTTTGGGTCAGCTGCCCACCTGTGACACAAAGGAACTGCAATCTCTGGGGTGAAGTTACATGACTGATTGAGGGTTCAGGAAACCAGATTATCTGAAAAGGTGGGAGACCAAGATGAGAAGAATGGCCACTGACATTTATGTATTCAGGACATTTATTGGGTTGTCCAGTCATTGTGAACTTTGAGGAATATTCATTCATTCACCAAATGCTTTATTGAGCATCTGATATGTGCTAGAAATATAATTGTGGATAAGATATTGTTCTTTTCAGGAATTTCTAATCTACTGCGATTGACAAACAACTCTGTAAACACTTTCATTCTGTTTAAATCAGTTCTTCAGCTGGGTAAGCCCAAGACGTTCATAAGAGGAGTTTTGGGGGAACTCAAAGATTTCCTGGAAAAGCAAGTGAGAGATAAACCATCTATTAAAAGATGAGTAGAAGTTAGCCCGATGGATAAAGTTGGGGAAAACCATATAGGGTGCTATAAAATTCAGGATCTGAGTCCATTTGTTGAAGATCAGTCGTCAAAAAGAACAATTTGTGAAAAAGCCAATTCACCAAAAAGTCAATTTTCCAAACTTGACTTGTAGTAGTAACTTGACAACTTTCCAGGAGTAACTTGATTTTTTGCTGGAGTTCTCAAAAATAAATGGAAGAAAAGGAAGAAGATTATTTTAGGGATAGTTAATGTAAATAGTCATGCAAAACAACAAAAAAAATTGCCAGTACACAGAAAAGAAAATGGTTTGCTTATAGTTCATGTTTATATTTTTCCCTCCCAAACCAACTTTATTAGAAAAATATACGAATAACAATAACATAATACCAGATATAGAACAGAGGAATTTAAAAGCATTAATAATGATATATACACAATGTCTTTACAAAATATGAACGCCTTCAAAGTGTTGGTAAACTCTAGAGTTGAATCGCCTCCTATTGTATTCACGAGACTCTTTAATTAGCTTCTACTAGTACGTTTATTTTAGCAGTTTAGTTAATTTGTATTTATAGGATGAAACGTGTGTGGGAGCATTTGTGACATGTCTCTAAGCTATCTGTTTTGTAACTTTAAGCTTTTCAAGGGAATGTGCCCTATCTGCTCTTCTTTTTGTAACTCTCCCAAGATATATATAGCGCCACGCTTTGTTCACAGTGTGCCTTGGGTAAATATTATGGGCTGCCTGAATGGATCTGAGAAGGAGGATGCTTTTATGGCCTGCAGTTCTCCACTGTAGTACCATTGTCAGTGACTCCAGGTGGCCTTCTCAAAGACCGAGATTCTTAACACTTATTGTCTCATAAAGTAGGGATCACCTTGAAGTCTGCAAGTGGAACTATAAACTGGCAACAAACATTACAGAACTGGCAACAGAGATCCCTGATACCTCATCACCGGATTCTCTAGGAGCCTTTTCAGCTTTAGAGACCATGATTCAACCCTCCTTTTTCCTGGGTTTTGTCAGCTTGTAAATTTTGGAAACTGCTGACCACTTGTCATCTGATGGCTGACAACACCTGTCAGAAAGCTGTCACGCACAAGAGGCAAATTCAAGGCCCTAGAGCCCTCGCTGAAAGTCACCTCACAGCTTCCTGGGTGGGACCAGGAGATTATGCGACCATTTTCTGTCATCTCTTTGAAAAGTCCTTCCACCTGTTTCTGACACAAAGGAGACATGGCTGAATCTTCCCTAAAGATGCCCTAGCAACTTTTTCCAAAGACCTTTCACGAGGTCCTGGCTTCTGATGCCAGGAACAATATTTCCAATAAAGTCTATTGACAGGCTTTGCCATGAGCTTTCTTATATGTTGTATTTTCAATTAGTTAGTCCTTCTATCCTTCTTATATACTAAATAACATAAAATAAAACTAGGAGAGAAGGTACATCATCAATCTGAAGTCTTTCTAGGTTCCCAGTTTGCTGACTCAAATAGGAAAGAAAGACTTTCTGTGCAAAAGCCATCAGTAGAACATTTGGATAAATTTTGTAAAGCCTCATTTAGTATCTCAATTTGTCTAACACACTCACTTTGTTGTTGTTGTTGATTTGTGTGTTTTTGTATATGTTTTTTTCTCCAGTTAGCAACTGATTTTCTTTATATCGAAGTTCAAAGGGGAACTGCAGAAATAATTCTATGCTGTCAAAAGTATCAATTTAAGATGATTTTTATATTTCTTTTATCAGGATAGCGGATTCACTTTTTTCTTTTTCATATATAAGTAAAGACGTTTTATGGCTAGAAAAATAGTGTTTGAATGTTATTTAAACTTGAAGACTTAAAACAGGAATGAAGCACATGTATTTTGTAAGCATCTTCTCTCAGTTGACTTTATCATCTTGCCATGATTGAGATGGAATAAAAAATGAGTTGACCTCTTTCTATTTCTTCCCTAATCAAACTCCTCCTATGTGAAGTCTCGAGGGCTGTGTTCTGTAAGGGTCATGGTGGTCAGGCATGGGTTCTGGAGGTTTCAGCTCCCTCTCTGACAGTTTCTAGTTACGTGATCTTGACCGTTCTATGACCTCCTGGTACACAGTCTCCACCTATAAAATCAGAAAAACACTAATACCTATTCCTCAGGGTTTCATTGATGATTAAATGGAGCAGGGCAGGGAAAGTCTTAAAAGTGTTTCTAGTATATAATAAATATCCATAATACTAAATATTTATGGTTACTGTGATTGAGTCTCTTTCCATAAAACCACATTTTATCCTGCTTCCTAATTAAACCATAATTTGTAAATTCTGCCTACACATCATATATATGCACCTCTTTGGTTAACTATGTATTCATCCTCTTCAGTTCTTGGCCTTGCTGTTAACCATGCCTCATTTAAGTCACGACTCTGGCTTAACTAATGAGAACCGACTGTGTAGCCCAGGGAACTCTACTCAGTGTTCTGTGGTGACCTAAATGGGAAGGAAATCTAAAAATGAGGGAATATATGTATAACTGATTCACTTTGCCCCTACAGTGGAAAGTAACACAACATTGTAAAGCAAGTATACCCCAATAAAATTAATAAAATAAAAAACTTGTCGTACTTCAGAAAATGTGCCTAACATGCTTGGCTTCAGTTTTCACATATGAACAGTGAGGATGCCAGTAGGACATGGTTTCCAGGAAGAGCATAGTCCCTCCCGCATAGGAAGAATGTGGAATGCCAGTTCCCTTCCTTCCCTTTCTCAGTGTCCATTATATGCTTACATAGTAACACTAAACTTGGAGTCAGCAAGTCTCATTCTTTGACTATATGGAAACTGCCAATGGTCCTTTTGACTGTGAATATTTCCTTACCTAGGATCTTATTCCTTTGAGAGGACAAATGCTCTTGCATTCAGCTGTGCTGTCAGCGTTGTAATTGATGCTGCCTCTTTAAGTATGCACTGAATAGAACATTCAAATCATGTTATTTATAACGTCCGTATTTCCTTCCACACATTTCCCTAGATGTAAACTGTAATCTACATTGGGCGGACACTTATAGCTCAGTGAAACAAAGGGAAGGTAAAGCAGAAGGATGCGGGGGAGGACTTCATGCCGTAAAACGGCAAAAATAATGCGGAGATGGGATTGTGGGACTGTGTCTTTTCCTCGTTTGGTTTTTTCCCCACAAATCAGAACTAAGAAATTCTGGGATCTTCAGACATTTCAGAAGAGAAACATGTGAGATCTGGTCAAGGAAGAGTGATACATGTAATGCTCAATGATTTTGAGATGTGTTGAAGAGCAATAGATGGTGTGGAATTCATAATTTTGCAGATGTTAAAGAAGACAGATTTAATGAAATTTACAGCAACAGGGAAGTTGCTACTGTGTCTTTTCTTCAATTAATATATAGCCTACGGACAATGTAGTAAATTTTAAAACCATCATTTTCTATTTAAAAGAAATGGTGAAATCTAACTTAAGAAAAGGAAGTCAGTAATGGGGCAAGTTCTCTTATATGAAGACTGAGAAAAAGTTATTTGTTGAGTTGTTTACTTTTATATTAAATGTATGCCTCACTGCTGTGCTTGCCTGCCCTGTACATATTTTAATAATAGCACTACAAATATGTGGTTATTTGTTTAAATTTTATGTTAGCATGAAATACAAGAGAGAAAAACAATATAAAGATTCTAAAAGGAGATTTTAAACATGCCAAAGCCATGTTTTTGTTGAGATAAACTCTTTTTTTATTCCCTTGCTTTACAAATACTTGCAATTCAATAATACAGCAAAAGCTAACTTCTCTCTCTTTTTCAGTACCTATTCCCTGAAAGCTTATTTATACAAACAAGGACTTATCATTTTTTTCCTATGTATATAAGATTTAGAGCTGTCTTTCACAATAAGGTTAATACCAGATCATCAGGTATCCTCAAGTTGTCTCTCAATGAACATCCTTTCACAAATCAGGCTTCATATGTCTCTGCTGCAAATATCAGTGGTCCCCTCAGCACCACACATTGAGAATACCATCGTCCTCACCACACATTGAGAATACCATTGTCCTCTTCCTTCTAAACGTGAAACCAGTAGAAGCCCATCTCTATCTTTAAACTTAATCTCATCTTTTAAACTTAACAGGTGAACTTGTCAAATCCAGGTATTAGGAGTTCTTTGTTCATTTTGGTTCTCTTTTCTGTATTATTGCTTAAATTTTCTCATCTCTTTATTATTATGTACACAATTTCTGGCTCTGTTCCCCAGTCTTTTAATTCAGGCTCTTAAAACATTTTACTTTCCTTTACACATTGTGTATAAGTAATTCATGAATACACCCTGTTTTTTTTTTTTTTTTTTTTTTTTTGCGGTACGCGGGCCTCTCACTGCTGTGGCCTCTCCTGCTG
>NC_041214.2:44831612-44871480 GCF_002837175.3 Physeter macrocephalus | reverse complement strand
GCTCCGGACGCGCAGGCTCAGCGGCCATGGCTCACGGGCCCAGCCGCCCCGCGGCATATGGGATCCTCCCGGACCGGGGCACGAACCCGCGTCCCCTGCAGCGGCAGGTGGACTCTCAACCACTGCGCCACCAGGGAAGCCCCACCCTGTTTTTTAAAAATTTTATTTTATTTTATTTTTGGCTGCATTGGGCCTTTGTTGCCGTGTGGGCTTTAGTTGTGGTGAGCAGGGGCTACTCTTCGTTGCTGTGCGCAGGCTTCTCATTGTATTGGCTTCTCTTGTTGCAGAGCATGGGCTCTAGGTGCATGGGCTTCAGTAGCTGTGGCGCGTGGGCTTCAGTAGCTGTGGCACGTGGACTGAGTAGTTGTGGCTCACGGGCTCTAGAGCACAGGCTCAGTAGTTGTGGTGCACAGGCTTAGTTGCTCCGTGGCATGTGGGATCTTCCTGGACCAGGGCTTGAACCTGTGTCCCTTGCATTGGCAGGCAGATTCTTAACCGTTGAACCACCAGGGAAGCCCACATCCTTGTTGAAGAGTAACACATACATATAGAGGGTAAAAAGTACAAGAGGATATCCATGTCTGACTATGACAGAATGGTTTGTATCAAGCCAACCCTCTCTTCAAGCACAACTATGAAAATGACATAAAGTAATAACAGACGGCTCTTTGAAATCTGAACACAGTAAAGAAAGACAAGACTTTTGGATGCAAGATGCCAGAGAAAAGGAAACAAAGAGAAGTGAGATGGATATTTTAAGCAGCTTTTGTGCATCAAGGCATTTGTCTAGTCCTGAACCGTGGTGGGGTCATCAGTCACTGAGGCTGAACAGAATGAAAATACAAGGAGGATGCAACTCTAAGAGGAGCTTCTGGCAGATGCACAGAGCTGGAGAGACAAACACTGACTTCATGGTCTGGGGGAAAAGCTGGAGGAAATCCCCTGACTTCCATCTGAGACTCCGGAAGACTCTTACCCTAGGAGTTAGGGCCAAAAGCCCAGACTCTAAACATCTCACTCTCTGATTGAATCAGGAGGGTCTGCCTCAGTTCTAGAAGAAGGCCAGAAGAAAAGTAATCCTCTCAGGAGGAAGACAGATATCTTCTGCAGCCCTTCCAAATTTTTATACACATTTCCCACCATTCAATAAAAATTTTCAAGCAAATCAGGAAAACTTAAAAAAAGTCCAAGAGAAAAAGTGGGGCTATAGACCAGAGATTATTCAGATATTGGAGATATAAAATATAACTGAAATTAATATATTGACAAAAATAATGATATGATGTAGAATTTCACCAGAGAATTGGAATCTATAAAAATAAGTCAAACTCAACTACATAATCGTTAATTAAGAGCTCAGTAGGTAAACTGACCAGTCAATTAGTCAAAGCTGAAGAGAGGTCTTTTGAACTGTTGTACAACTCAGTAGAAACATCTGGAATGAAGCACTAGTAGGGAACAAAATTGTGAAAATACAGAAAAAAAGATGGAGATATGTGATTCATTGAGAAGAGTTCCAGCATTGTTATAAGTATAGTCCCAGAAGAAGAGGATAGAGTCTTGAGTAGAAATAATATAGGTGAAAAACATAAGTTGCTCATCATGTTTGGATCATAGATCTCTAAGTGTAAAATGTAGAACTATAAAACTTTTTGTAGAAAATATAAGAGAAACTCTCTATGATCTGGGTCAGGATAAGTGTTCTTATACATGCCACCAGAAGCATAATCCATTAAAGAAAAAATTGATAAATTCCATTTCATCCAAATTTTAAAGTTTTGCTCTGCAATGACCCTCTTAAGAGAATGAAAAGATAAGATACTTGATGAGAGAAAATATTTGCAGAGCTTGTATCGAACAGTTTTGGCTACAGGATATGAGGGCCCAGTGCAAAATAAAAATGCAGGGACTCTTGTTCAAAAAGCAGGAAAAATGGATCATTTAGTGTACAAAAATGTAAAACTTGTCCCTATCTTTCATAGTTTCTCTCTCAAACTTCATAGTATTTTTTAAAAAGGCTTGATTTTTTAGAGCAGTTTTAGATTCACAGCAAAATTGAGAGGAAGGTACAGAGATTTCCCTTATACTCCCTGCCCCACCATAGGCATGGGCCTCCCCAATTATCATCAACCCCCTCACCTGAGTGGTATGTTTGTTATAATCTATGGACCTACATTGGTGCATCATAATCATCCAAAGTCCATAGTTTATCTTGGGGTTCACTCTTGGTGTTGTACATTCTTTGGGTTTGGACTAATGTATAATGACAGGTATCCATTGCATTGTATCAAACAGAGTGATTTCTGTGTGCTCTGTGCACTGCTTAGCCATCTCTCCACTACCCTTCAACTCCTGGCAATCACTGATCTTTTTCCTGTCTCCATATTTTTGCCTTTTTCCAGAGTGTCTTCTAGCTGGAATCACACAGTATGTAGCCCTCTCAGTTTGGCTGTTTTCACTTAATATGCATCAAAGTTTCCTCCATGTATTTTCATGGATTGATAGCTCTTCTCTTTTTAGCACTGAATAATATTCTGTTGTCTGGATGTAGCACCATTTATTTACCCATTCACCTACTGAAGGACATCTTGGTTGCTTCCAAGTTTTGGAAATTATGAGTAAAGCTGCTATAGACATCTGTGTGCAGATTTTTGTGTGGATGTAAGTTTTCAGCTCCTTTGGGTAGCTACCAAGGAGCTTGATTGTTGGATTATATGGTAAGAGTGTGTTTAATGTTGTGAAACAAAACAAAACAACTGTTAAATGATCTTTCAAAGGGACTGGACCATCTTGCATTCCCACCAGCAATGAATGAGAGTTCCTGTTGCTCCACGTCCTCGCCAGCATTTGATGTCGTCAGTTTTCTAGATGCTGGCCAATCTAATAGATAGATAGTAATGTCTCATTGTTTGAATTTGTGTTTGCTTGATGACATTGATGTGGTGCTCCCTTTCATATGCTTATTTGTCATCTGCCTGTCTTCTTTGTTGAGGTGTCTGTTAAAGCCTTTGGACCATTTTAATCAGATTGTGTTCTTAATTTGGGGTTTTAAGAGTTGTGTGTGTGGATGTGTGTGTGTGTGTGTGTGTGTGTGTGTATTTCTTTTTCATTACCTTTATTTATTTTAGCAGTAAGTGAAGGACTGTATATAGCAATTATCAGCATTAGTAGTCAGGCTTATCATTCAGAAAAGGATATTGTGTTTCTGTATATTTTGGATAACAGTCTTTTCTCAGAAGCATCTCTTGCAAATATTTGATCCCAGTCTGTGCCTTGTTTTTTCATTCTCTTGACTTGTCTTTCACAGAACAGTATTTTTTAATTTTAATGAAGTCTTGCTTATCAATTATTTCTTTCATAAATTGTGCCTTTGGCATTGTAGCTAAAATTCATAAAGCAATTTTCATGCATGTGGGTTTGATGGGGTGGCAGAGAGAAGCCTTCTTTTCCAGTTTTTTTGGCAAGTGGCACTTCTGACTCTCTTATTTATGGATGTACAGTGTGGTAAACTTTTCTCCTTCTTGTGGTTGAAAAAAGCTCTTTCTTCAGCACCTTTTGTCCTGTTTCAGCAAGCACCTGGGACACACTCTATATGTGAAAGTTCCTCCAGGAGAATGGCATATTATTGTTGATCTTCTTGTTTACTAAAGCTAATCTGTCTTCATATCTTCAGTTTTATCTGTTGATCAATATTTCTAAGAAAATGGAGTGGAAACTATAGCTCCATTAAATAACTACCCTGTGAACCAAGTAAGAAGAAACTGCCCATCTGTATGGAGGGAGGAGGAGGAGGGAACAGCTGGGACACAAGGGTGGTGCCTAAGATGAAATGCTAAGCCCCAGACATGTGCTTTGTTCATTTCACTAGAAAAATTAAGGAAAAATAGGATACCTAATGCTGACAGGAGTTCAATGAAACTGACATTCTCACACCTTCACTGTAGTGCAAAAATGGGTATAATCATTTTGAAAGCCAGTTAACAATGTAAGTGACAAAAACTAAGTTGCTCGTAATCTTTGCAACAATACATACATCTTTGAGCCTCTGATTTAAGGAAATTGTTCAGAAGGTATCACTATAAAAAGAAAAAAGCAAAGTAAATGCACAGAGATTTTTATCCTGGACTTATTTAGAAAAGTGAAAAAATTGAAAGAGCCTAAATATGTTACAGAATATTGTACTTATTCTCAAAGTTCCGTGGAAGCCTAGTGCAAAAGCTTCACGACAAAAGGGTCAAATAAATTAGGAAAATCCTGCATAGTATATTCCTAATTTATAAAATCACAATAAAAATCTCTATATTAAGGATTCTAAGATGTCTGTCCTGCAGGAAAGAATTCTGCCTAACTTTATTTAACCCAGATTTTTTTCAAATTAATTTGTTTTTAGATCACATGTTTCCCATGTAGTATCTGTTAATATCTTACATAATGAATTTTAGTAAAATAAGTGTTAGAGTAATTGTGTTAAGATTTTAATATTTTCCTCTGTTTCAAAACCGGTATGACTGTATTGCTTTATAATAGAAGAATACATAAGAAAAATGACTAAGCTCAAATTACTACCTGTAAAAAGTTCATGATCTATTGGAGAGAGAAAGGCATTTCTAATTAATAAAGGCTGTATTGTGAAAGAGTTATGTTAGCCCTATGAATGAACTTCTAAGTGAACAAAATGATGGGAAAATTAATTCTGCCTGGAGTGGAAGAGTCGGAAGAAGACATTAAATACAGTAAAGGGCTTCCTCAAACTGGTTGAGATACAAACTATACATAAGGAATCATTATTAATTTTCTAACAATTTAAATCTAAGTTGTGATAACTACTAATTTCCTGTGAAGATAGAGTGATATCAACAGTTTCTCCTTCTTTACCTGAGATTAAACCCTCTTTAGATAAATGGAAATATGAACTATAGAGTCATACTGAAAAAAACTTAGGCCTTGGTGTTAAGTAGAGCTGTGTCTAAAACCCAGTTTTGTTTCTTGGTCAACATACTTAAGGACTCAGTTGTGATTTGATCATAATAATAACAACCTAGCAGAGTTGTTAAAGGATTAGAGAGAAGTGTTAAGTCTTTGACAAGGTGCCCAGTTCATTAGAGGTGTCACTGAACAGTAGCTATTATCAGCACCATCATTATCAACAGCCCTATTAATACTCTTTAACTTGCAAGTGACCTAAAACCAAATCAAGTACCAGAGCAAGAAAAATAGTAGCAAATTTGACACTTATAACTGGGAAGGTTCTGAGTGGAAGGAAAAGTTAAGTAAAGCAGGGCTCAAGGTTGAATTCTGCTAGAATTTTCTCTCCCTTTCTGCTTCTCATTTCTTCATGACTGACTCTACTGATCTTCAGTATTCGTTATCAATCTCTATGCAACAGGTTATTCCAAAACTTAGCAGCATGAGAAAATAAAAATTTATTATTGCACATATTTTCTGTAGGTTTGGAATTCAGAAGCAACTTAGCTGGATGATTCTGGCTCACGGTTTCTCATGAGGCTGCAGTCTCATGATGTTGGCCATGACATAGGCCATCTCTTGACAGCCACTGGGACTGGAGGATCCACTTAAAAGGTGGTTCACACACATGGCTGATGTGCTGGGGCTGGCTCTTGTCAGGAGGCCTCAGTTCCTTATCATGCGTACCTCTTCAAGGCTACTTGAGAGTCCTCACAGTGTGACAGCAGGTTTCCCTCCAAATAGATGAGCCATTGTAGTTTTGCTCTGCATTTCTTTGATAATTAATTAATTCAAAAAGATACATGCACCCCAATGTTCATTGTAGCACTATTTACAATAGCCAGGATGTGAAAGCAACCTAAATGCCCATTGATGGATGAGTGGATAAAGAAGATGTGGTGTATATACACAATGGAATGTTAGCCATAAAAAAGAATGAAATAATGTCATTTGCAGCGACATGGATGGACCTAGAGATTGTCAAACTGAGTGAAGTAAGTCAGACAGAGAAAGACAAATATTGTATGATATCTCTTATGTGTGTAACCTAAAAAAATGGTACAAATGAACCTATTTACAAAACAGAAATAGAGTCACAGGTGTAGAAAAACAACTCATGGTGACCAAAGGGGAAGAGAGGGGGGATAAACTGGCAGATTGGGATTGACATACAGGTAACTAATAAGATCCTACTGTATAGCACAGGGCAAGATCCTACTGTATAGCACAGGGCACTCTACTCAATACTCTGTAATGACCTATATGGGAAAAAAATCTAAAAAAAGAGTGGATATATGTACATGTATAACTGATTCACTTTGCTGTACACCTGAAACTAACACAATATTGTAAATCAACTATACTCCAATAAAAATTAATAAAAAAAAAAACAAATAGATGATCCAAGAGGGTGCAAGGCAGAAGCCTTATGATCTCACCTCAGGAGTGACACACCATCATTACCACAATATTTCTTTTTTTGTGAAATATGTTAGCCTTATTTGTTATGTAGGGGGACTCCCCAACAGCATGAATACCAAGAGGGGAGGGTCATTGGGAACCATCTTGGAATCTGCCTAGCACAGCTTCATTTTCTTCATTTTATCAAAGGATTTCTTCACTGGGGGATGGGGTAATGCTATTGACAGCCAACTCTAGCATCACAGCTTGCAAACTAGGATGAAGGAAGTACCTCTCTGTATCTGAACATCAAAGCTCACAGAAGGTCTCCGACTGGCCCAATGTTGGGTCATATGTCATTCTGTGAAAGAAGTCACCATGATTGGTTAGTCCTGGGACCATGCTCCTAACCCTGAGGTTGGGGCAGGGGTCTATTGTTGGTAGCATCACTTGAATTACATAAGTGGAGGGAGGAGAGGAATGAGATCCAGCTTTTTAGGGTAGCAGGGAAAAAATTACATCTTTTTCATTATCATCCTACCAGTGTCTATATATGGGAGAGAATTCTATATGGGAAGAACCTTCCTTTGTTAAATGGATCTGGACATTACCACTGATTATTTTTAGGGTACTTCAGGGTAATTCTGTAAGCATTAGCAGTAAGATGTTGATATATTTTTTTCTTGTGTTTCTCATAAAGTATAATTTTTAAAAGGCTTGCATTACTAATGCCTGGGTCATTTTACTACTTCCCTGAAATATTTTAAATTCTAGTTTTTATTTTAATCATATTTCTTTAGACTGTGCATCAAAAACATTTATTCATTAATTACTGTTTTACAAGTACTACACATTTTATTAGTCTCTTGATTTTTTGGAAAGTGATTTTTTTTATCAGCTTAAAGGCTTAATAAACAATAGAGAACTGTATAAAAACATAATTCTCATATTCTACCATAATATTCTCCAGCTCTAGGAGACAGATATGCTCAAGGGGCACCTTTACGTGATTATGTTAGGCAAAATAGTCCTAAAAAAGTCAATATAATACACTATTTAAAAATATACTTAATCAGGCCAATAATTATTATCTAGCCCAATTAACAGTATAGAAAGCAGTTTCTACTTTGCATTCCCTATGTTTATAAAGAAAAAAGAGAACACTGCACTTAATTCTCTATGGTAAGTCAACAGTTGAAATAATAAATACTGCCAATTTCATTAAAATTGGGCTTATTGCTTAGAGATGAATCACAAGAGTCTTGTAATCGGAGGAAAAAAACTTGTTTGAATATGAATTTTAGGTATTTTTCAAGCATTTTAAAGTAAATTTTAGAATTTCACAGAACATTCTTTGTAAATAGTAATTGTAAAGTGGTAGGTCACACTACTGTTATTTTAAATTAGCTTAAATGACACCCCAAATTACAAGAATGGAAAGCTATCTCTGTGGAGAGAAAAAAGTGCATATCTGTATCATATTTCTTATTTTGTATGGATGTTTGTGTTTAAAGGCTTACAACTTCATGGAGAAATCGTAGAGAAACATAAGGTAATTGGTAGAGATCAGTTTTACATATATATATATAAACATTTAATTTTACCTCAATACCAGGTTCCTCCAGCTAGTTCTAGTGGGCTTGTTCCACACTGCTATGGTAATGTTTATGTGACCTCGACCCCTTAGAGCTCGGGATATTAGCAGTTGCTTCCTGAACTTATAGCTGCTAGGTTTTAGGCTCAGTGACCACAGCAAAACTCTTAACACATATAGTTGGATAAATTCCCTCTTGATACTTCAAAAAGAACTTTTCACTTCTTTAAAATGAAATCAAGGTTACCAACATATGAATTAAAAAAAGAAGTTAATAGCAGAGAAGAGCTATACTCAAAAAATCAATTTGCTCTACCTGGTAAATGCAGCTACCATCACAGAAGGCACAAGTCAGAATAAAATTAACACATGCTGAGGGTTCTGAGCCCAGGGGATGGGCTGTTTTGCAGACAGAATGTCAGTCTGAGCTTGAAATGTCCCATCTTGTAGATTTGCTTTTTCAACTTTGACTGTATTTGAATATTATTAATATATTTGCCCACAAGTAATTGTTTTAGAAATCACTCCTCAGCAACAATATAAAATCTCAAACTGTGATGGTAACACTTACCAAGAATACTGTTTTTATTGCTTCAGTACATCCATTGGGCCATTTTTTTTATCGTTGAATTTAATGGGTAAGTGTTCATTTTCCAAACAATGCAAACACATCAGGGAAAAAGTGTGTTAGAATTAGTAAAGAATAACAGATGGCATATGGGGGATAGCATATAGATAGTTCTGCAAGTAGAGCTCACTTTCTAGGATATCCTAATGTCATTTGGAAGGCAGTGTTTGTGCTTGGTGAACAACAGGGCACTTTCCATAGGACATAAGACAATGTAGAATCATCTACTCAGGTCCCCTGTTTGCCTATTAACTGCTGCTTTTGTAAATGCCACACGAAACAACTTCGAGCTATTTAACTTTGGCTTATTATCATCACCTAAAGAGAGACACAGAAGCCAAGTCTAAAAATGTAAAATTTCTGATGGTGAGGAGGAGGAGGATAAAGACTTGTATTCCTGTGATGCCTTTCTCCACATAATGTGAATCAGTTTTTTAAAGCAAATCTACAAACCCATCCAAATCTGCCCAATATTATCACAACTCCCTC
The DNA here is from genome assembly GCF_002837175.3 of Physeter macrocephalus. NCBI lineage: Eukaryota > Metazoa > Chordata > Mammalia > Artiodactyla > Physeteridae > Physeter > Physeter macrocephalus. Next base: position 44,862,403 of record NC_041214.2, on the reverse strand, counting down.
CCTCCCTTTCTCCCTTCCTCTTTTGGCTTCCCCTGTTCCTGATTCAAATCTCCCCTCAGTTTTAATTGCCCCCCTTTTTTTTGAAGTGTAGTTGATTTACAATGTTGTGTGTTAGTTTCTGGTGTACAGCAAAGTGATTATATATATTTATATATATATAAAAGAATATGTAAACATAAGAATATATGTATATTCTTTTTCAGATTCTTTTCCATTATAGATTATTATAAGATATCAAATATAGTTCCCTGTACTATACAGTAGGTCTTTGTTGTTTATCTGTTTTATATATAGTAGTGTGTATATGTTAATCCCAAACTCCTAATTCATCCCGTCCTTTCCCATTTGGTAACCATAAGTTTGTTTTCTATGTCTGTGAGTCCCTTTCTGTTTTGCAAATAATTTCACTTGTACTATTTTTTAGATTCCACATATAAGTGATATCATGTGATATTCATCTTTCTCTGACTTAACATCTCTTAGTATGATAATCTCTAGGTCCATTCATGTTGATGCAAATGGATTATTCCATTATTTTTTATGGCTGAGTAGTTGTCTATTGTATGCATATACCACATCTTCTTTATCCATTTATCTGTTGAGGGACATTTTTGTATAATTTCCCTCTTTAAACAAAGTTTGAATATTGTAAAATGACACTGATCTAAAAAATTGTTATTTAGAATATCTAAATATTCCTCATGAGAGCAAATTTGTTCCCTCTTATTTCATTACTAACTCCATTCTCCCTACAAAATGAATTAAATTAAAAATCTGTGTAGAGTTTAAAAAGTAGCATAGGGGTGTGTGTGTGTGTGTGTGTGTGTGTGTGTGTGTGTATGTGAGTGTGTATTTAGAAAGAGAGAGAAGGAGAGAGAAATTATTCACTGCAGGAGAGCTTTCATATTTTAAAAATTGATTTTTGTAAATTAATTATAGTCTTCAATAGTTCTAAACCACCCCAAGTGCTCCATTAGTTAGAATGAGCTTGAGAAATAGATATGTATTACCAGTTAATTGAAAAACATATGATGTTGATTAGTGCTTAGCTATCTTATTTTAATAGGTCTCAATTAAATAAATGACTGCAGTGCTTCCGGACTACAAGATGACAGTTTAAGTTTGCTGCTAGAAAAATGTACTGAGCCAAGAAATGAAGAAATTTCAGGAAAAAAATGACCATATACTTTCTTAAGAATTTACACATACATTTTCATATGTGAGGGGATTTTAGATTGTAGAATCTCCTCGTTGGTTACAATCTAGATTGTAGATATCCTTAGACTGATTCTAGAGCCAGGACCTGAGTTCAAAATCCAGCTGTGCCTCAATTTCTTCATCTGTAAATTTGGGTTAATTATAGGATCTACCTCATTGGTGATATTTTGAGGATTAAGTGAATGAATATTTGTAAACTGTTTCAACAGTGTATGGTACCTAGTAAATACTAAGTGCTTCAAAGTTATTAGTTTTTTAAAAAAATCAAACCAAAACCCCTGACATTTTCATTAGTGTTATTCATTTAAAAAAATATTAATTGTGAACACATTTCAAATATGGTATTGTTGCCAATTATTCTGGATCCTTGTTATGAACAAAACTGTTTTATAGATATGGGCATGTAGTCCATCCAGTAAGAGCATGAAATGAAGAGAAATTCCAGGATTTCAGCACGAAATTACTACCCAGGATCAAAAACATATCAAGTTTCTATGATTAGTTTATTCTGCCCTTGCAGACACATCTTCCCATATAAGCAAAGCCAGATCAAAATCGAAAGGTTGCTTGGTGGTCTTCTCATCAGAACAGGGAGAGTTGAATGAACCAAGAGTTTTAGGATATCAGGACATTGAAGCCTGCAACATCTCTGTCACCAGAGTTGGTCATACCAACATCCCCTGGACAGTGTTTTAATAAATCCAAGTCACACTGCTTAGCGGATCCTTTCTCGTGCTTTCCTGGTTGACCAATCCCTTGAAGTCATATTTTTTCATAATCTGGATGCCTTTGTTCAAGCCACTTCAAGTTTCCTCTGAACTTTTGTTGGCTTGGGAGCATTCTTTCTCTCCATTGTAATTTTGCAAAGCTCTTTTCTGACCCACTATGTATTTATTTCAAAGCTTAATTCTTCAGAGCCTTTTCTTATTTTCAAGTTCCTAAAAAAGAATTCTCACTTTCTAATGTCTATTTAACATTGAGTAAACAATTAGGCAATAGGAATATAAAACCTAATTGAATTTTGAAATATTTGAAAGAATGTGACTGACCAGAAAAGTCTCAAGTTATGCCTATTTCCAATTTAGCAAAATATTATTATTAAAAGCTGCATTAAAATAAGCCAGCAAGGGGCTTCCCTGGTGGCGCAGAGGTTGAGAGTCCGCCTGCCGATGCAGGGGACACGGGTTCGTGCCCCGGTCTGGGAAGATCCCACATGCCGCGGAGCGGCTGGGCCCGTGAGCCATGGCCGCTGAGCCTGCACGTCCGGAGCCTGTGCCCCGCAACGGGAGAGGCCACAACAGTGAGAGGCCCGCATACCGCAAAAAAAAAAAAAAAAAAGCACATTTAAAATAAGCCAGCAAGAGTTAGCAAATAATATACTCCTTTATGCCAGTTTCTACCATTGTCTTGCCTTTATGCAATAGAGTTTGTTCTCAAAAGATGATCAGCAATAACTTGCTTTCCTGGACAGATTTCAGACACAGCATTACTAACATCTCCCTTTCCAGTGGGCTTTTCCAGGTGGGACAGGAATCCTGTATCCAAAAAATGGAACTCAGTGGTTTGCATCATATTTACATATTTGCAAATTGTTTTGAGAAAAAAAGATAGCTGATGTGCATGCTTTTGGCACACGGAATTGTCTAGTTTGCACTAAGCCTGCAAAAAAAGTTGTTTAACTGATAAGCATCATTGAGTTAGAAATAAGTATGACACCAAGAATATTCTATCTATACATTTGTCTACTGTGCCATTTCATTTGGCTTAAATGTTCTCTTAGTATTCTGTTTCTCTCCTTGTTCATTGTTGATCTATACATCCTTCCCCCAAATTTATGATTTTAAAGTTTCCGCAGCCTTTTCCATTTTCATCCCTGGCACTTTGTATCAGAAAAAGTAGATAACTCTCTCATCTGGTAAATTATAGATGTAATGAACTGAAGTTGACAGTAAATAATAATGAGTGTACTGATTTCAGAATTTCTGGAAGGAAAGTCATGTTTTTAAAAACATTTTTAATTTAAACCTACCTCAAAAATTAGACTAAAGCTGGATAAAAGAAAGGTTTTTTTCTTTCTTTTTTTAAATAGCCACATAGCAGCGCCATAACTGTTAAAATTGGAGATATATGGAATCACAAATCTATAAAATCTTGGAGTGTGAAGGGACTTCATGGCAATCTGGTGAACTTTCACATTTTTGATTCTTGGGCCATCAAGGATTTGCTTGAGTAGTTCAATGCTGAGAGTTTAATTCTGAGATGTGTCAATAAAATGCAACAGTCTTATCAATTAATACACACATTGCTGAAGATTTGAGATCTGGCATCATTTTAAAGGTAAATTAAATGAGAACATGTCTGTGAAAATGGTTTATCAACCTTTAAAATCCAAACAGATCAGATTTTAAAACTTACTCTACGGACGAAACACCATGTTGCACCATCAATAATGGTAGTATGAACATAAGTGTAAAATATCACTTCCTCAACTAGGCTACAGTTTGTGGAATTAGAAGGGAACAGAGATCAGCCGCCTACTTCCCTCATTTTACAAATAAGGAAACAGAGCCAGAGGGGTGAAGGGATTTCTGGAGACCAAACACCTGGAAAATGTTAGGATCAACACACTTTGATGAGCCTTGATCTTTATACAGCTACTGTAAATTCATGATCAGAACTCCTTCAAGTAATCTTTGAATTCACCAGAGAATTGGAGTTGATATTTAAATAAAATCCAAGTACTGATAAAGAGAAATTTATGTTTTTTTCTCTTTTTTAAAAAAAATAAATTTATTTATTTTTGGCTGCATTGAGTCTGTTGCTGCGCGCAGGCTTTCTCTGGTTGCAGCGAGCAGGGGCTACTCTTCGTTGCAGTGAGCGGGCTTCTCATTGCGGTGGCTTCTCTTGTTGTGGAGCACGGACTCTAGGCACGCTAACTTAAGTAGATGTAGCGGTCAGGCTCAGTAGTTGTGGCTCGCGGGCTCTAGAGCACAGGCTCAGTAGTTGTGGCACACGGGCTCATTTGCTTCGCGGCATGTGGGATCTTGCCAGACCAGGGATTGAACCCATGTCCCCTGTATTGGCAGGTGGATTCTTAACCACTGCGCCACCAGGGAAGTCCCACATCTGTTAAATAAAACCTTAACCTAATTAAAAATAAGAACTTTTTTTTTCTTTCTAGATTCATTTTTTTTATTGGAGTATAATTGCTTTACAATGTTGTGTTAGTTTCTGCTGTACAATGAAGTGAATCAGCTATATGTATACCTATATCCCCTCCCTCTTGAACCTCCCTCCCACCCCCCCACCCCCCCATCTCCCCATCTACGTCATCACAAAGCACTGAGCTGAGCTCCCTATGCTATGCAGTAGGTTCCCACTAGCTATCTAATTTACACATGGTAGTGTTTACATGTCAGTCCTAACCTCACAGTTCATCCCGCCCTCCCCTTTCCGCCCTGTGTCCACCCTTATGTTCTCTACGTCTGAGTCTCTATTCCTGCCTTGCAAATAGGTTCATCTGTACCATTTTTCTATATTTCACATATATGTGTTAATATACGATATTTATTTTTCTCTTTCTGACTTACTTTACTCTGTATGACAGACTCTAGGTTCATCCACATCTCTACAAATGACCCAATTTCTTTCCTTGTTATGGCTTGTTATTCCATTGTTTATATGTACCACATTTTTATCCATTCCTCTGTCTATGGCCATTTAGGTTGCTTCCATGTCTAGGCTATTGTAAATAGTGCTGTCAAGAACATAGGGGTGCATGTGTCTTTTTGAATTAGTTTTGCCTGGGTATATGCCCAGGAGTGGGATTGCTGGATCATATGGTAATTCTACTTTTAGTTTTTTAATGAACATCCATACTGTTCTCCATAGTGGCTGTATCAATTTACATTCCCACCAACAGTGCAAGAGGGTTCCCTTTTCTCCACACCCTCTCCAGCACTTGTTGTTTGTAGATTTTCTGATGATGCCCATTCTAACTGGTGCGAGGTGATACCTCATTGTAGTTTTGATTTGCATTTCTCTAATAATTAGTGATGTTGAGTAGCTTTTCATGTGCCTCTTGGCCATCTATATCTCTTCTTTGGAGAAAAATCTATTTAGGTCTTCTGCCCATTTTTTGATTGGGTTGTTTGTTTTCTTATATTGAGCTGCCTGAGCTGTTTTTAATTAACATTTTTATTTTAAAAGCTAAATATAAAAGATGTGAAATATGTATATTGTTGAAAACTGAATTAAAAGAAAAAAACTAGGGCTTCCCTGGTGGCGCAGTGGTTGCGCGTCCGCCTGCCGGTGCAGGGGAGCCGGGTTCGCGCCCCGGTTTGGGCCCTAAGACCTAATACTTTGCTAAATTTAAAAGCAATTTAAAAGCAACATTTTAAGGGGGAATTAAAGTTTATTTTCCTACTACTAAAACTATTTTTAATGAAAATATATCAATGTGAAATATAAATACACTTTTAAAGAATCTTTTAATTTTAGGAAAATTTCTTGTTATTAAATCATTTCATTCTCTGGAGATAAAGCACTTGAAAAGAGCAAAATCCATTGTCTTACCTTTAAAAGGATTTAATTTTAACTACCTTAGATAGATGAAAATCTATTTCAGAAAAGCCAACCAATGAGCTTCCTTTTTAAATGAGTAAATACTCTGTGTCGCCTAAATTTTTCATGCTTATTTTAAACTCATGTATTATTGCTCTTTCATTAATAGAAATGGACAGAAGCTGAAAACCACCTTCAATTTAATAATATTACTTTATGTATTTTAAGACTGTTATTAAGGTTCTTCTTAGTCGTCTTTGTATATCTAAGAAACCTAATTTCTTGTTTTAAATGTATAATCTACTGTCTACCATTTAATGATCTTTCACATTTCTTCTTAGACCTGAATTCATATCTATCATGTATCTGTTTGGAGTTTAAATATGAATATAACACATTTGAGAAACATGAGTATAAGGAAATCTTTTCTAAACCCTTCTACATATAAAAAATCTCTATTATATAGTTATTTTCTGACTTAAATTTACCACCCTGCATTACCTTTTTATTTATAATAACTGCTATCATTTAACAATGTCATTTTCAAATTTGATTCTTTTTACAGGGACTAGAATTACTGAGTTCTGCAAACTTAATTAACCATCTTCAAGTTTATCATTCAGATGATAGAAAAATATGTTAAATGGTACTATAGTGAAAAATCACTAATGCGTTGTTTCTTTTTTTTGGAATACGTTTATACTTTTCTCTAAGTCAAACCTGATATATTGGTCAATGTATCTAGTATCTAGTATAGAAAATAGGTTTTTTTCTTATATGGCAAATTTGAACAATTCTTGGATTCCTGCAGTGATGTGTTGTGTATGTGAAACTCAATTCAGGCTCTGAAGGAAAGGGTGTCGTGATTGATTAGTGATGTCTGCCAGGGATGTACATCAGGTGATTTAAATCTTCATGGGGAAAATAATTAATTTATTTTTTAATCTATTTTATTCTAATATGCTTTACATATTTGAGGTTAGGGATACAGCTGGGATGCTTTAAACCATTAAAAAAAAGACAAACCATTTTTATAAAGCTTAGGTGGTAAATTGTCTGGAACTTTTTCTTGATGAGCAAATACATTGCCTTGGAAATTTAGGTCAATTCCCAGTTTTACTATTAATACCAAAGAGTTCACTGGTGTATTAGTTTTTTTATTGCTGCATGACTTTATACATTATCACAGCAAACTTAACAGCTAAAAACAATACAAATTTATTATCTCATAGCTTCTGAAGATCAGGAGTCCAGACGTTGCTAATCTGGGTCCTCTGGGCCCTCTGCCAGCTTGCAGTTGACGAACAAAAAGAGAAAGTTAAACAAAGTATCATTTGGATAGCTAGTTAAAATGCTGTGACTCAGAGTCAGATTACTCAGTGACATACCAGTTACTTTGTGTGGGTTTAAGATTTTGGAGCAAAACGTCTCTAAACAAAACACATCATCTGAGTGCATAGGGCAAATAGGTATATGAAATACTGAATAAGAAAGCTGATGAAGGGAGGTTGTGGCAGACCTTTTACTTCTTTTAGTCCTCTAGAAGATGGTTACCAAGGCATCAGCCTGGGCTGTGCTCGCATCTAAAGTTTGGCTGAGGAAGGGACCCCTGCCTCAATCATATAGTTGTTGGTAACATTCAGCTGCTTATGATGGCTTCAGTTTATTCTTGGATGTTGGCCAGAGACTACCCTAAGCTCCCTGCCAAGTGGTCCTCTCCATAAGGAAGCTCGTAACATGGCAGCTTTCTCTTTCAAAGTTAGCGAGGGAGAGTCTCTCCTCACAAAATAGGCATTACAATCTCATGTAACATAATCATGCCCCTTAAGCCCATACATCCCATCATCTCTACCATATTCTATTTGTTAGAAGCAAGTTACAGGTTCTCCAGGGGAATCAGCTCTGCAAAGATCTGACTACCATGAGGTAGAAATACTAGGGACCATCATACGGTATGTCTGCTCCAGCTGGAATGAATACATTTTTCAGGGAGCTTTCTTTTAATATGAGAAAATATTCTCAAGCAGCCTGAAGATACTCTGTATCATCAATTGCATCTGCTCTAATCCTCTGATACTGAGAGGGAGACAAAATTGAAAGGAAACATGGAACTTAGAGTGATTATTTCATTCTTAAGAATGCTTATGCAAAAAACTGGACATCTAATACCATGAATAAATGTATATATTAGAAAAAGACTAGGCAGGGACAAAAGCTGAAATCACTAAAATATCAAAATATATTTTAAGAAGACAGAGTCCATGGGAAAAAAAAAAAAAGAAGAAGAAGAAGAAATCCTGGGCTCTAAGCACCAAGAATGAGAGAGAAAGCAAAGCTGTTTCTTAAAAGAAGTGAACAACTTAGCCATCCAAATGCTGAATTGGCAACCCCAAATGTTAATCACAATAAGCATCACAGTTTTACTCTTCCTTGGTGGGTAACTGATCATCAAAAGTCAAAAAAAAAAAAAAGTCAATCCAAAGTCAATATAACCAAGAGGTATTTTCACCCTCTTCTCAGACTCCACGGAGAACTAGGATATTTGCTTATGGGGTGTGTTAATATCCTAAGCATCTACAAGAGTGCTGGGCACAGAGGAGATGCTTAAACTATGTCTGTCCAATCACTTTTTGGTGATTCCTTGACATTACTTTTCACCAGAGACAAGCCAAAACAATCTCTCTCTAACTTAGGTCTTCAGAAGTTTTTCTGGAGCAGACCACTCTTCAGTTTATATAAGCTGTTTTAGTTGCATAGTAGGGTACAGATGAAAGCACAAAGAAATTTGGTGCATTCTCAAGAGAACAGGGTTAATATTTAAAGCAGCTTTGTTAAAAATATGGCCTGAGAACTCAAGAGCTCCTAATTCATTATCAACATCCCTGCTAGGATGGGAGGGATGCTGGGTGGCATAAATTCCAGGGGGTCATGTGTTGCCAAGGGCGCCCTGAAGACATGATTGATTCAAGAAGAGATTCCCCAAAATAAGAAAAACAGGTCAGAATATAGGAAACTATTTGCACCTTGTTTGTAAATAATAATAATAATAATAATAATAATAATACTTTTTTTTAAAAGGACTTTGAAACTTTGAGGGGTAACATTAATTACACTGAAATGTGAGATATATCTGACCTATTATTGAATATAGGTTCTAATTGAAGAATGACCTTACAAAATAATTACCTTTGTTTTTATTTTTAAGATTAAACTATGAGTTCCAGTTTTGTATCAAAGATATACTAGCCATGATTTTATCATGAGTCTATTAAAGAGTAAGGTAAAATTTTCTTTATCTGAGGTTTCAAAATAGAAGTTCTGATTCTGAGTTTACAATACTGAAAGCGTGCTCTTTGAATAAGGGAAAGGAATTCATTTAAAAGTTTCGTTCTGTATTTGTTCCTGCCACTCCTGGTTTAATTTTGTATGCAAATCCTTGACTATTTACTAAGAGTTCCATCAACTTTTGAAAACCATAATCTTACCGAGACTGACAAATTTAGTTTGATGCCATGAGGTAATAAAAATAAGTTGAAATACTAATCTGTTAATCTTGATTTGTCTCATGTAATCTTCTGTAATATTATTTTCATATTATAAAAGTAAGATATTACTAATTTAAATGTCCTCATTTTTAAAGTTTCAAAGTGATATTTAAGTCAAGAGGCTATATTAAGAAACAGTTGCTGCTTATTAATAAAACCTTATGATAATATAGGATGATTGATTTAGTTTGTTAGCTTTTCTGTGACTTTCTTCCAATTTATCTTGTCTTTTTTTTGTAGGTGTATTTCAGTGAATTAACACAGAATTCATTAGCTATACTGTATATACATGCCACTAAAGCTGAATATTATATATATATAAAAATATGTGTATGCATCAGATATTTACAAAATTACAATAGTGCTATTTTTATGCCTAGTGTTATGGGATTCTCCTAATACTGTAGTTTTAATTTTAAATTCATACTGCACTCTAGTGGGGAATGAGATCAATGCAAAATTTTTCTTATGTTGGTACTTTATAGTGCTAATTATGGATTATTTACACTTTAAAAAGTGAAATGTATAAGAGTGCTGTGATCTGTAATTTACTCAAAGGTGATATGGTATAATTTAAATATTCCATATAATGTATAATATTTAACCTTATAGTACAATATGATTTTTTCTCTAAATTAGTTTTAAAAATAGAGGAAAGTTCACTAAAGAAACAGTTCATTTGATTTCTCACAGTGTATTTGGCATCTATATATACATATATATATTTATATTTATATATATGTACATATGGATATGATTTATACCATGCGGATCCTAATATAAGGAAATATAGAATAAAAGTTAATCCCTCATTTTTTCTAACTAGAAGACAAAAGAGTGGCCAGTTTTCTTCCATAAGTTTGAAAAATGAGGATTAGATTTTAAAATATTGGCTTGTAACATTTCATTTTTGATCTTAATTTCATTCAGCAAGTTTATTTAAACTCTGTGGAGGAACCTTTGGCAACAGTGTCTTTGTCACCACTAGAACCACCTTTCAAATACCTAGCAGTTTTCTCATTTTTTTCTAAGTTATCTCAAATTAAATTAGTGCTTTTGAAATCCATTTATGGTGCTGTCTCTGGAAATTTTATTCCAAGTAACCAGTATCCAATCACATACCAGTAGTACATATTTTTTTCTGTTTCACTCCATAAATGCTTATTAAGGATCTCCACAACCTTTTGCTAATTTTTAAGATCACCTTTGAAAGGTTGCTCCAAAATATCTTAACAGTTGCCGTTGTGAGATCATATCCTCACAAATAATGACTGAATCTTTGTTATATTTTCTACTTTCTTTTGTATTGAGCCAGTCGAGAAAAGTTGCATGAGAACTACAAACTCTATAAGAATTTGTACGTATTATACATAGTGCAACTTCCCTTTAGTTGAATGGTCTAGATTGATGTGTCCTCCCCAGACATTATTTCTTTTTATAATAAATTAACTGAGAAAGCTCTTTATATTAGACTCTATAAGGCATTCAATATTAGTAGATTCCGCTTTTCAGAGAGAGAATTTTTGAGAACAAATGTTGTCATGTATTTGGGCGATATTTAGACTTTGACTTTTGTTTTCTCAAAGAAATTGACTTCAGGGACTTCCCTGGTGGTGCAGTGGATAAGACTCTGCGCTCCCAGTGTAGGGGGCCTGGGTTGGAGCCCTGGTCAGGGAATTAGATCCCACATGCATGCCGCAACTAAGGAGCCCACATGCTACAACTAATGAGCCCTCATGCCACAACTAAGGAGCCCGTGTGCCACAACTAAGACCCAGCACAACCAAATTAATTAATTAATTTTAAAGAAGGAAATTGACTTTGAAAGAAATAGCCAAAATTTATCACTTGCCACCCTCTGTATAAATACTATTAAAACTCAAAGGATTAAAACATCTTATCGAATGAACTTATAATTTCTTTTTTTACTAAATAGTTGGTAGTCATCTAGTTAAACTAGTCATTTTCCAACTGTATCACCATGAAAAATCTACAGTTCAAATTTTTATTTTCATCTAGATGAAAAATGACTGTTAGATGTACTTGCAGACCAAGATTTTTAAGGGATTTTTTGTTTAGTATTGGTTCTGCCACCATTTATGGAACAAGCCTGTGCTAAGTGTGTTCTACACTTGTAAGTCCCTATCCTCCTCATTTAAAAATATTCTATGGCAAGAGAAAGCATTGCAAAAACAAGAATATTTTAGTTTAGTTTACTTATGCTGTTTACAGTTGTATGCCTTTATAGGTCATGTGTAAAATCCTTTTTAAAATATGGTTTATTGTGCTCTAAACTGCATGTTGGCTGATGTCATTTATTGTCATTTCATTGTTAGTACAAATTATTGTAGAACCTCAAGATTCTTGGAAATCTTAGATTTTGACAAGCGAGCAAATCCAAGAACAAGGGATAAAACCAGTCATGGACAAAACAGTGGAACCTGGCTTGTTAACTTTGAAATAAAACATTGAAAGTATTTGTAAGGAAAGTTTTCCATTCAATAAAATTAGGTTTGGTTGTCAGCTAATATACACTTCTTTAAACACTTTTGATTTTGTGTTAATATTGATTGTTGTGATAGGGTTGAACTACTAACCAAAAATGAGGTTTATGAATTCTTAATTATATGGAGAATGGTTGGATAGCACTGTGTGTGTGTGTGTGTGTGTGTGTGTGTGTGTGTGTGTGTGTAAATGGCTCATCCTTCATCTTCATTGGAACCAATTGTTATTACACACGAGGACTCAGTGGGAGGTGTGTTAGATACTTTGTTAATGAGTTGGCAGGTTAGTTATTTTGCTGTCAAAGTTGATTTAGAGAAAATGGCTTGAAGCCATGGTCCATATTGGATTTCCCACCCTTTCCTGTCTGCATTGAATTTACCTCCAAGTCACGTGCAGGACAGCTTGAGAAACCAGGGTTGTGAAGCCTTGACATTTTATGTTGTATTTGGCAACTGAGAAGATAAGAGAATGTACTTTTAAGCCAGTTTGAAGTACAGGGTCAAGATGGCAGGCCCCATGCGAGGCAATGGTCCTTCCCCTCACCCTCCCCATCGCACTTTACTTTTCCTGTTGTGGAGATGAATGAGCAAAGGATGAAGAGAAGAGAAGCTTCTTTCTTAGTTCTTTCCCAGAGTACAGAAGCTCCAAAGAAATTTCTGTTGTATTGGTCAAGGAAAGATATAGACAATGGTCCTGAACTAGTCCCTAACTTTTTTTTTCAATTTAAATAAACTTTTTATTTTAGAATAGTTTTAGATTTGCAGAAAAGTTCCCAAGTTAGTAGAGTTCTGTAAAAACCCACCCACCTACTTTTCTTTACTGTTGACAGATTGGTCTGGTGCATTTGTCACAACTAACAGACCAGTAATGGGACAGTAATGTTACTGGGACTCTATATTTTATTTGGACTTTATTAGGGTTTTTTACAACAATGTCTTTGTTCTTTTCCGGGATCCCATCTATGACACCACATTATTTTCTATTTGTGCAGTCAGTTGTTTTTTAAAAATTTTTATTGAAATATATTTGATTTACGATGTGTTAATTTCAGGTGTACAGTGAAGTGATTCAGTTATATGTAAAAAAATATATATGTATACATATTCTTTTTTGTATTCTTTTCCATTATATGTTATTACAAGATACTGAGTAGAGTTCCCTGTGCTATACAGTAGGTCCTTGTTGATTATCTATTTTATATATAATAGTGTGTATATTTTAATCCCAAACTCCTAATTTATCCCTCCTCCCCTTTCCCCTTTGGTAACCATGCGCTTGTTTTCTGTGTAGGACACCACATTTTATTTAGTCTTAATATTTCCTTAGGCTCCTCTGGGCTGTGATAATTTCTGACTTTCCTTGTTTTTGGTGACCTTGACGGTTTCCAGGAGAAATGGTCAGATCTTCTGTAGAATGTCCTGCATTTTGGGTTTGTCCAATGTTTTTCTCACAGCTTGACTTGGGTTGTGTGTTTTTCTGAGGAAGACCGCAGAGGTGAAATACCATTCTCCACACATCATATCAAGGATACAGGTCATTAACATGATGTATCACTATTGTTAGCTTTAGTTACACAGCTTAGGCCATGTTTGTCAGGTCTCTCCATTGCAGAGAGACTTTTTCTTCTCCTTCCATACTGTGCTGTTTGGAAGCAAGTCACTAGACATGTAGCCTACACTTAAGGAATAGGGAGTCATGATCCATCCCTCCTTGAGGAAGGAGCATCTATTTAATTATTTGGGATACTCCTATATGGGAGGTTTGTATCTTCTTCCCCATTTAATTTTTTTTAATCAGTATGTACTCACCGATATATATTTTATATTTTGGGTTATAATCCAATAATATATTTAGTTATTTAGCTGTGTTCATGGGGAGCTCCTTCAGTTCACTTCTGTGTCTCTTACCCAGCTTTTAATTATTAATCAGTTGGGTTACAGCAAACTTAGGGTTCACCGGGGCTACAGCCTGTTACCCTGGGATGAGGTGGGAAAGAGAATAGAATATCAGCACCTTTTTTTTTTTCTTTTTTCATCTTTATTGGAGTATAATTGCCTTACAATGTTGCGTTAGTTTCTGCTGTACAACACAGTGAATCGGTTATATGTGTATATATATCCCCATATCCCCTCCCTCTTGAGTCTCCCTTCCTATCCCATCCCTCTAGGTCATCGCAAAGCAGCGAGCTGATCTCCCTGTGCTATGCTGCTGCTTCCCACCAGCCAACTGTTTTACATTCAGTAGTGTATATATGTCGATGCTACTCTTACTTCGCCCCAGCTTCCCCCTCCCACCCCATTGCAGCACTATTTACAATAGCCAGGACATGGAACCAACCTAAATATCCATTGACAGATGAATAAAGAAGATGTGACACATATATACAATGGAATATTACTCAGCCATAAAAAGGAACAAAACTGAGTTATTTGTAGTGAGGTGGATGGACCTAGAGTCTGTCATACAGAGTGAAGTAAGTCAGAAAGAGAAAAACAAATACCATATGTTAATGCATATATATGGAATCTAAAAAAAAATTTAAAAATGGTACTGATAAACCTAGTTGCAGGGCAGGAATAAAGAGGTAGACATAGAGAATGGACTTGAAGATCAGCACTTTTTAGGACAATCTTCATACCAAAAGCTGGTGCTTTGGTACAAGTGATGATGTTTCAGTTTTTATCTCAGAAGGCTCTAAAGTGGGTCAAAACAATGCACTAGAAATCAAATTCAACAAGCATGTTGCCTCCTAGGGAAAGAAAATATTGTTTCCAGTTTTATTTTTCTCAAGTTATGCTCAGGTACATTGTTTAATATGGATTATCAAAGATAAGTTCTCGATGTATGCCACCTTTTAATTATTTCTATGAATCTGTAGGAGCAAATTCAGTTCCACATCTACAAAATTAAAAAATATATACAAACAAATACCTGATTCCTACAGTAATCATTCCTGTGGTAATCCTAGTCCTTAAACCTTTGACATGATGCAGTGTGGATCCACATTGTTGTGTGAAGCAACAGACTTTCATAGCATTTTAGTGGTTCTGGACATGGAGGTTAGGTGGGGAAAAAAAAAAAAGATAAATTGATAAAATATTTTGGGTTTCAATCCAGTTGCCAAGAGCCTGTGGATGGTGACCACTAAAGTTTTTCTCAGTGCATGTAAAATGAGCAAAATTTCCCTTCCAGCATTTAAATGATACTTTTACCATATTAGGAGTAAAATAGTAGAAATTACTCATTCATATTGCTTCCTATTTCAGAGAGTACCATTTGAGATAACGGCAGTTTTCTTTCACAATCTGTACATGTTTTGTGATGTCACACCCCGGTTACAAGAGTTAATTTGAAATTCCCTTTTTCCTTTAAGAGTTTTTATCCTTGCCCCTCCCCTTCCCAGTGCAAAATTAATTTTGACTCAGGTGGTATAGTTGTCACTTTCTTTTGTGATAAGGGAACTCCTCACATGTAAGCAAATAAATCTTATAGCAGGAAGGAACATTCTTCTCCAGCATTTTCCCTGCTAAATCATTGGCCAGCATTCTTATTTTATAGGTCAAGATGGAAATAATCAAGGAAGAAACTAGTTCTCTCCAAACGTATGCATATATTTCTCAAAAATGTTGTGTCACAAGGACTCGTGTACTGGAATTGTCTGTGTAGTTTGACCTAGTTCTGATAAACATAAACCCTGCATTCAGTAGGTTAGTACAAGCTCTTTTTTTGGCTTATTTCTTTCAAATATATTGATTTATTTTTTCATAATAAATGTAATAAGTGGTCATTAGGTACAATTTTGAAAATATGGAAAAAATGAAGGGGAGAAAAGCCAACTCTAATCTCATAATTCAGAATCAACGACTACTAATATTTTTCCTAAGTTCTTATTTGTGTTTTACATAGTTGTAAACATGTTATATGTAAATTTACATCTTGTGTTTGTTTTTCACTTGTATAGAAATAATTTCTTGTTATATAATTTTCCCTATCTGTTTTTATTGCCTATAGAACATCACAGTGATTAAATGCACCTTCATTTAATCATTTTCATTACTTAATGATATTTGAGATAAAAGATTTTAAAAATACAGATTAACTCTAGAAAAAAAGAAGTTTTGAAACATTCTGAATACAACCTGTAGTAAATACCTAAATTGCTTTATTTATATGAAATAAAAAAGCTAATAAATATAGTTATATAGTTTCCTTTAACTAAAATTATGTGATAATTTTACAAAGCCTCTAAATTTTCTTTTCTTTTCTTTTCTTTCATTCTTTCTTTCTTTATTTTTTTGGCTGTGTTGGGTTTTCGTTGCTGCATGCCAGCTTTCTCTAGTTGCAGCAAGCGGGGGCTACTCCTTGTTGCAGTGCACGGGCTTCTCGTTGCAGTGGCTTCTCTTGTTGTGGAGCACGGGCTCTAAGCGCGCGGGCTTCAGCAGTTGTGGCTCGCAGGCTCAGTAGTTGTGGCTCATGGGCTCTAGAGCACAGACTCAGTAGTTGTGGTGCACGGGCTTAGTTGCTCCGTGGCATGTGGGATCTTCCTGGATCAGGGATCGAACCCGTGTCCCCTGAACTGGCAGGTGATTCTCAACTACTGCGCCACCAGGGAAGTCCCTAAATTTTCTTTTAAATATAACCACTCAAATTGTGTATTTAATATTATTCTAATAGCGGCCACCTGAGTAAGAAAGATAAAGTTTCCTTTTTAAAAAGAGGTTAGTGTATTTTAAATAAATTAGTCCACCAAAAAGCATGAATTATATACTTAAAAGCTTTTACTCTCTTTAAAAATTGGATACTTCAATATCCATTAAGAGATTCAAGTATTAGGTGTTTAGCTTGAGTCAGTAGTTAGATTTTCTTTCATCATTTACTGACAAACTACTCCTTACACATTGTCAAAATTATTTTGGCATTTGTTATCTCGTTTGCCTGATACCAAAGCCCATGTTCTTCCCGTCATTGTCAGTAAGTTTTGTTAACGGCAGGACCACTCTTGTCTTGTCTTGCTCATCAGTTTTTCTCCAGCATCAAGGAGAGTGCCTGCCACCCAGTAGGCAGTTAATAAATGCATGTTAAAATAATGATTGTTCTCCTCTGCTAATATTTCCAAAGACTATGAAAAGATCTTTGAAGAATCTGGAAAATTGGAATGGAAAATCATATCTAGACTGTAAAAATTATGCAGAGTTCTGTTAGTAAAAGCACAGAAAAATATTAGAAAGGATAGAAAGGAGCCAGTATTCTTTTAAGTGATTTATAAATAAACAGTAAAATATGTATTGCAATGGTTGCTTTAATTATTACCATCTCAAGGTCAGAGATTCTGCAATTGTCAGTTGCCCATTTCTCTTAGATTTGAGCATACAAAGCTTATATTTATCCAAAAATAATGTATTCCAAAATAATCCTTAGATCTGTCACACTTTTTTTGCATCCTGAGTATAAAGGTATCTTGGATATTCAGAACCTCTTATGTATTTGAGGTACAAAACATACATTTTTAGGTACTGGAACAATTTTAGCTTTTTTATATGTGTAGGATGTGTCCATCCAAATGTAAGTGATTTTACTTAATTGGTAAGGAATATGAAAATAAGATAATTTTATTTAGTGTTGAAATCAAAAGGGAAATATCTAATACATTAATACTTAGTAAAGAGCATGATAATTAAGAGCTTGTGATATGAAGATAAATAAAACCGAATGCTGATCCCAATGGTACCACTTGTTAGGTGTGTGACCCTAGGTGAGTTATTTAAACACTCTAAACCTTAGTTTCCTTAGTTATGAAACAGGAAAAACTATAGTTTATTCATTGTTTCCTTTTTCATCGTTATGATGGTTAAATGAGATAATGCATGTTAACCATTTGTCATTTAACATGGCATTTAACACAGTGTTTGACATAGAAGAAGCAAAGTGAAACATTTGCCATTTGTATCCCAAGAAAGATATAAAGATGTAATGTATAGTGTGAAAGCAACCTATTAAAATGGGACGAAGTGGGAATTTTGAATTCTAAGTGTCTAGGACAATGCTTATTTGCTACTCGATTTAATAAGGAATCTTTTCGTTTATTTTTTATTTTTATTTTTATTAATTTTTTTCTATTGAAGTACAGTTGATTTACAATGTATTAGTTTCAGATGTACAGCAAAGTGATTCAGATATATATATATAACATATATATATGTACTTTTTCTGATTCTCTTCTGTTATAGTTTATCACAAGATACTGAATATTCTTCCCTGTGCTATACAGTAGGATCTTGTTGTTTATTTTATATAGAGTAGTGTGTATCTGTTAATCCCAAACTCCTAATTTATCCCTTCCCCTCCTTTCCCTTTTGGTAACCATAAGATTATTTTCTATGTCTGTGAGTTTATTTCTGTTTTGTAAATAAGTTCATTTGTATCGTTTTTTTTTTAGATTTCACTTATAACTGATATCATATGATATTTGTCTTTCTCTGACTTACTTCACTTAGTATGATAATCTGTAGGTCCAGCCATGTTGCTGCAAATGGCAGTATTTTATCATTTTTTATGGCTGAATATTATTCCAGTGTGTGTGTGTGTGTGTGTGTGTGTGTGTGTGTGTGTGTGTGTGTGTGTGTGTGTATTTAGTGCTCCTACACTGTTGGTGGAAGTGTAAATTGGTGCAGCTGCTAAGGAGAACAGTATGGAGGTTCCTTTAAAAACAAAAAAAATAAAGTTACCGTATTATCCTGAAATCCCATTTCTGGGCATATATCCAGAAAAGATGAAAACTCCAACCCAAATGTTCATAGGAATCCAGGAATCTTGATTGGCTTGTTCATAACTTTCTTTGCCCCCCTAGCTTCTGCATGTGCACAAGATGGAGAGAGTGAGGCTGAGTTTTTACCTGATGACTTTGAAGAAAAACCAGAAAGAGAAAAGAAACATAACAATTTCACTTTGTGCAACGTGTGTAACATTCAGCTGAATTCGGCTGCACAAGCCCAAATCCACTACAATGGCAAATCACATCAAAAAAGATTAAAACAACTCAGCAATGGCATGGTGAAAAATGACAATGGTAAGTGTTTCTAAAGATATATTCTCAGTTTTACATCATCAAGTTATTTGTGTACCTGCAGATGGGGAAATAAAAGAATAGAGTAATCTCTATTTTTAAAACCAGGAAAAACATTAAATAAAAGCTTAGTAGGTTAAAATAAAGAATATCTCACAACTTTTTGAGAGAGAAGGGGAAATTTATTTGTTGTCTATGCTTAAATTTATTAGGATTGTGATCATTACCCACCAGGACATTTATTATAATTTGAAAAAGTTGACATTAGGTTTTCTTGATGATTGACTTTAATATAGTTATTTGGAAATGGACTTTCTTTTACATTTTATATAAAACAATGCGTTTTATGTTTGTTTTGTACATGTTGGGCTTCAACTGGTTAGTTTGTTTGTTTTGTGCATGTTTGGGCTTCAATTGGTTAGTTTCTTTTGTGCATGTTTGGGCTTCAGTTGGTTAGTAAGACTGCAATTGATTTTTAAAAAATACCTATCTTTTCAGGTAGGTGTTTTAACCAATAAAATATGATCTATTAGTATGTACAGATTGTTTAAATTTGCTGGTGAAAATTCATGGTTCGCTTAATCACTTTAGACTGCTTTTTAAAAGTATAAGTTGAATTTAGGAGTAAGCAGATTTTTAAAATAGCACACATATACTTTTGGAAAAGAATGGAAGGTTATTAGAAAAAGCATGGAGTGGTGAGGGAGGGATGGGTGGAATTCTGCAGCAGGACATAGGGGAGCTGAAACAATAGCAACTCCAGAGAGTTACAATATTATGGTCTGGTTGGATGTTTCATGTTTCATTGATAAGGTATATTTTATCTAAATTTTAATGACATTTAAAAATGAGACTGAATTTTGATCTGTTCCAGTATTTGAGATCGAAGACAAATATAATTCCGTAGTTTGCTTCAGGGAAATTATTTCTACCTTGCTTTGTAGTTTTTACTATGAATGAACTGGAATATTCTAACAGAAAGGACTCCTTATTTCTCTTTTGTATGTCAGATAGTTAATCATGGATCTTATCAGTCAAAAAGATGTAAAAAATAAAGATAGTCATCAGAAAGTAAATAAGAACTACTAAATTCTGTAGACCCAAGATGAACTAGTGAGGCAAATGTACTTATTAAATCATGTTTAAAAATATGGATTTCACAGTCTGTATTTTGAATCTCCTAAGGAAAATCTTTTCCCTATCATTGATATTTAAGTAAAATCATCTTAAGTACAGCATGATTCAATTTCAAGTTGTTTTTCTTTAAGTTGGTGTTGGTGGGGAAGCAGAATCTGGCCTCTTTCCCTGACACTGAATTAAATCTCAGAGACAGTTTTGGGTGAAGTAGGAAAGAATAGCTTTATTGCTTTGCCAGGAGAAGGGGGACACAATGGGCTAATGTCCTCAAGACTGTGTGTCTTGACCTGGAGGGGGGAGTGAGGGGTTTTATAGTAATGATTCAAAGAGGAGGGCGTGATCAGCTCATGGACATTCTTCTAATTGGTGGGGAGGTAAGCTGGAGTCAGCATCATCAACCTTCTGGTTCCAACCGTCTGGGGTCTACGTGCTTGTGGGCAGCAATCAGTTAACTTCTCCCACCTGGTGGGGATTTCAGTATCTGCAAAACGTGTATCCCTTGAGGGGGAACCAGGATCCTGCCCCAAGGCTGCACTGTTGTTTCTTGACTGCACCACCCTTGTCTCTGCATCCCCTCCCTTCCCTGCTTAGCAACTGTTTGAGCCTGCTTGTTTGGAACTCAGGGAAGGTCATGGAGGCTGAATGAAGCCTATTTTATGTAATCAAGATATGAGGGACACAGAAAGACTTTTGTGCCCCCGGAGCCCTACAGGGTCCTGCTCAGTTTCAGTGGTGCTAATGGTGTCAGCTTTGGTGTTTTATTTCACTTACCTTGATATTTACAAACCTCTCCAGAGAAGCAATAGATTATGTCACAGGAAGAGACTCAAGAGACATGCCTGGTTTAGAAATTCAAATTCAGAGCTAGTCTCAGACGAAATTTAGGATGGTCGACAACTTTCAAATCATAATACTAGGAATGAGTTTCCTCAAATCAAATATTTTAAAATAATTACATCAGTGCACATATTGTGGGCTAGCATTATACTAAAGGCTTTATGTACATCTTCTTATTTATTTTTTCCTCACAACCAGAGAGATATTTCCATTATCTTCCTCTTACGGATGTGGAAATTGAGGATAATGTCAATTGAATCCTGTACTGAAGGTCACCCAACTGTTAAATGGTCAAACTAGAAATCAAACTCAGGTCTTATTCACTAAATAGGTGTATTCTAAAGTATACTGTCTCACCAAAATTAATATTCTGTAGAAACTGTGCCTTTCTTTATTCAAGGAGAAAAATTATTTTAAGAGAATATAAAAAATAAAATTCTATCAGAGTCCCAACAATGCATTGATCAATATGGTGCTTAACAAATTTTATTGCTACATTTTCTACACATATTATCTTTTCAAGGTTCTTATTAGCATTAAATTAATAAAAGTAATTAAAAATGAGGGCTTCCCTGGTGGCACAGTGGTTAAGAATCCACCTGCCAATGCAGGGGACATGGGTTTGAGCCCTGGTCTGGGAAGATCCCACATGCCGTGGAGCAACTAAGCCCATGCGCCACAACTACTGAGCCCATGTGCCACAACTACTGAAGCCCATGCACCTAGAGACTGAGCTCCGCAACAAGAGAAGCCACTGCAATGAGAAACCCACACACCACAGCAAAGAGTAGCCCCTGCTCGGTGCAACTAGAGAAAGCCTGTGCGCGGCAACTAAGACCCAACGCAGCCAAAAATAAATAAATAAAATAAATAAATTTATTTTAAAAAATGATTATGAATTAACGGGAGCACTGGTTTAGGTCATATTAGTTTGACCTGAAATCATACTTCAGAGGAGCCCTCACCACTAACTACAGGTGGATCTAACTATAGGCAATCCACTCACAACTGAGTTAGTTGTTACTTTACATTAATATAGAAACATATTATTTCTTTTAAATATCCCTCTGTCTCCCCACTCTAAAAATGTACTTTTTCAGACCTGTTGGGAAAAAGAAAGGAACCCAATTCTGAGCCTTATGTACTTATTAATTGTAGTTCCTCTACCTACACAGAGACCAAGCTAAAGTCAGGAATTCTCAAGAATAATGGATCCTATAAGTTTTTAGTCGAGAGCAGTATCATTTTTGGTTTATCTAGAGAATGAAATGGGATGTAGAAGGAGATAGCCTTCTCCTTGAGGATGCACACACACACATATGACTGCTGTGGACTTCTTCTACCTTTAGAAAACAACCTCAGTTTAGATTTCAAATGGGAAATATATATATTAGTGTCAAAAAAGGAATAAGATACTAGAGATATTTACCTGAATTCTTCCAACCTTATACGTAACTTGTTTTGAGGAATGCAAATAACATAAATAATAGAAATGGAACTAATTTTTATTATTATTCCTTCGAGATTGTCTACATGGGAAAAAAAAATAATATCACTTCAGTCCTGAATGACTGTAGAACATTGTATAATTACATGCCTAGAGGCGTATCCTAATATATGCTACAAATTACAAGAATGAACAAGAGACACACCACCCTATCAAAAATACAGTTTCTGTATTTCTGAGCAAAATGTGGCATTTCTCATGTCGTTTCTCATGTCATCCAGGGAAAATGATCTTCTGAAGATCACAGTGAAAAAGTAAGTCATGTGTGCTAGTTAATTAGGAGGCCATGGTTCCCACAGGTGAGACTTAACTTCAGTTTTTGACAGTTGCTGCCCTCTTGGCAGAGGTAGTTACCTAGGACACGTGTCCACCACCTGCATGTGTGCTGTCCCGAGACGCCCAGGTCCTTCCTGCCAATAGGGAGTGTTGCCTGCTGAATTCCTCCTGAATTTGCTCCCTTACTGGAGCAAAACCTCCCAGCTTCTTGCCTCAAAAGGCCGTTCCAGCTTCAGATTTGCTGATGCCAGAGGTGCAATTCTATCAAGTCCAGCCCACCCTCCACCAGGTTCACTTTCCTCCTGCCTCTCACTCCGTTCCTGATCCCTAATCCACCACTTGCCCCAAAATCTTTCTCTCAGGGTCTGCCTGCTGGGAATCCACCTAAGACATCACCAATACTTCCTATATATTCATAAGTAATATGCATAATATGTTTCATTGTGCAAAAGCAACAACATTTAATACTTTCCCCCATATGTAGTTTCCATTTAATGCCTATATTTAAGCTTTATCATCAAAAATGCCAAGGGAACAAAAAGTGAACTAGTATTTATTGTTCCAGGTATTTTATGTACATCATTTATTGAACCCCAATCAACGATTCTGCAAAGCAACTGTTACTGCATCTATTTCACAAATAAATTAGCCAAGAATCAAAGGGACTAAGATACTTGCCAAATAGTAACTCTGTGTATTTGTAAAGTTTCCCATGTCTACATTAGCAACAATATACTTATCTCCAGGGCAGACTTACATTCTACTGTCAACAAAATTATGCCATTTATTTGGGTATTTTCTTATGCGATTGACTTTATGTCATTTTTAAAGCACTTAACTTACATTATTACAATAAAACTGATGTTTCCTTAAATTTTCTTTACCAACATAACTGCTGAGGACATTTTGTGCAGTGTAATTTATCACTGTATTTTCTGTTATTCCAGAAATACATTTATGTTTATGTTAGTGCACTTTTTGAAGATGAGGTGAGGTACAGAAGTGGCAGCAGTGTATTCCATAATTAAAAGTTGCTTAAATGTGTAGAATTTATCATATTCCAGAGATTCCATGCTTTACCCTTTCATGAAAACTATAAACCAAAGAAATTCCAGTACAAACTGCATGACTCACTAACTTTCTCTTTGGAAAAATTCTTTATTTTTATATTTATGAGGAATGTAAGTTTTGCAAATAATGATTATTTTCTGATGATAATAATGTTGTCCTCTCTGAGCTGTACATAAATGTACAAAAATAAAACAAAAATCACCAAGAATCCTACAAAGGTAATTACTTCTAATCTTTTTGTCACCATTCTACCAGGTATGCAAATAAATATGAATAAACAATATATGTACAATATTACATGCATTGTAGCATAATAGTGTTTATAGATGATCACCTTTTTATGACTGCATATTTTTATATTACTGTAAATAAATTAATAATGCAGTTGAGATTTCTAGCTGAATGTTGAGATTTTACTCACATTTGTCATTTTGCTTTCCAACTATGTGATATATTCTATAGTGGAAAACCCTTAATATTATCATGAAGTATAAAATGAAATGTTAAAATCAAGTATCACGAGGGGTTTCATCAGAAGACAGAAATTTGAATATAAGAGTAAAAATGCTTCTTTGATTCATAAGAGCATTTTGGAATACATATTACAAAGGGTACAACTTTCAGGGTATTTAAAGCTTCTATGGCCAACTAATTTAATTCAATTTCAGTGCTCACCATGGTTAAGCTCCGATTAATGCTTGTTGAAGTATCGAGTAACAAGTTGACCTATTGTGGCAGCTTTACTTTATACACACTGTCTTTGTCATATTTGAGTTATTTTATTCAGCCTGGTTTTCTAGTTTTATTGGGCTGAAACTGCTATCAAATAATTCAGTTTTATCTTAACAGTATTCTATGCTCTTTCGGTGCTCATTGTTCTGTAGCACATAAATCTAGTATTGTTGCCCTTATCTTTCCTCTTAGCATTACATTTTCTTTTATTTAACAGAGAAGCTAAATAAAGTTTTACTTTCTAGCTTTCACTGATCTATTCTCTTTGCTCTTTCCATTGATTATCCCAGATGAGGTTAAAAGTGTCAGTAGATTTTCAATTTACAAGATGTTCCTTCTCCTGCAACATTGGTAGTAAATAAAAACAAAATAGCTTCATAGAATTTTCTGATACTTCAAGCCTTGAGAGAGAGATATATATATATCTCCATATATATACACACACACACATAATATATGTAAATTTCTCATTTACATATAATTTTGTCTCATCTTTTAATCTCCAAGTACTATTCATGCTTTTGTAGAATGTCAATAAACTAATTAGACTTTGCCAGTACATTTGTGGATTCTTAGTATTCCCTTCTGAGATCATTTTATTTAACAATGAAAACTGCTTTCTTAATGATATCTTATCTATATTAGTATATGACATGTAATAAGGAATATTGCTTTCCTCATACTTCTCTCTTATCAACCATACCCTTTAGAAGGTTCAGCCAAGGGGAGAAAATTAAAAAATGCTGATGTTAAATTGCCCAACATTATGTAATAAGTTATTTTGTTCTTGTTTGAGTCTTCTAAGTTTCTTTTTATCACTGAGGGATAAAAATATGGGGAAAAGTAACAAATGCTGATTTACTATGTTCAAATTTTGAGTAGGTCTCTGGCTTTGGTTACTGATTTTTTTTCTCCCTGAAGAGAAAACACATTGATTATTCCAAAAGGGATAGATTTCTGGTCATTAGCTACTTGTTTCACCTGGACTTAATATTAATTCCATTGAAGGACAACATCTTTTTCAACATAGAGATTTCTTTATGCAATCTGTGTCCTGAAGAAACCCCTCTTTACTGGGATAATGGTGAGGTTTTACAAACTTAGGTTGATAATCTAGGCTGGCCCCTGTCAGGAGACCATGCCACTGTGCCCAAGAAAAGTGTACTCTAGTTCTTCATGACCACTGTTATCCATGACAAATTAGATGAAATGACCATTAAGGGAAACTTGAAGAGAAAAAAGGATGAATTAAATGCATGCCATTTAGGTAGAGGACATAATTTATTTGAGCTAGAAGAGATTTCAATTTGTGATTCTCTGTGTATATATGGGGGTATATATTTGGGAGCGTTTGAAGAATTGCAGGAATTAGGGGCTTATAGCAGTGGTGGTATAAACTGGGAGTGCAGAATAAATTGTTTTGGTCCATCTGAACTTCAGATGTTTAGCATGGGTAGAACTACCTCTTCTTTCCTTACCTTTTTCCTCTTTCAGTCACTAACCATTTCCAACAGAAGCATCTTCCAGTCCTAGTGTTTCCCTACCCTCCAATCTTAGAAAAATAAACATTTTCCCCACTTTTCTAGGTTTGAAAGTATGTTTTTTTCACTTTTGTTCTGTTTCCTTTATATTTCCCCTAAAAGTAATTTGCCCATGGTGACAGTGCTAGTAGGTAATAAGGACGGGATTCTTTTAGGTATGAATTCCCCTTTTCTTAAAAGTTATTTTGCATTTGGAGGCAAATCCTATTTGAATTGGCTTCACAGTTTCTACAGCTCCACCCCGGGTATGTCACGCTTCATCTTTTTTTTTGCATGATTCTCAAAAACACTAAGCAGTGGTATGAGCCTGTGTGTGTGTGTGTGTGTGTGTGTGTGTGTGTGTGTGTGTGTGTGTGTGTTTAAGATGGTACAATAGATTAATCGTTAAGTAGACCTTTAAAATGTTAATTTTAAGTCTTTAAATAAGGGATAAGAAAGTAATTTTCAAAAATTGCAGCCCAGATACATGTATTTCTTCTGTTTTCAAAATTGCAATGACGTGACACAAGAAATTTGAGAACAAAAGTAAATAAATCCATAGCAGCATTGCCCACTTGAGAAGAGTAAACTGGTGAGGAATTTCTGGAAGATAAAAAGGAAATGGGATGAAAATGTGGAAAACATGAAATCTGAACAAAAATAAGGAAACTCACAGAAGTAGGAAAAAAGAGCCTTATCACTTAGGTTTCCAACAAAATTTCAGAATATCTCTAAGGTTGATCTGAGGTAGCCTTAAATGAAAGGCTCACTGTTTGATGAACATCCTGATTAATTTACATATGTTGATTTGCAGTTAGAAGCTGGGATATAACTGACCTGCCCAGCCTAAACCTAGGAAAGTGAAGAATAAATTACTCTGGGGACTGCAAGCCAGAAAGGTCAGAAAGTGAACTGTTTGATGGGGGTCGAGGATAAGAGAGGTAGAGGAAATAGACATGTCTAATATGAAATTTTAATTTGTTACCTTTGTAATAATGTGTGCTGTAATTCCCTCTTACATCTCACCTATGGAATCTTCAGTAAAGACAACTTTGCTTACTGACATTTTATGTGAGCTTAGAGTCCTTCTTGGGGACTGAAATGAGTGCCAAGATTATATCCAGGTTGAGGAAGATACAATCACGCAGGTAGAAGGACAAAAGACATATTTTTGTATGCATTGCTCACTTGCAACCACTTTTATCAGGTACAGTGCTGAAGTCAGAGATATGACCAAGACATATTAACTAGTCACTTAAAATTTGCCAACCTTGGGAGGAGAAAGCACATGAACATAAATTTTTCAATTCAAGATTTTACTTGAGAGAAAACAGGTACTGAAAAAAGACTTTTTTTTTTTTTTTTTTTTTAGTATAGTTGATTTAAATTTATTTATTTATTTGGCTGCGTTGGGTCTTCCTTGCTGCACGCGGGCTTTCTCTAGTTGCTGCGAGTGGGGGCCTAACTCTTCATTTTGGTGCGTGGGCTTCTCACTGCAGTAGCTCCTCTTGTTGTGGAGCACGGGCTCTAGGCACACGGGCTTCAGTAGTTGTGGCTCACGGGCTCTAGAGCACAGGCTCAGTAGTTGTGGTGCACAGGCTTAGTTGCTCCACGGCATGTGGGATCTTCCCGGACCAGGGCTCCAACCCGTGTCCCCTGCATTGGCAGGCGGATTCTTAACTACTGCACCACCAGGGAAGTCCACACATATGGTTTTATTTCAAGATTTTATTTCAGTGACTCAATAGAAGTATAGCAATACAGAGGAATGTGTGAACGCATCAATGAATAAGAGGTAAAGGACTATGGTTTCAAAAGGAGAAGAATAAAAGAATTAATATAAGAATATTTAACTTCCTTAACGCATAGTAAACAAATACTTGTGTATGTGATAGTAATTCTGATGAATAATTAATATTTTCCAGTTCCAAAGAAGATTACAACCTTCTAACAAAGACAATTGGTGCAAAATAGGTCACTTGAAGGAGGAATAAAATAGTGAATCCAGCCTGAATGAGGAATTAACAAGGTTCTTGATCGAACCCTGTTTGTACACTGTGTGTTTAGAATAGTGTGGTTGATGTTAAGAAATTGAACAGAGGAAAAGCTGACTGAAGAATAACAAAGCTGATAATTTGACTTCTGTACATATTCAATTTGTACTCCTATGACCTGGGTTTTATCCTCACTGGTAGCATAGCTACAGTTGAGGGAGTTATAAAATAGGCAAAAGAAAGAGGAAAAGGGAAAGCACCCTTAAAATTTAGTTCTTGTAGGAGGAAGAGAAAGGGTATCTTAAGGAGTTAATGAAGGTGTCAGAAACATAAATGATGGGTTACATTTGTTGTGCATTGAATCATATTTTCAGTCCTATTTCCAATGCACGCCCCAGCCCAATGAATTACCAATTGTGCCAATGACTTACTGATGTCCTCATCATATTTTCCATAGTGTAGGGCTAAGTAATAAAAATTAGAAGATTTTATTTTATTTTTCAATTCACAGCTTCTCTCCCTAGAAAGAAGTCAATGTGGGCTGGGGCTTAGGTCAATCTGAGAATCGCTCTTTTCTTTAAAGACAATTTTATTGAGATGTTTTTATATATCTGTATAAATTGTAAAAAAATCACCACAATCGAGCTAAATAACTTATCCATCACTTATACATAGTTACCCGTGTGTGTGTGTGTGTGCTGAGAGATTTAATTTAATATCTGTCCTCATAGGCAATTTCATGTGTACAATACAATATTATTAACTATCGTCACCATGCTGTACTAGATGCCCAGAATTTATCTACCCACATAACTAAACCTTTGTACCCTTTGACCAACATCTCCCCATTTCCCTCACCCCGCAGCCCCTGGCAACCACAATTCTACTGTCTGCTTTTATGAGTTCTACTTTTTCAGATTCCACATATAAGTGAGATCTGTGGCATTTATCTTTCTGTGTCTGGCTTATTTCACTTAGCATTATATCCTCCAGCTTCATCCATTTTGTCTCAAATATCAGGATTTTCTTCTTTGTAAAGGTTGAATAATTTCCCATTGCATATGTGTGTGTATGTGTGTGTGTGTGTGTGTGTGTGTGTGTATATACACACACACACACACACAGTTGATCCTTGAAACTTGTGGGTGTTATTAGGGGTGCTGACCTCCCAAGCAGTTGAAAATCCTAACTAAATAACTAAAATAATAACTAAAATCCTTGTATAACCCTCCATATCCATGATTCCATATCCACGGATTCAACCAACTGTGGATCTGGTAGTACCATAGTCTGTATTTATTGAAAAGAAAATCCACGTATAAGTGGACCTGCTCAGTTCAAACCCATGTTGTTCAAGAGTCAACTTGTACACACACACACACACACACACACACACACACACACACACACACATGAGGCCACGTCTTTATCTATTCATCTGTAGACAGACACTTAGTATGTTTCCATACCTTGGCTCTTATGAAAAATGCTGCAGTGAACATGGGAGTGTAGATATTTGTTTGAGATGCTGATTTTATTTCCTTTGGGTGTATATGCAGAGGTGGAATTGCTGCATCAGAAGGTAGATGACTCTGAAGAGACCCACATAGAAACCCATTAGAATCAAATTGTTAAAAGTTAAAGAGAGAATATTGAAAGCAGCAAAAGTGATTTGTTATATACGTGGTTTCAGCAGAAACCTTGAAGGCCAGAAGGGCCTGGGATGATATATTCAAAGTGCTAAAAGGAAAAAAAACCTGCCAACCAAGCCACTAAACGTGGAAAATGTATCCTTCACAAATGAAGAGGAGATAAAGGCATTCTCAGACAAATAAAAGCAGAGGGAGTTCATCAGCACTAGAACTGCCTGACAAGAAATGCTAAAGAGAGCTCTCCAAGTTTGATCAAAAGGATGATAAATCAGCAACATGAGAGGCTAAGAAAGGACGAAACTCATTGGTAACGTTAATATATAGACAAAACCAGGATAGACTGTATTACCTTAACAGGGGTGGGTAATCACTTTTAATTCTAGTTTAAACGTTAAAAGACAAAAGTGTTAAAAGTAACTGTAACTAAATTTTGTTAGTGGATACACAGCACAAATAGATGTAAACTTGGAGTCACTCTTTCCCTTCAGTGCTCCCAGACAGTTAACTTTAGCTCCTGGAAGATAAGCCTTCCCAGGAGGCTCAGTATTCAGTGAGATTGTCTCCCAAGGGACCCAGCCCCAGATGCACTTTACACGTGATCAGATAGGTCTGCGTTTTCACATGAGTGCCACTCAGATGAAGCTAAAGCCTCCGCTAGTTATATTTATTTATGTTTTATTCTGGATGCTCCTCTTAGCATATTAAATATATTTTCAAAACTAATATTTGGGTTCACAGCAAGCTTGTTAAGCCATGTCTTCACCACTGTCCCTATCCTTCTGTATTTAAATATGTTATCAGACTAACTGGGTTAGTGGCCTGAAGGAAGAAATTAAAAATATTTATCTTTTACTTAATACTCAATGCCTAATACTTGAAAGTATGTCTTCTATGGAAAGAATTTCTATTCATAACCTAGGGGAGAAGAAAAGTAAGCATGAATTCTTACTATTAACTGTTGACTTAAGAAAAAAAATTTTGCCTGTTTGTATTTCTGGGGATGTTATTCCAAGCATCTAACACTTGATTTCTTTAAGTAAAATCTATACAAATTGTGAAATTTTTTGTTCTAGTTCTGTAAAAAATGCCAGTGGTAATTTGATAGGGATTGCATTGAATCTGTAGATTGCTTTGGGTAGTAGAGTCATTTTCACAATGTTGATTCTTCCAA
>NC_041214.2:44671831-44829653 GCF_002837175.3 Physeter macrocephalus | reverse complement strand
AGGAGGGAGGATGACCCAAGAGGGAAGAGATGTGGGAACATATGTATATGTATAACTGATTCACTTTGTTGTAAAGCAGAAACTAACACACCATTGTAAAACAGTTATACTCCAATCAAGATGTTAAAAAAAAAATGTAAAATCTAGTACGACTGTAAGTCTTTTCTACTGAGGAATGTTTATGTAAATAAAGCAATAAAACGATGTATGTATATATGTGTATATAATACATACAAACACAAATAACTAACAATTACTGTGTAGCTTTGAGACGTGTATAAGGCCCTGTTTGAACTTGTAGGGACAGATGGAAATATTGCTATTCTATAAGGAAGATCTTCTTAAACTAAGACTTATTTTGCTGTTGCTACTTTCTTTCCAGTTCATTCTAATTATTTGTGACATTATTTTATTTACCTTGCCTATTCAATAAGCTTCTTGAAAGAAGCAAATGAGGCAATATAGGTGAAAGGATTTCACCAATCTCTTTTTCATACAAAGATGTGAATTTTAATTAGTTTTTTTTTTCCTCTGAAGTGACTCTGAGTTATTGGAACATAAAGGGCTCCAAGCATTTAATAGGAATTTAATTCCATATTAAAACCTAGACTGAAAGTCAAGGAAATACACTGTGAGGATGTGTGAGATTTCTGGAATGTTTCTTACACATCAATTACCCATCACTGCAGTGCTCCGCTCTGATACCATCAAAGCCAAAAGATATAAGACTTAGGGACAGCAAGGAGGAGGAGAAGCGGGGCAGGTGTGTTGTCTTTTATATGTGGCCTTAAAGAGGAGGAGAAAATGGGCAGTGACCACTGTGGGGAGGACAGGAACACAGACGGAACCCCTAGGTTCCATCAAAAAGGTGTAAAAGAGCATGAAGAATTCTCCTGCATCTGAGATATGGGCCCCGGTGGCTGAATTAACAGACACTTGTATTTGGGGGCCTCTCTGTTAGTGCTTCCAATCAGCATCACCTGCATACTTGGTAAAATCCATTTCGTGGGAGCGTCTCCCGAGTTTCTTGATCCAGAAATGCTGACAGTAGGCCAAGCAATCTGTGTCTTAAAGAGTCCTTCAGGCGCTTCTGTTACAGGCTGAGTTTGAGAATTGCTGCCCTGTGTAATAAATACCATCTCAGAAGCAATAATTTTAAGATTAAATAATGTAGGCAATGTGTTTAGTGCACACAGGCAGTAGACCTTCAATAAAATAAGATGTAGCTCTTACTAAGTTAGTCTTGTTACACACTATAATCAGCTGGAAGAGAAGCCAAGGTTGGGAAACTATCATATATAGACTTTTAGAATTTATGGTGACCTTAGAAAAATAGTTCAGGGACCCCCTCACCTTTTGACCTGCATACAAATCCCATGGGAACTGAGAAGGGCCTGTGGTTCAACACTTATAATCAGCTCTTAGGTAACGACGTTGCTATTGGTCATATGATCACAGTGTGAATAGCAAGGATCTGGTCCATGGCCCCTTTTACTTCTGCCTGACATTCTTTGCAGCCCTCAAAGTCATCTGAAAGAGAAGTATGAGTATTCGTAGAATAGCCAAAGGACAGAAGGTGGATAGCAAATTGGGACTCTGGAGTTCATGTGCTTTACTCCCTTGAATTGTAGCTTTTGTTCATCTGTTTTTCGGAAGCCGTTCAACAGTTCTCAGAAAAAGAGTTTGGAAAGTAGCCATACATTCCTAAAGTTTTCTGGTCATTTTCTATTAACTACATACCTTCAGAGGGAGACAAATAGTACTGTTGGACTAGATAAAATGAGACAAATGCATTAAGCAAGCCGTATATAACCTCCACCATGTAGATCTTACTTTGCAGAGTCACCTAGAAGAGTCCATGCTCTTGCTTTGCTTAGCAAACCTTTCACTTTAATTTTATTTTGAAAATTAAAGCAGTTTCTTTTTTGAAGCTAAACTTAGTTTTAATCGTTGACTCATATGCATAGATTCTTGGAGTGTAGCCACAAGGATGCCGCCACGTTAGATTTTTCAATAATTACATTATGTTTAATTGTGGTTAGCCCATCCTTCTGCAGTTTGGAGGGTTTTCCAAGAAATGACTGAAAATATGGTCTCCACTTTAAGGAAGGTTCTGTCCTTTAAGTAGTGCAGTTAAGTTTAAACGTGTAGTATGATAGATGAGAAGTAACAGAACTTATATAAGTGGAACCCATTTAAGCATAAGACTTTTCACTGCTTCTCACGCTACTCTTTTAGGGTTGGTGAATTTGTAGTTAATTGGATCTGATCTCTCCGTCATGCATGGCTGAAGAGAAATTTAAAAAGCACACATTTTAACTCATTAGAGCTTCCTTGAATTGTATGGTTTTATATTAAGGTTGTTACACAAATTTTACACAATTGGACTTCTATTCATGCACCTCTTAGTCTAAAGTGGTATTGAATCATAAGAGTAAGCTATAATCAAACTACATTTTTATAATAAGCAGTCCTAACACCAGTGATCACAGAAATGAAATATTTCCTCAGGGTCAGCCTCAGAAGCATTGTTTTTTAAAGCCCATTCCTCGGGTCAACTTGCTTCTGTCTTGAAGCCACCATTGCCAGCAGCTTTGGGCTTCCATTTTCCCAACTTCTCACTCAGTAAAAGAGAATGTCTCTTCCTAGTTACTACAGCCAAAAGCCTCATTTATCACTGAATTCTATGGCAAATGCAGGACTAGAGAAAATGGGTAGTAGGTTCTAGAGTCAATCCTTACTTACTCTCTCACTGTGGAAGAAATACTTCCTGAGTGCAGTTACCTGGAAAATTATAATTATCAAGACCCTCTGAGGTATTATAGAAATTTAAAGGATAATAAACATTAACTGAGCTCTTGTATGGGCCAAGAATAAAATCTCCTTTTCAAAAAATTTCTATGGGAAAATCACATAATCTTTGCAAACTCACAAAGGGCTCTTTGGCCCATAATGGATTTTAAAAGTGCATCTGAGAACCTCAGGTCGTAGCCTAGTTTTATATACCTTGTGGGCAGGATTTGGCTGATTTGGGGGTTTCAAAATAATTTGAACTTTTGCTAAGAAAATTAAGTTTTGAACATGGAAACATTTTATTGCCTGCTGTCCTCTTATATGTTTAGATTTTAATATTTATCACTTAGAAGGATTTTTTAGTTATAAATGAACACTCTGCTAGTAGGTAGCCTTGGTTTTAAATTTCAGATTATTCCGCAAAATAGAAAAATAATTTTATCAAGATATATCACATCCTGACCCCTTCAAAATTTCCATCCAAAACTCTTATTAAGAGTGCTTGAATAACGAGTTTGTTTGCTATTAGTATAAACATTAGTTTACTCTCAATAACAGCCTTTTTTAGTTTCATCATTGTCGATCTGAGTTTATCTTAGAATGGCGAACTTATAAAAGACATATTATTTGAAAATAGTTGACTTCATTTTATGAGATATCCTAACAGTGACACTGTAGCATTTTAAAGAATAATCATATATTAAAAAGTTTTTTAAAGACGATAGGAAATATGGATTCTGAATAAAATTACATTCCCTATGAGAGCAATAACTTTAAAGAAGTTTTCTTTTTATTAAAACACACACAGCATCTATCCAAAGTTAATTTTTTGGGAGGAGGCAGGGGGCACAATTATATAGTAGCCCTCTGCTACCTCAGTATACTCATTATTGTTCTTATCAGTATGGAGCTGTATTAGCAGAACTTTTAGTGGCAAGTGTCAAAAAAAAAATCAAACTGAATTAACAAAAATTGAGTTTGTTGGCTCATTAATGAAAAGTCGTGGGTGGAGGTCAGAGAGTGGACTATGCCTGGCTTTAAGCAGAGCCATGTTTAATAGCATGGCCTCTGTTGTCAGACTGTCCTGGTTCCACTACTTACTAACTCTATGATATTTTGCTCACAATACTTAGTCCTTATTTAGCCTCAGTTTCCTCAACTGTGCAATGTGTTTAAGGTTATCTTTTGCAGAGTGTTGTATTAATAGAATGAGATGTGGCACTTAGCATACAGTATTACCATACACTTTCCATTTCCGAATCCCTACTCCTCAGGTGAGCTTTCCTCTGTATTGACACCATTTTTACCAGGAGCTCTAGGTTTTCATTTCCCCAACTCTGCGGTCAGCAAAAGAAGTATGTTTTTCCTAGTTATCACAGCAAAGTGTTCAGGATAACATTCATCAGACCAACTGGGTTATGGTCAGTCCCTGTGGCCAGGAACCGTATGTCGTACTCTGATAAGCCAAGTGTGGGTCACACGCCTAGTGGGAGAAAGGGTGGTTTTCCAAGAAAAACTGAAATCTTCTTTACCAGAAGATAAGGAATTCGATTTGGGAAGGCAAGGGCAACAGCTATTTATTTTTAAAGTTCACTGATTTTAATACTTTGGCTACATTCTTTTGTTTGTTCTAAGTTGTTTGGTGTGTTTTTAATTACAAACATTCATAGAATGGCAGCAGGAATATTTAGTACTAAACCTTTATATGGCTTATAAGATTATAACTATAGCCCTAAATGCAATATAAAATTCACTAACAACTAGCATGTAGCTTTTGGTTACCAACATTTGTGTCTCATCTGAAGAGCTTACTCTATTATTTTTCTGTTTTATCTCCCATTAATAATGAAAACAAAACAGGCTCTTGAAAAAAACAAACCACCCCTGAAAAAAAACCACATCATAACAAGAAAATCTTCAGATAATATGCTTCACAATGTAGAAGAAATTCCAGACACATTGGCTGACATATCCATTCACTTTATTTTTATAAGGTAATCGTTGTAGTGTATTATTTTGATTTGCTCTGCAATCTAGTGTTTTAATCATCTAAATTATTACATGAAGATTTTTTTCAAAGCTGCGCGGATTCTTAGCTTTACAGTCTCAGGAGAACCAGAATGTCAGAATTAACGTGATCTAAAAGTAATCATAAAAAATATCCTATGTAATGTGCTAATTCTTTTATGCAACAAACATTACAGGGAACTTCTTTTTTTGCCAGGCAAAAATCTTTGCCTTCCTGAGTTTATATTTCAACAAGTAGAGACAGACAATAAAAATGGACCACATAAAAAAGTAAATTACAAAATTACACTGTAATAATATAGTGCTAGAATAGCATAGTATGGGGATTATGTGGATATTATTTTAGGTGCTCAACATGATTTATTTCAGTGTCAAGCTTTAGGAAAAAGGGGAAAGACATACGAAAAGTGTTATTCTGTTCAACCCATTGCTGTAGCCTTTGGTTCACAAAAGTTAATGACATTAATGGAGAACATCTATGGAATGCTTGTACTTTTAGCTGGCATAATTAAGTAATAGGAAATAAAATCATTCTAACTGGAACTATTTATTAAATATTATTGTATGTTTCTATTAAGTGAAACATTGTAGAAGTGTTAGGTCAAGTTGTATAAGTAAAAATGAATCTTTCCTACTTTTTTAGTAGACCAGATGATTCCCCCCTCAGGCTAATTAACCTTTCCCTTGAATGCTTATGGGACTCCCTTTTTCACTGTGCTTGTTGCAGCCCACTGTTCCTTTTTTTGGGTCACGTGTATGTGTCATGGTCATTAGTCCTGCAGGTCACTGTTCCATTCTCCCTTCACTGAATAGCCAGACTCTTCAGGCATGGGCTTTTATCATTGCACCCTTTTGCTCTAAGATCTACAGTCACTCTATCTGTTGTTTACTCCAGCTGACATGAGGGAAACCATGCTCTTACTGCTTTATGGGGAAGAAAGTTTCCTTTTCTCTGATCCCCAGCTACCTGGAAGTTTATCCCCCTCCAACTCCCATATTGACTTGGACTTAGTGGCCAGTGTGGTCAGTGGGTAAGACACAGAGTTCCTTGTTGGGAAACCACTTGTCTCCAAATTCTGTTTTTAGGCTCTCTAACCCTCTGGATCATTATTACCTGGTCGAAATGCAAAGTGACTGCATCTTTATTCTTATATACGTGTTCTTCAGGTCTGAGCTCTTTTCTGCAAACTCCATCCCCACCCAATCACGGCTAGTTTCTGAAACTCAAAACCCAGCAATTGCATTAATTTTTTCTTTGGGTCCTATCGGGCTATCTCTTCCTGTAGACATAAATCTGGGGATGCTACATAGGAGGAGAGCTAAGGGTAGGAGGATATGCCCAGAAAAGAAGCCTAGAATAGTGTTTCAAAACAGTATTCTGCCTTGTGTTTATGACCAGCACCCCAAACTAGAGACTGAGTTCCCTTTATAGGTGAAGAGACTGTCTAGTGAGAAGAGAGAGATGCGGTAGTTCAAAGAGCAGGGCTTTGAAGACAGGGGGACTTGCATTCAAATAAGGGTCTGCATGCAAGCTGTGTAGGCTTGGGCATATTAATTTCTTAGTCACTGTATGTTCAACATTAGATTCACAAAATTGTAGCATATTTTATGATGGTTGTGAGGAGTAGAGAAAATGTATAAAGAATGAAATGTAATATTTACTCAATTAAAATACGTTATAGTTGCTAGTATTTAAAGAACATTTTCTAGTAATAGCTCAGGACAGATATAGATATAGATATAGATATATCACTGACACTGCATTTTTAGTTATGGTTATTTTATTAATAAGGAAGTATTTTTATTTCTAAACATTTTACATTTTCTGTGAAGCAGCCAATTCAAACAAAATTTCATGGACCAAAGTGCTAATAAAGTTAGAGATGATCATTAAGACTTTATTTAAACAAAACCAAATAGAATAACTATATGTGTATATATATATATTTTTGTTGTTGTTGTTGTTGTTGTTGTTGTTGTACGCAGGCCTCTCACTGTTGAGGCCTCTTCCGTTGCGGAGCACAGGCTCCGGACGCGCAGGCTCAGCGGCCATGGCTCACGGGCCCAGCCGCTCCGCGGCATGTGGGATCTTCCCGGACCGGGGCACGAACCTGAGTCCCCTGCATCGGCAGGTGGACTCTCAACCACTGCACCACCAAGGAAGCCCAATAACTATATTTTATTAATTTTCAAATTCTATTCTTGTGAATATGAACTTCTCTCCTTTTTTACTTGAATGATATACATATAATAAAAACACAGTAATTTGAGTACTGTTGATCTGTATGCAGTATTGGTGATATCAACTAATTAAGACACCTTAAATTTACTGTCATATTCACTAAAAATATAAATGTTTGAAAGGAATTGTTGAAAAGTATAAATTGCTATACATTTACCTATTTTTGAAATCCTGGTTCTATAGTTATTCTTTGTGAAATTACAGCTGCCCAACTTTAACCAAAAATTGAATTTCATAAAATTGTTAAAGTTCACGCAGATATTTTTTATCAAATTTTCTCCCACAATTAAAAAAATTATGTAATGATGATCTTTCAAGCAATAGTTTACTCTTCAATCAGTCCTTCTATGAAAAGCTAATGTTAGAAAAACAAAGAAGGATAAAATAACACTAAACATAGCTGATTCTATTCATTTTGAGCCCCTGTTATAAAAAAATGTCTTTTGAAAATTTTCCTGGGAAACTGCTAATATTAAAAATGAAAACAATATTAATGAGTATGATATTATTTGTAGAGAAGTAAAGAGTTTAGTAGTTAAAATATTATATGAACTTAATGACAGAAAGTTTTACTGACCTGGAAGATAAACTCTTTTATTTTACTTTGTATTTGTATTTATTGTTTTAACTTTAATGCATAATACACATGCATGATTTAATAGAATATGTCAAATGAATCTCTCTCTCTCCATACATATTTCATTATCATTTTCACCATTCATGAACTGGGGGGAAACAAGTGACACTCAAAAGGGTGGACAGTGAAAAGGGAAAGATAATGCTTTTAAGAGTGAGCAAGTACCGCTGCTATTCTCCAGGGAGTGAGGGCAGAGAGCTCTTTGGAACCCAGGGCAGGAGAAATCCTGTGAAGAAACCTTTCTGGTTTTGGGGTGGCATGTGTGGGTAATTTTGTATTCTTACAAATATTTATTTTCAAGTTGGCTATAATTCCTTTTTTAAAATTTTTATTTTATATTGGATTATAGTTGATTTTCAATGTTGTGTTAGTTTCAGGTGTACAGCAAAGTGATTCAGTTATACATATACATGTATCTATTCTTTTTCAAATTCTTTTCCCATTTAGGTTATTACAGAATATCGAGCAGTGTTGCCTGTGCTATACAGTAGGTCCTTGTTAGTTATCTATTTTAAATATAGCAGTGTGTACATGTCAGTACCAAACTCCCAATCTATCCCTATTCCCCACCCTTGCCCCGGTAACCATAAGTTCATTCTCTAAGTCTGTGAGTCTGTCTGTTTTGTAAATAATTTCATTTGTATCATTATTTTTAGATTCCACATATAAATAATATCATATGATATTTGTCTTTCTCTTTCTGACTTACTTCACTTAGTACAATAATCTCCATGTCCATCCATGTTGCTACAAATGGCATTATTTCATTCTTTTTTATGGCTGAGTAATATTCCATTGTATATATGTACCACATCTTCTTTACCCATTCATCTGTCAATGGACACTTAGGTTGCTTCCATGTCTTGGCTATTGTAAATAGTACTGCTGTGAACATTGGGTGCATATATCTTTTTGAATTAGAGTTTTCTCTGGTTATATGCCCAAGAGTGGGATTGCTGGATCATATGGTAGCTCTGTTTTTAGCTCTTTAAGGAACCTCCATACTGTTCTCCATAGTGGCTCTATCAATTTACATTCCCACCAACAGTTTAGAAGGGTTCCCTTTTCTCCACATCCTCTCCAGCATTTGTTATTTGTAGACTTTTTGATGATGGCCATTCTGACTGGTCTGAGGTGATACCTCATTATAGTTTTGATTTGCATTTCTCTGATAATTAGTGATGTTGAGCATCTTTTCATTTGCCTCTTGGCCATCAGCATGTCTTCTTTGGAGCAATGTCTATTGAGGTCTTCTGCCCATTTTTTAATCTGATCCTTGCCTCCAGAAGGTGAACAACAGGCCAGTAAACTATTACTAGTCTCACCAGAGGGGCTCTGGAGGGCTCAGATTCACCAGGCTGAGTTTTAAGCATTTTCTACTTTCCATGACAATGCTCTTTTCCGTTGGTGCAAGTGATTGAGAATTGGTCTCCTTAATCTCATAAAGTTCAGCAAACTGAAAAAAGTAGATAGGATTCCTGCTTTGTCTTTAACCAAGATGTAAACCAATCAAGGTTGAGGACAGGTGAGTGGGGAATAAATTCAAAGTATTTTTAAATAATAAAATTACTTTTGGTGTCTTTTGGCTTTATTAGAGAGATGATTTCCAGAGAAAGAAAGTATATTCTTTCAGATCTAGTTTTGCCAGTGGAATTTTTTTAATAAGGTAATATGGCTTTGGGACTGTTCCTGTACTTCCTCATGAAGAACCAGTGACTCTTTACATTTGTATATAAAGCATCCAAAGAAATTTTTAATTTTTTGTGCAGTATTTTAAAAATTTCTTTAGGAGCTCTATAAACCTCTCTTGTTTCTTTAAATAATGAAATGTGTTTCTCTTTAAATATTTGGCTTCTAAATATGTTACAGTTATTTTTTTAATCTCTGAGTATTTTTTGTACTCTGAATTGATCAGGACTTGGATCCCAGTGGCCTTGTATAATTTGTATTTAAGTTCAGTGATTATATGAGCGTCAGTGTACATTATTTCATATAAACCAAGGGTCAGCAGCCCCAAGATATGAATGATTAAAAAAATACAGTATTGCCCCATTAGCCCTTGGAAAAAAATATAACCAAATCTAGCACAACCTTCTCGTGCCTTTGGCCTTCAAGAAAATAATTTGAGAAATGACAATATCCTGACATTATATATTGACTCAAATTGCCTCCAAATTTATCAACTTGGTTTTATTTTTCCATTTGCATTTTAATTTTTCTGTTTTGAAATAATTTAAGACACTAAGATGATGCAAAAATATTGCAGAGAATTTTTATGCACCTTTAACACAACTTTTCCCAACGATAATATCTTATACAACCATAGTACTTTATCAAACCAGGGAATTGGCATTGGTATACTAGTATTAAACTACAGACTTATTCAGAGTATACCAGTTTTTACACACACTATTTTTTTTGGTTTTGCTTTATATAGTTCTGTGAAATTTTATTACATGGATAGATTCATATAACCACCACCACAAGCCAGATACAGAACTGTTCTATCACCGTAAAGAAACTCCCAACCTACCTATAACCCTAATTCCTACCTTCTTCCCCAACCACTCCATTACTATAATTTTGTTATTTTGAAAATGTATCAATAGAATGATATAGTATATAAACTTATCAGATTTTTAAAAACTGAAGCATAGTTGATTTACAATGTTGTACTAGTTTCAGGTATACAACAAAATAATTCAGACCTTTTCAGATTTTTTTTTTTTATGCAGCGTAAAGAATTTGAGATTGTGTGTTTCACTAACCAAGTTCTGTGTTTCAATAACCCATTCTCTCTTATTGCTGAACAGTATTCCACTGTGTTGGTGCACGCCTGTTTGTTTATTCATTCACCAGTTGAAAGACATTTGGCCGTTACACACAAAGCTTCTATGAATATTCATGTATAGGTTTTTGAATGGACAGAAGTTTTCAGTTCTTCAGGGTAAATACTAAAGAGTGCAACTGCTTTTCTCAAATGGTTAAACATAAAGTTACCATATGATCCAGCAATTCCACTCCTCGGTTCATATCTGAGAGAAATGAGAACATATGTCCACACAAAAACTTGCAAACTCATGCTCATGGAAGCACTATTCATAATAGAAAACAGTGGGAAAAACCCAAGAGTCCATTGGCTGATGAATAGATGAATAAAATTTGGTGTATCCACGTAATAGAATATTATTTGTCAATAAAAAGGAATGAAGTACTTATTTTGAAAAAAGTGCAACTGCTGAGTTGTTTGGTAATACAGTTGACCCTTGAACAACACTGATTTGAACTGCAAGGGTCTGCTTATATGTAGATTTTTTTCAGTAAATATACAGTTGGCCCTCCATATCCATCGATGTGGACCCTGTGGATATGGAGGGACAACTGTAAGGGACTTGAGTATCCATGGATTCTGCATCCATGGGGGTCTTGGAACCAATCCCCTGCAGATACTGAGAGATGAGCATATACATTTAATTTTGGAATAAACTGCTACGTGGATTTCCAGAGTGGCTCTACCATTACACATTCCAACTAGCAACACAAGAGAAATCCAGTTTCTCAACATCCTCATCAGCACTTGATTTAACCTGTTAGTAATTTTTTACTTTTTCCATACTAGTAGGAGCATAGAAGTATTTCTCTGTGGCTTGTATTTGCATCTCCCAAATAACAAATGATATTCAACATCTTTTTGTGTGCTTGTTATCCATATATCCTCTTTGCTCAAATGTCTGTTCAAGTCTTTTGCTCATTTATTAATTAGATTTTGCCATATTATTGATTTGAGAGCATTCGTTATATTCTGAAAACAGATCCTTTATTGGATATGTCATTTGGAAATATTTTCTCCCAATCTGTGATTTATCTTTTCATTATCTTAACAGTGTGTTTCACTGGGAAAAGGGTTTTAATTCTGATAACGTCCAGATTACAAGTATTTTTCTTTTATCCGGGATTGTGCTTTTGGTGCCATGCCTAAGAACTCTTCACTAACCTTAGGTCACAAAAATTTTCTCCTATTTTTTTTCTATTAGTTTTGTAGTGTTATGTTTTGCATTCAGTTTTGATCCATTTTCAGCTGATTTTTGTATAAGGTGTTAGATTGAGGTTGAGGATTATTACTGTTGTTATTATTTTGCCCATGGATGTCCAATTGCTCCAACACTATTTGTTGAGCAGCTAACCTTTATTCATGTAATTGTTTTTGCACCTTTGTCAGCTATCAATTGGCTGCACTCTTGCGGGTCTACTTCTAAACTTTCTGGTTTGCACTATTTGGATCTATGTGTATACCCATTTGCCAATACCACAGTGTCCCAATTACTGTAGCTCTATAGTAAGTCTTAGTATCATGTAATATGGTGAATCAAATTTTATTCTTTTTCAGAATAACTTTAGTGATGATAGCTCATGAGTTCCTTTTCCCTTTAAATGGTAGAGTCAAGCTTATCTATATCTGCAGAAATCTTGCTAGGATTTTGATAGGAATGCTTTAAACCTATAGATCAATTTGGAGAGATTCAACATCTTTACTATGTTGAGTCTTCCATTCCATTCCATGAAACTAATCTTTATAGTTTTGTAACCGAAAGTGGGGTCCAGCTGCTTGACACTCAAAAGCCAGTAAAGAGGCCAGGCTGGTGGAAAGGAGGATTTGCTTTATTGCGGATGCCAGCAACTGGGCCG
Organism: Physeter macrocephalus; assembly: GCF_002837175.3. Taxonomy (NCBI): domain Eukaryota; kingdom Metazoa; phylum Chordata; class Mammalia; order Artiodactyla; family Physeteridae; genus Physeter; species Physeter macrocephalus. The sequence goes on along the minus strand of NC_041214.2, from coordinate 44,817,267 downwards.
GGGGGAGAGGGAGGATGCCTGTCCAAAGGCCACCTCCTCCTCCCCTGACAATCAGGGAGAAAGAGCTTTTATAGACAGAGGGAGGGGGTTACATGCAGAAACAGCACAGGCAGCTCTGACAGTCATCTTGCAATTTGTCATGAAGTGGTCTGATCAGCATCATCTTGATTGTTTTAAGTACAGGTAATCTTCAGTTCCAGGGTCGGTTTGTTTCCATTTCTTGAGGCCATCTCTCAGAATTGTGGAAGCTTATGTCATGGCTACAGCATGGTCATCATGTAGTTAACTTCTTCCACCTGATGGGGGTTTCGGTATCTATAGGACAGCTCACAGGATATGGCTCAGAATATTATCTGTAGCCCTTAAGGAGGAACTAAAATCCTTGACTTTGCTTAATGACTAAATTATTATTGTTTGGTCTCCTTTGACTGTTTTCCTTTGTTTCTGCTTTTTCTCACTTCTCTGGTTATAAACTTATTCTTTGGCTAAAGTTTTTTCATAGACAAAAGGCAGACAGAGGACATGGAGGGGAAGGACCATAGGGTCCTGCTCTGTTTTAGTTTCAGTGCACAAATTCTGAATATGTTTCATTAGATTTATATTTAATTATTATAATTTTTGGAACTATTATAGACTTCATTTAAATGTTCTGTTTTCAGTTTTTCTTGCTTGTATATAGAAACAAGATTGATATGTGTGTGTGTATGTGCGTGTGTGTGCGTGTGTGTGCGTGTGTGTGTGTGTGTGTGTGTGTGTTGACTTTACTAAACTCTCATTAGTTCTAGGAGTCTTCTGTATATTACTTGCAAATTTCTATGTAGCTAATTATGTCATCTGCAGATAGGCAAGATTGCATTCTTCCTTTTGAATCTGTATGCCTTTTATTTGTTCTTCTTGCTTTATTGCTGTGGCTGAGACTCACCATATGATATTGAATACGAATGGATAGCATGACTATCCAAATATTTTCTTTCTCTTTAAGATTTTTAGTATGATTCCCTTATGATCAGGAAATAAACTTTGTATTATTTTTAATTATTTTCCATTTGTTGAGGTTTGTTTTATAGACCAAGTTGGGGGCTCTCTTGATGAATTTTCCATGTGCACTTAAAAAGAAAGTGATTTCTGGTGCTGTTTGGTGATATGTTCTATAACTGTCAATTAGATTTTGTGGGCTTCTGGTGTTGTTTAGATCTTCTTAATCTTCGCTAGCTTTCTGTATAGTAGTTTTAGTGATTACTGAGAGAAAGGTTTTGAAGTCCTTAACAACATTTCTCCTTTCAATTCTGCCATTTTGCTTCATGTATTTTGAAGCTCTATTGTTGGATGCATATCCATCAAGCATTGTTATATCTTCCTGATGAATTGACCTTTGGTGATTTTCTTTGTTCTGGATTCTACATTGTTCAATACTAATATGGCACTCCAGCTTTCTTTGATCAATGTTTATATGCAGTTTATTTCCTATCCTTTTTCTTCTTTTTCCAGATTTAATGAGATGTAATTGACATATAATATTCTGTTAGTGTAAGGTATACTATATGATAATTTGGTACATGTATATATTGCAAAATGATAATTACAAAAAGGGTAATTAACACTTTTTTCACCTCAAATAATTATCTTTTTTTTGTAGTGAGAACATTGAAGATCTACTGTCTTAGCAACTGTCATGTGTATATTGGTAACCAGTCACCAAGCTGTACATTAGATCCTCAGAACTTATTCATCTTATAACTGGAAGCTTCTGCCCTTTAACCAACATTTTCCCGTTTTCCCCCATCCCCAACCCCTCACAACCATCACTCTCTCTCTATGTCTATGAGTCTGACTTGTTTACATTGCACATATAAGTGAGACCATAACACAGTATATACCTTTCTCTGTCTGACTTATTTCACTTAGCAGAATGCCTTCCCTGTCCACCCATGTTGTTACAAATGGCAGAATTTCCTTCTTTTTTATGGCTGAATAATATTCCATTGTGTATAAATACCATTGAACCTTCAGCAACACAGTAGTTAGGAGTGCCGACCCTCCATATAGTCGAAAATCCATGATTTCTTGTAGATTTTATGTAGTTGAATCAATCTATTTTTTTGTGTGTGTTTTTTTTTTGCGGTACGCAGGCCTCTCACTGTTGCGGCCTCTCCCACTGCAGAGCACAGGCTCCGGACGTGCAGGCTCAGTGGCCATGGCTCACGGGCCCAGCTGCTCCGCGGCATGTGGGATCTTCCCGGACCGGGGCACGAACCCGCGTCCCCTGCATTGGCAGGCGGACTCTCAACCACTGCGCCACCAGGGAAGCCCCGAATCAATCTATTTTGATAATCTGTCTCTATTAGTTTGTTTAAACTGTTTACATTTAATGAAATTATTGTTACTTTAGCATTTGTAAGTTTGTCATTTGATTATGTGTTTTCTGTTTGTTCCCTCTGATTTTTCTTTCTCTGTTTCCCCTTTCCTGCCTTCCTGTAGATTATTGAACATTCTATTCATTTTCTTATATGGGTCACTCATAGGTCTGTTCAGAAGTTCATACACAGCTTAAAGAATCCCTTTCACCAGCAATTACATCTCGCATAATCCTCCCTTTATTCTGTCGTTGGAAGGCGGAGAGGTGTTCTTTCCTCTCCTTTATTTACTTCATGGCTATGGTAAGGATAAGCAACCACACTCCTCCCTACCGTCTGCAATTGCTGTGGGCAAATGCTGCCTCTGCAGTGTTAGCACAGGGTGCGGAGGGCAGAACGGATCTTTCCTTGAGTACTGAGGTCTCTCACCAGCCTGCCTTCTTTTCACCTTCAGTCTTCTGACAGTTGCTTTAAGTATATTGTCCAGGGTTTTTAGATGTACTTAGCAGGAGCGATAGGGTAGAATGTATGTTCTTTATCTTGCCTCAAACTAGAAATGCGATCTGTAGCAAATTTCTTTAGCATTCTTATTATTTTAATGTGGCCATTGTACTGTGCATAAAATAAAATCACAGCATTTTTGGAATGTTGTTTTGTAAAGACTTTTTTTCTCTGTCTCTCTCTCCCCGCACATGCACGTGCACGTGCACACCCCACGTAGAGAGTCTGTGTTGAGTATTCTGCTCCACGGTCTGGCTGAATTGCTTTTTTTTTTTTTTTTTTTTTTTGTGGTATGCGGGCCTCCCTCTGTCGCGGCCTCTCCCGTTGCGGAGCACAGGCTCCAGACGCGCAGGCTCAGCGGCCATGGCTCACCAGCCGCTCCGCGGCATGTGGGATCTTCCCGGACAGGGGCGCGAACCCGGTTCCCCTGCATCAGCAGGCGGACGCGCAACCACTGCGCCACCAGGGAAGCCCTGAATCGCTTTTTTAAAACCTTACAGTCTTCATGTTATTGAGTAGGATATTAAGGAAACTTTATTTGTTAGGATGAAGAAAAAGACATGTTGAAGATATGAAGTATGTCCCACAGCCAAAAAATATTTAAAAATACAAACCTTCTTTTAAATCCCTGCCAGGAAAGGAACATCTGAGGTCTTTTTTTTTTTTTTTTTAAAGATCATTTATATAAAACTAACGAGTGTTTTATTAAAAGAGATAAAGTAACTGCACTTCCAGCTAATAAGCCACTTAAGAGGTTTTATAAACATCTAGAATGTTAGTCGTTGGAGGGACCGTAGCAATTTTCTAGTCTACTTCATTCATTTTATTGTAGAAAGGAACAATTTAAGACAACTTCACAGTATTTACACAGTCTGAATCTATGCTGTTATATTTTTGTAAGCTAACGGAATTTTCAGTGTATAACTTGGACTAGTTAATCTCTTCTTTAAGTGTTGAAATATCTGTAACAGTTCATACAAAGTACATTTTCTGGAATTTCAGAATGGGAAGAAATCACTACTAATTTATTATAAATATCCTTTTTACTGACTTTATTTTTTTACAAGTTTTTTTAAATTAAATTTAATTTTTTTTAATGTAGCAGGTTCCTGTTATCTCTTTTATACATATTAGTGTATATATGTCAATCCCAATCTCCCACCACCCCCACACCCCTACTGTTACTGACCTTTAGATAAGTTACTATTAAGGACCTATGGGTACATTATTAAATTTTTTAAGTATTAATATTTCCAAGGTACTAAATCATTATGCAGTAAGTTTCTGCAATGTCAATAAGTTAAAGACCATTCATCCTTATTGCTATTCAGTGATATTTCTGCAATTCATCCGCAGGAATGTTTTCACAAAATGTATTTAATGGAATAAATACTGGTCGTATAGTATAGTGAGGTGTCTTTTGAAATATATTTGGATATAACAGTCTCTTGCATTGATCTTACCATCTATCCACTGAAACTTTCCCTCATCTTGTTCTTAGTTCTCTCCTTGTGTATCTTAAATTATATATTTTACTATTACAGTCACTCCCTTGCATATACCCTAAACTGCTTTACTCCTTTCTCACTTGAAGGACAAAACATCAGTTGTAGTTCATTCAAACACCTCTCTGCTTCAGACCTGCACCACACAGCTGAATGTTATTTGACACACACAGAGACCCATGCTGGCTTGTTTCATTTTAAATTCATGATCATTGACTTCCTGTGGGTTCTCAATGCTGCCTGGGAGTCACACTGAGTTTCCCTGGTTTATTTCTTCTCCCGATCCACTAGATGGCTTTCATACTTTCCCTCAGTCCTCAGACCTTCGTGGCCTTCTCCCCATCTTTGTTCTCTGCTAATGAATTTGCTTCCTCTTTCACTATGAAAATAGAAGCAACAGCCAAGAACTTCCATGAGCTCCCCTACGGCATCTGCCTGCCCACCTGCATCTGTTCCCATCCTCTCTTCTCTGGATAAACATCTGTTCTCTTGCCCCCATCCTCCCGCTCCCCCCCACTCAACCCCGTGCCTTAGGTCCTGTTTTTCCCTGTCTGTCCTGCATTAGTTCACCCCAGTCTCTCCTGACACATCAGTTTTTCCTTCTCTGCTGGGTGTTTCCATCACTATCCAAATATCCTATTATTCTTTCTTCTTGAAATTATTCTCTTCATGTTCCCCTCTACCTTCAACCCCACTTTTCTCTTTCCCTTTATAGACAAGCTCCCTGGAAGATCTGTTTACGCTAGCGATTGCCAAAGTCTCTCTCCCATTTTTTTCTTTCCAGCAGGCATTGCTTCCTTCACCCTGTCACTGAAACTGTTCTTTTCAAGGCCACTAATGACTTCATGCTGGTAAACCTGAAGGTCAACTCTCAGTCCTCATCTTACCTGACTTATTAGAAACAGATCACTCCCTTCTCATTAAAAAATGATCTTCATCAGCCTCTAATCTTTAGCTTTTCCTGCTACCCTCCTGACCACGTCTTCTCTGTTTGCTGGTTCCTCGTCTCCCTGACCTCTAAGTGTCGGAGTGCCACAGGGCTTAGCCCTTGGAACTATTGTTCTGTCCGTTTTATTTCCTCGGTGATTTCATCCAGTGTCCTGACTTTAAGCACTGTCTAAATATTGGTGATTCCCCAAGTATTTCTAGCCAGGATTTCTCCCCTGAACTTATATAGCCATATGAGATTTACAGTGCTGATGACTACTTCATGTCTGTATTAATATATAATCAACCAATCAACGATCAGTCAGTCTCTCAAATGTAGCATGTGTAAAACTGAGTTCCTAATCTCCCCCCCCCCACCGCCTTTAAGATCTGCTCCTCTTACCTTTGTGACAATTTGGTGTTCAGTCATTCTGTTCTATTCTATTATCTCATCTCATCCCATCGTATCCCATTCTATACTATTCTAATAACTCCCAACATTCTATCTTCAATATATCAGCCAGAGTGTTTCTATCAAAACAAAAGTAAGATTATGTTCCTTCTCTGCTTACAATCCTCCAGTATCTTCTTAGTGCACTTGAAATGAAAGCAAAGTCCATATAGCGGCCTTCAAAGTTCTATATAATCTGACTCCCTCTTTCTTATCTCATTTCTTGCTGCTTTCCCCTTCACTTATAGCAGACCAGCCATACCAGCCTGCTTGCTCTTTCTCTGATTGCACACTAAGCTTGATTTCACCACAGGGCCTTTGCAATTGCTGTTACCTCTGTTTAAAATACTTTTATCCAGAAGATTGCATGACTCATTTCCTTCCCAACTTAGCTCTTCACTGAAACATCATCGTCTCACTAGACCTTTCTTGACACTTTGTGTGTCCACATTGTGACCCCTTCATACACATGCTTTCCTTTCCCCTTCCCTCCATAGGACTGATTCAACAAACCATTTATTATACTTGTTTGTTTTGTCTATTTTCTCTCTTCCCCACTTGAACCTAAGCTCCATGAAGGCAAGGAATTTTGTCAGTGTAGTTTATTGATGTATCTTCAATAGCTAGAAAACACTCTGGCATATATTGGATGCTCCAGAATGTTTGTAAAATGAGTAGAGTGAATGAATAAATTTTTCAGGCAGGAAAAGAATCCATTTCATATAATTGTTATAACTTTATTTGAGAGAATACTATTGGGAAATGACATACACAACTCGTTACTCTGTAAAATCCAGAATCAATCATAGTAGGAAAAAACAAAGAATTTTCTAGGGTAAAAATCGAATCCTGTATAGGTCTTTAGGGATTCTGTTTTGCAGGTTATCTATCTCATTTGTCATTATAAATACAGCTCACACCATTCAACAACTTTCTCTAAGTTTAAGTCCATGAACAGGACGACCAGAGGTCTTTCTGCTGCTTGCTTTGTATCTGGAAATCCTTTGTGCCTTGTTCACAGTGTTCCTCTTGCCAGGCAGACTCACCAACTCAAAGCATTTTCTTTTCTCATCTGAACAGCTTCCCATTTGAAGATGCTTTAATCAATACCTTTTTCCATTTACATCATATTAAGAGACAATTTGAAAGTTTAATCAAAGACTTCAGCAATTGTTGCTGATTATGCATGCTGAATTAAATCTGGGGGCTGCAGACTGTGAATTGATTCATGGATGAGGTCCTCAGTGGTGGGAAATGAAGGCAAATAGGGTTTCTCTCTTGTGCTGTGAGCTCTGGTGGGAGGAGTATTGATCTATTTGCCTTTGCGCTTCAGTGCTTGCCTGGTCAGTTATTTACAGATCACTGAGACAGGGGATGTTCGGGAGCGAGTGAAACAAGGAGGTTGAATTTCCTGTGCTTAGAGGTTGGCGTTAATGATGAGGTTATAAAATGAAAGCACATTGTTTTAAAGAAATAGATTCGTCACAGTGGGTGATGACCAAGGGGCTTAATCAGGGTTTTTTAAATTTTATTTTTATTTAACTTTTATTGGCGTATAGTTGATTTACAATGTTGTGTTAGTTTCCGCTGTACAGCAAAGCGAATCAGTTATACATATACATATATTCATTCTTTTTAGATTCTTTTCCCATATACGGCATTACAGAGTACTGAGTAGGGTTCCCTGTGCTATACAGTAGGTCCTTATTAGTTATCTCTTTTATATATAGTAGAGTGTATATGTCAGTCCCAATCTCCCAATTATCCTTCCCCTTCCCTTTCCCCTTGGTAACCATAAGTTTGTTTTCTGTATCTGTGACTCTATTTCTGTTTTGTAAATAAGTTCATTTGTACCATTTTTTAAGATTCTACATGTAAGCAATATCATATGATATTTGTCTTTCTCTGTCTGACTTCACTCAGTATGACAATCTCTAGGTCCATCCAATTTTTTAAAATTTGTATTTGTTTTACATAGTTCCCTGTGCTATACAAAAAAGGTCACTTTATTTTATTTATTTATTTTTTTTTTTGTGGTATGCGGGCCTCCCTCTGCTGCGGCCTCTTCCGTTGCGGAGCACAGGCTCCGGACGCGCAGGCTCAGCGGCCATGGCCCACGGGCCCAGCCGCTCCGCGTCACGTGGGATCCTCCCAGACCGGGGCGCGAACCTGGTTCCCCTGCATCGGCAGGCGGACGCGCAACCGCTGCGCCACCGGGGAAGCCCCCAAAAAAGGTCACTTTAAATAAAATAATTTTGATACAAAGCATCTCTGCATCTCCATGTGCAATTTTCAGTGGCCTTCCAGATGTTGAATATGGCCCCGTCAGAAGAAAATCACAAACTGGGTGATTCATTTTGGTTTATGGGCATAAAAATAGATGGTCTCAAAGTTCCCTTCTATACCTTTAAGAGTCAATCCTTCTCGTATGGTGCTCATTTTGTAAGAAATATTTTTCACGAGCCAGATTATTTCAAGTCCTATGTAATGTCCTGGGGATACAAAAAGTGAATAAGAAAGTATTTTAAAACTTCTTTTCTTAGGAACTATTTATGAGTATTAAATGAGATAAACAGTAGTACAGTGAACTAGGTTATATTAATATTCACAAAATATAGTTGAAGAAGTTAAGACAGCTTAGTTTTCCTTTGAGTGTTACATGCAATGTCACACAGCTAGTAAGAGGCAGGGAGAATATTCCAACCACGGTGGCCTGAGTTCAGAGCTGGAACATTTGTGTGCTGTGCTGCAGGTTATGGGCTGTGTTGTACCCCCCCTGAATTCATATGTTGACACTGTAACCCCCAATGTGACTGTATTTGGAGACAAGGCCTTTAAAGAGGTGATTAAGTTAACTGAGTTCATTCAGGGCAGGGCCCTCATCTGACATGACTGATGCCTTTATGAGGAGAGGAAGAGACACCAGAGCAAAGGCCATGTGAGGACACAGGCAGGAGGCGGCTGCCTGCCAAGGAGGGCTGCCAGGGGAGAAGCCCAGCCTCCAACACCTTGATCTTGGACTTCCAGCCTCCAGAACTGTGAGAAGTAAATTTCTACCAAGTCAACCAGTCTGTGATACTTTGTTATGGCAGCCCTAGCAGACTAAGATGCTATACCTCTGTCCCCCATGTCTGAAGTCCCTTTTTTAGTTTGCCACGGTACCTTGTATGCAATAGATGCTGAATAAATATTCACTCATAGAGGCTCAGCAGAATGTCCTCAAACAATTCAGCAGAGAAATCCCAACCAATCCTCTGACAGCAGATCCACTGGATTGATGATAAGCAGCCTATTTTCAAGTCCACCGCTACGAGAGAGGCCCCAGCGTCAGACCTGCTCGGTGGCTGAAGGACTTAAAAGAGGTCCCTGGAAGCAGAGTAAATGACCAGAAGCTATCGAGGGAGACACAGTGGCTCAAAAGTGAGAAACAACTCTGAAAACCCTGCTGTGGAAGCAGAACTAATTAAAGAAAAAGAGAACAGATCAATAAAATGTGATTAATACAAAATTATTTGAGCGTGCACATACAGAAGCCTACTCCATGCCCTTGAGTGATTTCTAAATGAAACATGTTTTCAGATGAAGGTGGAAGTAAGTCACTCTAGAATGAGTTCCAGTTCATATGCCAAGGAAGTATGATTTTAGATTTTAGAGCAGATTTGTGAAAATTGGCCATAGGTCAATGCCTTCTTTTTTGTGTTTGTTTAGTATTTCTCCTGACTTAGTTTTACAGCAATGAAGGTGTTGACTTGTATCCTAGTAGCTGACTAGACATTTATCTTATATGAAGTTCCAGGCAAGTCCCTTCCGAAGGCAGAGCCAGTGGCAGAGTTCGTCTGACAGGTGGCATTCCTGGCAGCCCACATGGGCATCTCATTGGTGGGCTCTGTAACTCCTCTAGAACAGTTAATCTGGACTTACTTCTTCTCTTATTTAAGAGAATTACTGTTCTGTTTTTTTTTAGAATTAGATCATGCCTGAAGAAGCAATATAAATAGCAGGTGACAGTTCCCTGTACACCCCTAAACAACTAAAAGCATTTCCATTTGGTCGACAGTGTTGTAAGACTTGTACTTGTTTCTAAAAACTTTTATCCAAAAAATAGCAGTGAAAAGTACATGTGGAATGCTCATATTTCTACATCTGGAATGAACCAAGAGACAGTGTTAAAATAGTGCTTACCTCACGTTCTTAGGACTGTGAAATTCTAAATCCAGAGCTGCTACTATTAGCTGAGGCTGTGCTAAGTCAGGTCAAGGATATTATGCTTCAGAAATACTGTACCTATCAGGGCTTTGCTTGCCTTAACAGTGTATAGGCTGCACTTTTACTGCAGTACTAATAGATTTTTTTAACCTCCCAATGACATCATTGGAAAAAAATGTTTAATTTCTTAATTCAGAATACTAGAAGTCCCAATGGCATCGTTTACATGTGTGCTATCATTTAAAAATATTTTATGTGTACAACACCCTTTGGAGATGCACAGTCTACAACCTGTGCAACTGTATATAGCAACCTTCCTGTCCCTGCCTCCACCCCCATAACCACAGTCTTTTACTCTGAGCACCATGCTTGTATTTCTACTTGTATTGCAATTTCCTACGATTTGTTACCTCTTGCTCCATGAAGGAATTTATCAATTATGGCAAAACAATTTATCATTTGGAGGGATTACCAACCTGAGCAAAGATGACTTTGCTCTCTGCAAGTCATCTGAGATTACCAAACTCTTGGAAATAAGGGCATACTTTAGAATTGTAGTTCATAATACCATAAGTAAAGCATACCACATTTATTTTACTTTACAGTGATTGAAAGTGTTTGTGTCTAAACATCTGGTGGCACTCATTTTAAATGTAATATTCTTCATGAAGAAAACAGCATTGTTTTTTATTTCATGGTTGTTACAGGCTTCATTTAAGCAAAATTAATTTTGTTGATAATCTTTAGGTGGTGTATTTATTCATCATGCTACTTATATAATATCCATGAGAGGGCAGTAGAGTACCTAGTTGAGATGTTAAGAAATTGTGCCACATGGAATTCTTTGTAAAAACGTCCCAGCCTTCCAGTTACTATTCTGATTGTGTTAAAGAGATTGCCACCTTTGTCAGCTAAATGCTATATAATATGGAAAGGTGAATCTTTTTTCTCAGTTTCTTCTTTTATTGGCAATAGTGGACATCATCTCATGTAAACATGTTAATGATATTCAGTGCTCATATTACTAGTAATTTTGATCAAGTTAGAGGTTTATGATCATTAAGTTTATTTATAAGTAAATATCTAAAATATTCAATTTGGGTCAATTTTTTTAATTGAGAAAGTATCAAGTGTTTGTAAAAAAAAAATCCACTTGTATAAATTAGTGTGAATTCAGATGGCTTTTCTATTTGCCCTGTTACTTAGTACTTTGATGCCAATTTTGGTTGAGCAAGGAGCCTGTGCCTCATCCCTTCCTCTTGAAGCCAGAAAGATAAACATCTTTTAAATTTCAGAATCATCAATTTGTATTACCATCCCCCATATTTAAGTTGACTCATAGCTAATATTCCCACATATCAAGTTAACTCAGTTAACAAGAAACCCGTTCTGTACCCTGTTTGTCTTGGAGGGACCATTTGGAAGTTATATGGCTCAAAGGATGGCTTATGAACGGTTACTAAGTTCCTATTGAATCTCCAGGAGAGCACAGACCTCATGGTATCAAAAGCCTACTTCTACTTCTAATAATTTAAGACCTTTCCATAAGCTCCATATTGCTGGAGTTTTCTGTTCATAACCACTTAGATATCATGACATTGGACCTACCCAATGGGAACTCCTAAAGCCTAGCATCTTAGAGCCTGAGTTTGGAATCATCAACTTGAATTCTGTCCATGCCACTGATGGAGAAGTGATCCTGGGTGAATTATGCACTCTTTTCTGAGCCATTTCTCTGAGCTGTTGAAAGAGGATAATAATTTTGCCTCTAATATAGGGTGGTTATGATGAGTAAATGACCTAGCATTTAATAAAGTGACTAGCACATGGGAACAACTCAATGAATGTTTATATTTATTAGTTTTAGTGTTTCATATAGTTTCTGTAAAAAGTCTGTTAGAAATAGCTTTATAGAACCTATTGTCCTATTTATAGAAAATATATTTTTGAGGATATAGTCACTATATTACTTGACCCCATGGAAGAAATGTGTCTCTAATTTTAGCACTATCATGCCTTAGATTATGTTAGCAATTAATTGGCTTTATCTGATGATCACTTTGAATCAAATCTCTGTCATGGTTGTGTCTTTGCGTTAGTTGTTAGAAAGCTTACATTCAAAATTTTGCCTTGTTTCTAGCAAATCTGATTTTGCATAATTTTACCTCTCATATTTCTTTATGTTTCTTCCCTTATAGACATTTCCCCCTTTTTTCTGTTTTCTTAATTCTCTTCTATTATATTTTATTACGAATATTTTTGCCAGAGGTCTTAAATTTCTTCTTGGACTAGTTATGAAGTTCAGTCATCCATGCAGGCAAATGAACAAAATGAATTTGAGTGGTCCTTGAGTAGGAAAAGTTCTAATATATTGAAAGGAAGGTGATATATATTAACCACTGAATCTTTCACTCTGGGTTCTAGTAATTATGACCTCAGTAAAAAATATTATTTGACATTAAACACCAAATGTAGATATGCAAGAAGCCTATATGCAACACATCTAGGAGATCATTCAGAGGAAAGTTTGTAGTTTGAGAGACTGATTCTCCCAGCTCTCTCACTCTGAATATCTGTTATACAAATTCCGTAGTTCTCAAGGATCATCATTCTATCCCAGCATGGTTGAAATCATATTCATGTGTAAATGCTAAATCCCGATGCTTGCGTCCTTTATAGGGACACAGGAAAATACAGAAATTAATCCTGCTGCTGAGATAGAAAAGTTTACCCCAAATAGGCCCTTGTTAACCCTCCAGTTTTAATCTGAAAGCGGTCAGGACTGTAACCTCGGAAAGCTTTAGACATGGAATCAGTTCACTTTACAGTATCATCAAGATCATATGTTGTCAAACATCTGAGTTTTATAATTAGAAAAAAATAAATTTTAAGTTTTCTTCTCTAAGCCAGTATATAAAAGTATGTGCATTCTAGAGGAACTTAATTATGTTTTAAACAATATAGAAATAGCACAAATTAAATAAAATATTAACAGTGGGGAAAAAAAGATCATATGTTGTAAAATAAAGATCATTTTATTTTGCGAAGGCAAAAGCCTCTTCCCTTAGGAGGTTGTAACCCCACCTCTGGAGGATTTTCCTGATAATTACTCAAATCACTCAGGTGTTTCAGAGGTCATATGACTAAAGCTGTGCTGCACCTAATTTTCCTTAAATTAAGGAAACTACAGCCAGATTACATTTGGGGCTTTGCAACAAAGCTAATTAAGCTCTCAGAGTTCTCATTGTGGTTCACTGGAAGCTCACGTTTCCAGAACTGGCCGAGTCTCCTTAACTTTCTTTGATGTTTTGGCAACCTATCACTAATTCTCTTTGTCCTTGTTAATGATGGCTGCCATGGAGCTGTAGTGTCTCATCCTTTGAAATACGTTGGCAATGGCTAGTCTCCTTCCATTCACAACAAAGTGAAGGATGAGAGGCAGCAACCATATGATACAAAATAATGTGGGCTCAGCTATCAGAGAGGATGTTTTAGGACATCTGAGGACACCGATGCTCCCTTTTTAATTTGTGCATACACTTCCTTTTTGTTCACTTTTTTTAGCTCTATTATAATCACTGATTTCCAAGGTTTACCCGTTTTACTGGAAACTCCATGAGTGTAGAATCTGTGCTTCCTTTTTATGTCTGCAATGTTTAGCATTCTCCCTGGATGTTGCAAATATTGTCAATGCCCTGACCAAACCTGCTAGGTTCTCGCATTCCACCAATGACTTACTGCTGCCGGCCCTACAGTGGCAGGCCCGCTGGATTCCTCTGGCCATGAGAGAATACACCCTAATCAGTCTAGAGGTGCTAGAGAGTTAACACCCCAGTATAACTGATGGAAGTTGGTAAGAAAATACCCCAGATTTCTCATCCCTTAGCTGGAAGAACTCTTAGGTATGTTCTACACACTGTCTTCCAATGGCCACCAGTGGGACTGAGCCCAGCTTCCTCATGTCAGTGATCTACTCATGAATGTACCTTCTTTTGGCTTCCTTTCTTTTCCTTTTCCTCTTCTCCAACCCCCTAGAGTTCCCTGCGATCACCTCCCAGATAAACTACTTGCACTCAAGTCTCTGTTTCAGGATCTACTTCTGTGGAAACAACAAGTAGAATATTGTGTATGCCAGGATCACGCTATATATTGGGGTTGGCAAGAAAGTTCGTTTGGGTTTTTCCGTAAGATGTTACGGAAAGACCCGAACAAACTTTTTAGCCAGCCCAATACTTGCTGAATGATGGATGGATGGGTGGATGCTTGGAGAGGGGTGGATGGATGGGTGGGTGTATGGGTACTTGTGGATAAATTATGCCTTTATTTCAGTTACCAAGTTATCAAGTGTTCTTGTTTTAAAGAGAAATTTAGATAGTAGCCAATTAGCTCAGGTACCAGTCTAAACATTTTATTTCTCTTTCCTCAAAGTTATCTCTTTGCTTCATATGGTATCAACATAAGGTAATTTAATAGCTAGGTAAACTGTCCTTTGTCACAGTAACTGAGAGGAGGAGAAACAAGCATTGTCCTTCATGTGTAGAAAGACCAGTATAGCTATTTTGCACAGATATTTATTGAGAACTGATACTGTACTTTGAATTGAATTCAGTGTGAAAGATCAATCTGTCAAGATGTTATCACTTTCAACTATAAGCATAATACATGCAATGTAATTGCTATAGTAAGAAAAGAAATCAGATATATTGATGAGGGAAAAAAGGCGTCTCTTACTTTCATACACACCATGTTTTATTTAAAAAATTTGAATGGCGTCATTTTCTGAAAGTTTTCTCATTAAAAGGCACATACTATTTTGCAGTTTATAATAAGTCATATGCTCTGTGATCTGTGGGTCATAGAAAATATTACTATTATTGATTTAATATTTTCAGAAAATTCTATACAATAATTTTATGTGAAAAATTTCCAGTTGTTATATGTTCACTGTGAGTAAAAATGAAACATAACATTTTAGTGTAAAATAAACACTACATGCCCTGTTATACTTTAAAATAACCTTTTAGCATTAAATTCTTGATCGCCATGGCTGCTGAATAGACTTGAACTTCAAGAACAAGATAAAATTGAAAATTCTGAGTTATTTCTCCAAGTGTTTTAACAATACTAGATGTATTCCTAGAAAAGCTTGCTACATAACAATTTTTGCAGACATTGTTTCTTACTCTCTCCAATATTATTTCATGATGACTATAATATAGCCCCATAACTGATTCCAGAAATTTTATAGCTTTTATGATTTTGTATTATGTAACAATACAATATAATTATTCTGGGAGTTATTATTGAAGTTTTTATTTCCTTAGATATTTGAGGGTTCTTTATTCCCTCATTTTTACCGCTTTAATCATTTTTCACTCATCCTGGGTCTGAGCATTAAAATACAATTTGAAAAATGCAGAAAATTTTTCAGTAATGGTTATCTCCTACCTTAGTACACAGAATATCAAATACATGAAGTGAGTATTTACACTGTACTGCTCTGCCTGTGGCAGACATCAATAATCAATCTGAGTGTTCATTCCTACTGAGAGGACAAACATTCTTCAAATCCTTCTCAGTATATGTCTCTTGGAAGCTCCTCCCAATGAGACCAAGTTGACAAAAGAGATTATTTCTATTTGCTATTTCAAATATAGAAGTAACCGAATATAATTTGTTAAAACTGCATATTTATGTGCAAATGTGTAAATTGTATATTCATATACATGCATGTACATACATATACGGCCTGTGTATCACATATAACTACTCACATTTTATATTTGCAAATGTTTATTTAATTTCATAAATATTTATATTTCTGCCAATATAAATATTTAATGTTATATAAATCTTTATCTATACGTAATGTTTTCTAGAGAGAAATAAATATGCAACACATAGAAATAATTATTTTCACTTGGCCTCTAGCAGTAATTTGAAATTTACTCAGTGTTGCATTTTCATCCAACTGCTATAAACATTTAATTTTAAATGTTTGTAAAGAATGTGATTCATGTTTGCTCATTTCCCTTGTTAAATATGTATTAATTCATTTATAATACTGTTAATAATGATAACATTTATATCATCATATTTATCACTTCTCAATTGGAGTATACAAAGGGCAAATTAACACTTCTAACAAATGTCATGGCTAGGATTGGTGACTCTTGATCTGATGAATGGACTCTAGTATTTTCATTTAATTCTTTTGACCTAGATTAGCCAAGTAGAACTGTGCACTTTAATCCTAGGTGGTAGATATGGTCTCTATTGATATACTCGAATATTCTTGAATAAGAGCCAAGTTTTCTCACTTGCTTTAGCAGAGCAGGCCCCAAGAGACACTGTAGGAATAAACACACTTTCTTTTATATCTGGGCATCATGTGGTCAGTCTCCCATCACCCACATCCCTGACTTAGAGACACACTCGTATTTGGCAATAAGACAAGGCTTCTGATCTCCTGGTTCCTGGGTGGCCCACTGTCTGTTTCAGTCTGCACTATCCTTACTGACAATAATGTCTCATACATAAGACCTTTCTCCTTTTTACTTATATGCACATATTTTTCATAGACTTCATTTTTTCCAAGGTCCTCTATCATCGTAGGTTAGCTCTGTCCATCAGTTAATTTGAACTAAGATGTTAATGATTAGTAATACTTCAGTCTGATAATAGCTGCCTTGATCACCTTTACCAAAAGGATGAACAGCTAGAGAAATGTGAACAATTGCATACAAAGCAATGCAATTGAAGGTGATATTTTTAAGTACTAGAACCTTTCCTAAAGTCTGTCAAAAGATTGCCTGCTTTCCTGATATGCTTCAGCATTACCAGTTATCTTGATGTTAAATTATAGAGGCAGAGAGATTTAGAAATAGGAATTACTGAAGGATAAACCAGTTCAGCGGTAATAAGCAACACTTGAATTGCCAAAGCCCCTGCCCGCACCCCATTCTTACTTGCTGAGCCATGACATAGACTCATGATCTGTTTCAATCCAGAGCACCAAGCAGCTTCCTCCAGCCCACTGTTATTGGCACTGATGTGAAAATGATTTGTCATTCTGGCCCTAATCTAGTCCCTCATTTTTACACATGAGACAGAGAGAAATTAATGGGGTTGACCAAGGCCATATAGCTGGTTAGTTGAAGAAGAGAAGAAAATTCCATACTTCCTGGGCATGTTCACTTTCACTACCATGGATGTTGTGTCACTCTATCAGTGATTCATCTCTGGATTCACTCAAAAGTACTTGAACTTGGTAGAAAATTGCTTCTATATATTTACCACATAGAAAAGTGACAGTTCAGCCCCTGAGTAAAACAAAGTCTTAGCCCAGAGTGGAACCTGCATTTCTTGACATTACATCAAAGCTTTTGCCCTTTTTCTAAACCATAGACAAGATGAAAAGACAACCCTCAGAATGAGAGAAACTATTTGGCAATGAAGCAACTGACAAAGGATTAATCTACAAAATATACAAGCAGCTCATGCAGCTCAATATCAAAAAACAAACAACCCAATCCAAAAATGGGCAGAAGACCTAAATAGTCATTTCTTCGGAGAAGATATACAGATTGCCAACAAACACATGAAAGGATGCTCAACATCACTAATCATTAGAGAAATGTAAATCAAAACAATGAGGTATCACCTCACACCAGTCAGAATGGACATCATCAAAAAAATCTACAAACAATAAAGCTGGAGAGGGTGTGGAGAAAAGGGACCCCTCCTGCACTGTTGGTGGGAATGTAAATTGATACAGCCACTATGGAGAACAGTCTGGAGGTTCCTTAAAGAACTAAAAATAGAACTACCATATGACCTAGCAATCCCACTACTGGGCATATACCTTGAGAAAACCATAATTCAAAAAGAGTCATATACCACAATGTTCACTGCAGCTCTATTTACAATAGTCAAGACATGGAAGCAACCTAAGTGTCCATCGACAGGTGAATGGATAAAGATGTGGCATGTATATACAATGGAATATTACTCAGCCATAAAAAGAAACGAAATTGAGTTATTTGTAGTGAGGTGGATGGACCTAGAGTCAGTCATACAGAGTGAAGTAAGTCAGAAAGAGGAAAACAAATACCGTACGCTAACACGTATATATGGAATAAAAAAAAAAAGTTCTGAAGAACCTAGGGGCAGGACAGGAATAAAGATGGAGACATAGAGAATGACATGGGGAGGGGGAAGGGTAAGCTGGGAGGAAGTGAGAGAGTGGCATGGACATATATACACTACCAAATGTAAAACAGATAGCTAGTGGGAAGCAGCCACATAGCACAGGGAGATCAGCCCTTTTTCGAGAATGCAACTCATATCTCTTGAGTCTCTGTGCATAGCTTTCTCAATATACCACCTAGGTTCATTGTTCCAAACTGCATCTATGTATGTCTAGCCCTCATTTATTTATAAAGAGTGAAAATAAAGTTAAATCTGAAAGTGCAGTATATTAATAAAATAAAATATATTTGTAGATGATTTATGTAAACTGGTAACGCTGAAAAATACAATTTTGTTTATCAACAAGAAATAAAGAAGTGAGTAGTGTAATTAAAGTCCTCACCCACCACTGTCATTCTATTCATGTCCTCTAATGCTTCTATGCTATATAATATTTTTGTGCCTTATTTCTTCTGGTTTCTGATGGTTAGAAGAAAGCGATCAGTCTAAAATTATTAATTACTGAAAAGGTTTCTTGTGGTTATCCGTTAATTATTTTAATTTCCCCGACTATGAAATTCAGAAATCATTCTACTTATAGTTTATGCAAAAGAGAGACAGTTTTTCAGTTAAAGCTAATCAGATATAGGGCTGATAAATAATACCCTATTAAACAACAGCCTTAACCATTTCTAAGCTCAGGAAACTGCCACATTGGTGGCATTTACATGTTAATTTATAGTTATTTATGGCTTTTAATGCATCATCTTGACTTTATTAGTGTTCAAGTCAAGCAAAATTGGTGGCAAGCCTTTGAGATTAGGGTAAATGGAGGTTAAAAAAAGTCTGATTAACTTAAGTATATTATTGCAGCCAGCTTTTCTACTTTTTAATGACTGGGATGCCTTTGATGGAAATAGACAAGCCATAATTAAAACTGAACATAGGCTCTTCTGTGCTTTTCCCTGGTTGGTAGTGTGTTCTCTGTCCTGTAAACCCAGCCTGTGTCTCTATTCGTTATAGAACCAGCAGAACAGTGAGTTAAGTCCACGTTTCACCGTTCAGATTTTCCTGAGAGTTCTGAGCAAAAGCATTTGGAAAATGGTCAAAAGAAATACAAGAGATAACAGATAAAAGTTTGATCTGATGCCTTCTACTTTTTATGGGTTTCAGCCTACTATCTACCTACCAGTGTAAGTTAAACAACAAAACCATGAGCTGAATTCACTGAGTCACTGAAAGGAAATATATAGGGAAATCAGCAGTGGTTGAACACAATGCCAAGATGGTATATTAGGAAAAGGCCAAAAGTGTGTAATCCAACAGTTTTCAGTCACTTGCGTGTGGCTTTTTCACAGTCTGAACATAATGACCTTTGCTGACTGCATCATCCTGTGGGCTCCCCAGGAGTTTGCCAGTAGCTCCAGTGGGGCCCTCTTTCTGCCATGTCCAATCTGGGGTCCTTTGCCGGAGTACTGCTCTGCTTGCTTCTGTTTCTGAGTTTACTAAATTGACGCTCTCATACATATTTAGTCAATTTACGTTTACCAAGTTCACAGGGCAGATTTCTACCTTCCAGATGTTCCTCTTCTTTTCTTGAATTATTACTAAGTAAATAGAGCTGTTTACAGACTCCTTTCCACATTCAGAAAATGTAAAACAGTCTTCTGAGAGTATAAAGCATCAACATGGAGCCCTGACATGTCACTGCCTTAGTTTGAATACTCATCCATTTAAGGCTAAATTCTTATAATAGTCTTAGTCCCAGTCTCTGAATTTACACCGTTTTAATCTGCCTTTAACAACCATACCAGAGGGACCTTTCCCAAACAACCTGATGACACCACACTCCACAGCCCCAAAGTCTTCAGCGCATCACTTTTAAAAATCATCTGTAGAGGGACTTCCGTGGTGGTCCAGTGGTTAAGACTCTGAGCTTCCGCTGCAGGGGGCACGGGTTTGATTCCCAGTCAGGGAACTAAGATCCCGCATGCCACGCAGTATGGCCAAAAAAAAAAAAAAAAATCATCTGTAGAATCCATTTCATGTTGCTGGTCCTTATATACAAGACTCTCCACTAAATCCAGCCTCTCTTGACAGCTGCATCCTCTGCTTTACTCCCCTTGATAGTACCCCCATACCTTGTGCTGCACCTGTAGTTCTCTTGACATTTTTCATATTACCTTCATCTTCACTATTTCCACTGTGAAGAATCCTATTTTTCTACAGCTGCATCCATTTGACAAATACCTATTCCTTTCCAAAATTCAGTTCAAAAATTATTTGCTCTAAAAAGTTTCTCTCCACTTGCCAGGGAGAAGCCACAATGCCATCCTTAAATAGCTCAAGCCTTACCGTGTACACACTTCCATAATGGTAGCTATGACACATTAGGGACTTATATTACATGTCTGTACACAGGGCAGTATCTTCTATTTATTCTTATATGTCCAGATGCGTGTAGTGCCTGGGACATACTATGAGATTAGTAAATCATTATTGAGTAAATGAGTATAAGGGAAGGGACTAAATAAATGAATGAGTGAATGAATGAATGTGTAGGGTTTCACCTCTGGCTGAGCCATCCTTCCAAAATGGCCTGCCATCACCAAGAGTTGAGTTTCATTATCTGTAGCTTCAAGGAGCAGAAATCAAGTAGAGTTTCCTTCCCTGATGGGTACACCTTAAGGAAACAGTGGTATTATGGTAGGAGAAAAATAATAACTACTATATGTTGAGTCTTTACCCTGCATAAGCACTATTGCCTAATGTTTTTCATACTAACCTTGTTTAGACTTTATAACAACTTTGTGAAATAATTATAGATTATATCCGTTTCACAGATGAGAGTGCTGAGCCCAGAGAGGCAAAGTGACTTTCCTAAGGCCACTCCGATAATGAGTTGCAAAGCCTGAATTTGAACTTTAAATTGTCCAACTGCAAAAGGCTTATTAGTTCATACACAATAAACTAATTTGGCCATCATGTCATGGGGACCGGGATAAAAAAATGTGTCCCATCATTCAAATCTTCCTGTCTCTCTCCCCATCGAACTATAGTTTCCTTTCACCCATTCTTACTTCTTTCCTCTTAAGAAATGTCATGCCCTAACAGACCATGAGAAAGAAACTCCATTATATGTAGAGCTTCTGTGTTGAAAATTACCTCTTGGGAGAAAAGCACACACTTGACAGCTGTTCTGACCCAATCTGCGCATTAAAATGAAAGAGAAATTTCTATTGAAAATAAACCATGGTAACAAAATATCTGCTATGATGTTAAGTTTGCCTATGGATGCAAACATACAAAATTTTGTATATAAATATCTACATAAACCAACATTATTAAAATTATACTACATATGTATGTAAATAACATACATTCATATAGTTGGCATCATGCAACACATACATAGAATAAAGGGGACTAGAGAAGGAATTAGACCAACCATTAGCAATTAGCTATGGATGATATTACTCAATAATTTTATTTTATATTGTTTTGCAATAAGCATATATTGTTTTTATAATTTAAACAAAGTTATGAAATTATAGTTATTAAAGAAGTCACGTCACGTTAGATTCCTATTTGCGTATAAAGCATTTCATTGTTAACTGGTCCCATTTTATTTCAGAAAAATTGAGGATTTTTTAAAAGTTTGACAGTTTGATAAACTATATTTCAATAAAAGAAAGAAAGAAAGAAAGAAAGAAAAGAAAAAACAATCTTAACAGTAAAGTTTATTGCAAAAAGTAAATTTAAAAAAGTTTAACAGTTCGTATTTTCATGTATAACCTCCGCTTTCTATACGTCAGTTCATTTTACAATCCGCACTCCCAGAAAGAATCTCCAAAGTTTAACAGAATTTTCTGTCAAAAGGGAAATTGCCTTTTAAAAACTGTAATTGCACATTTTTTGCATAATTAGGTAAGGTCCCCCTATCCATTAGGTGAGGACTCCTGGGAGCTCCTATCAAGGAGCTGTTTGAAGGGGAACAGCAACCAGCTAGGACTGGCTGGAGTGGAAAAATGGTGAGCTGACCCTTCCAGGGAAGAAGGAGGGACCAAATCATCAAGTTAAGGGATCATAGTGAATCGGAGTTGCATCTGTGTTAATACAGATCCAAACTGGTCAAGCTTCTCAGCTTTAAGTAAGAGAGAGATTCTAGAGGAAGGTGGGCCATGGAGGCAATTTGAGGACACCCTGGAAGACAGTTCAGCTGCAAGGATTCAGCACCAGGCAAGAGGGCAGGCCTTCTGCCAGCTGGGCTCGGGCTCAGGGCTAGGCTTGCAGGAGCTGGTACTGAACCAAGGGGGCAGGAACTGGTGTGAGAGAGAGACTGAGGTTTACTAACAGGGGTCTCAGAGCAGACAACCACAAGCTAAAACCACAGCAAACACTCCCCAGACACTCCCGGAAATTTAAAGCAGAAGGTCCTAAAATGCTGCCCGTTCAGGTCCTCTCCGTTTTGTGGGCTGAGCCTGTGAGGTGCAGACGTTGATTTCCTGCAGCTGAACCCGGAACCATATCTCGGTTTTCTCATCTGTCAAATGGGAGCAATGATCGCCTCCACCTCACACAAGTGTTTGTGTGATACATAATGTGTTGAGCGCTAGGTTTATTATTGGGAAAACTTGGTTCTTTTTGATGACCAGTTCCCTTATAACCTAATGTATAAACATTAGTGGTTTTCAACTCAGGTCACAAGCGAGACTAGCCTATGGAGTATTCTGTACCTGCAAAAACCCGGACTCTACTGCAGTCCTATTAACTTAGAATTTCTTGAGCTGAAGTATGAGGATCTCTGATTTTCTGAGAATTCCAGGGGTGGTTTGTCCTGTAAAGAATGACTAAGCATGTGATAGTGACACAGTTTGATTTACTAAAAATTATTTACGATTATCTACAGTAACACAAACATTATTGATGTTTACTTAAAGTAACACCTTAGTAACAGATATATGCTGTTAGATCAGTTCCCAGGTTTAGAACTGAAATAACTACTACACTAGTCTCTGAAGAAAAAAAAAGAAGCGATATGTAATAATCACTAAGTTTCATTGTCTTAGGTGTGCTAAAATGCACTATTTGGTACTTGTATTCACAATAGAGAAAAGTGTCATTCGCATGATGCTGTTTCATGATTCTTTTTCTTTTTAAAGAGCGTGCACATTTATAGGTTGGTTTTTTTTAAATTTATTTTATTTTTGGCTGCGTTGGGTCTTCGTTGCTGCGTGAGGGTTTCTCTAGTTGCGGCGAGCGGGGGCTACTCTTCGTTGCGGTGCGCAGGCTTCTCATTCGGTGGCTTCTCTTGTTGCGGAGCACGGGCTCTAGGTGCCTGGGCTTCAGTAGTTGTGGCTCCTGGGCTCTAGAGCGCAGGCTCAGTAGTTGTGGCACAGGGCCTTAGTCGCTCCGCGGCATGTGGGATCTTCCCGGACCAGGGCTTGAACCCATGTCCCGTGCATTGGCAGGAGGATTCTTAACCACTGTTCCACCAGGGAAGCCCTGTTTCATGATTCTGATACATAGAGGATCCTAATTTCTTCTGCCTACCTTCCACAGCCCTGCCATGTGCAAATGAATGAATGAATGAATAATGAATGAATGAATGTTGTCCCCAAATAGACAGTAAAAGTGAATACTTATCCTAGTTCCCAAATCTCTTTATAAAAGGATTCCATTTCTTTTTATTGTGCAAACAGAGTTCAATTTCCAACATGTCAGCAATTTTAATCTTCTGAATTCCTTTGATTTTCTAATCGTACTGGGTTGGTATTAAGATATTGTAGCACTTAGCGACAGACTTCAATAAAATGTGGACCGTTCTTCCAAACTCTCTTCAGGTACAGCAGCAGTCACTGGATTCCCTGGAGAAAATATCCTTTTAGTTAATTCACTGAAGTTCATAGACTTTTTTTTTTTTTGATTTCAGACTTTATACTTTCAGGAAGTGTGACTTGTGGCACAGAATATGATTCATACTTGCTAGATGGTGCAATTCATCTCCCATAAGAATTCTTTATTTTCTCATGCTTTTGATTGGAACCATTTTTCTTTCTAGTGTAGGTAGAAAGAGGCTAAAAGCTTTGGGCTCATTTTTATGCCGCTGTTTCATGTTGTAGTTTTTATGTAGAGTGCACTAGAAATTCATAATTCTGAAAAATGAAGCAAGGAAGCACCACTAGGAAGTACACATCCCAACAGGAACTTCCTGCCAAACTCCAGGGGTTGTAAAGTATTGAATGAAACATTTACAGTCAGGGAAATAGAAGAAATTGCTGTGTTAAAAAAATGAGTCCAAGCACCATAATACTACCTGCAGAAGAATGGCATTATTCTTCCCCTAAAGCAGGGCAATGACAAGAATCAACAAAGTAGATTATAGTGAACAAGTAATAAAACATCTTCTTTTTTCAAGCAGTCTTTGATAGCAGGGGGCACACTCAGTGAATTTTAGTGCACATGAAAGCTGAGAGCAATGGCCCTCTACAGAGGATGCCATATGTAGGGAAACGGAAGGTTTCTGCAGATGCATTCGCCAGAATCCCTCATTGGCAGTGATGGCAATTGCATTGGCAGAAATGCATTTTCCATAAAAGCTGGATCAGTTTGTTTCCAAATTGAATACTACATAGATACCTTTTAAAGAAGAAAAGGAAAGACTCTCACAGGCCTCCATCCCTCACCAAGGTAGGCAAATTATTTTTGTAGTGTGATTTTTATGTATAATGTATTTTTAATATTTTTATTTATACATATTTTATGTATATCTTATATATATTTTTAGATATATGATTATAAATGAAGAACAAATTCCTAATGCTGCTCGACTTTGTATAACTAAAGTCAAAATTGATTTACCTATTAAATTCAAATAAAATTTTGAAGCCATACAATTCAGGTTAATCATGCTACTTTAATAAGATGGATGTTAGTGTTTTCTCAAAATGAGATTAGCCCTTCCAGTGTGAAATTACCCCTCACGACTACTCTAAGGCATAGTTTGCTGTTCTGACATGAACCACACGAGGACTCAGTTCTCCTACTCCTGGCTTCTGGTTGTACTATAATTAGATTTTTATTTCATCAGTGGTATTGCTTGATCTTCACATGGTACCAGTGTGGCCACAGGCACCAACCCAAACGTGGGTGCTGAGGTTGCAAAACAGTATTCAGTTTTAATTTTGTGGATCACCCAGATTATCCAAAACGTTATGTTCGTTTTCCAGATCATCAAAATGCAAAGGTAGGGCTTCCCTGGTGGCACAATGGTTAAAAAACCGCCTGCCAGTGCAGGGGACAGGGGTTCGAGCCCTGGTCCAGGAAGATCCCACATGCCACAGAACAACTAAGCCCATGCACCACAACTACTGAGCCTGCGCTCTAGAGCCCGTGAGCCACAACTACTGAGCCCACGAGCCACAACTACTGAAGCCCACATGCTGCAACTACCGAAGCCTGCGTGCCTAGAGCCCATGCTCTGCAACAAGAGAAGCCACCACAATGAGAAGGCCACGCACCACGACGAAGTGTAGCCCCCGCTTGCTGCAAATAGAGAAAGCCCGTGTGCAGCAGTGAAGACCCGACGCAGACAAAACAAAAAACAAAAACCATACAAAATGCAAAAATAAATTATTGAAGAGAATTTCTCAATACTCAGATCATTTCCTCAGACTCAATTTGGGAAACAAAGAAGTAGACTGAAAATTCAAGCTTATCAAAATCACCAAATCATTCATATCACTTGTAGGGCAGCCCATGGCAGTCTGGGAGTCTTGGATAGTATTTGGGGCAAATACTTATTTTGTAACCATATGATTTAATTCTTACTTTTTCCCAAATATTTATTGAACACTTACTGTTCCAGGCAAAATGGTAGACACTGGTGAGCTAATGAGAATTTAGATATGGCCCTTGCCCTCAAGAAGCTCAGAGTTTATCAGGAGAGACAAACACATATTTTGAAAAATGACCCCAGTGCAAGTGATCAGTCCTATCACAATGACCACAGAAGTATGTACGAAGTGCTGTGAGCAAATATAGAAAAGCACGTGACTTTTTTTTTTTTTTTAATCTTAGAACTAGCCAGGGCTTGGAGAGCAGTCAGAACACCCTCTTAGTATAAAGATGAGGTAAGGTCTTTTCCTTTTCTTTTAATCCCAGTTTTCCTTTTGTCAATGTATATTTTTCTCATCTCTACCTGTACGTTGTTTGGCCAGTGACACCAAAGAAGTTGCTAACTTTCCTAGGAGGTTCTCAGTACTCAAGAGCCAGCCTATTGCGGTTTTAAACTATATTTTGAGTAAACATACTGTCCATTAAATCTCAGTGATGTGGGAGATGGGGTGTTGGCTTAGCACAACCATTAAGTACAGGACTCTTGACTCAAACTGCCAGGATTCAGATCTTCCTCTTACTATCTAAGCAAACTTGGACTCATAGCTTCATTCTGTTTTGGTTTCTTCACCTTTCAAATGAGAATAAAAATAACTGGATTGCTTCAAATAGTAACTAGAAGAATGAAATGGAGTCATGAATATAAAGCATTGAGCACAGTATCTGGCAAATATCAGGTGCTTCAGTAAATACTGGCCAGGTTTAGAAGTACTGGCAGCCCTCAAGGGATAAAGGTATCCCCATGGGAAAGAACACAGACAATTCAGTTGTCTTGGCTACCAGTCCTGGGGTATTTTGAGTTCTAAAGGAGAACTGATCATGGTTGATGCTTTTCTTTCATAGCAGGACTACACTTCCCCATATAAACACTTTTTAATTTTTATTCTGTTTAGAAAAGAAAAAACTGATGTGGTATATTAAAAAGGTAACAGGATACTACATCCCATAAAATTTGATCTCTGGAGAAGCCCAATTCGTTCTCTAACTCATTTTGTGCCTTGGAGTAAATCTCTAGGCTTTAGCTTGCTCATTTGTAAAATTTAAAAGTCTACAGTTGCCAGAAGATTTAAAATGTGTCCTTGGGTTCATTCTAAGATTTCCAAGAAGTGGACTTTTTTTTTTTTTTTTTATAATTGATTTCATCTTCTTTTGGGTCCACAGTTTATGGGCACAAGAACACTGCTGACTTGGTATTATTTTTGCCAGAGAATCCTTTCTGTGGTTTGTAGCCGAACTGAAACTCTGCAAAACTTACATACCCTTATTGTTTTTTATAGAAGCTATAGTTTGCAAAATTAAATGTGTCATTTTCTATTCTGATGTTGCCAGTCTTTGCACATTATAAATAGAACTTATAGGAAAATGGTTCAGCGTGGGAGTAATAATATGCTATTTTTCAGTCATTTAGATTAAATTTTAAGCTCCATCTCTGCCACTTACTACCAGGCTGACAGCAGACACATTATTTCACCTCTTTGAGGACACTTAGCACACAGACTGGCGCATGGAACCTGCTCGGGGAACTGACATCCCTTTATTTTGTTTTTTTTCCAGCATCTCACATACACACTCATGGAAGTCCAGATAGATAAATAGTTCTCTTTATATATCTTATTGTTTTGTACTTTGCAATAAATTAAGCATTTTTTAGTTACTGCTTCATGGTAAATTTTGGTGCTTTTTAACTCCTAAATGCATTTTGAGTACTGCTAGAAAAGACAGTAGATTGTTGATTTTTCTACAAATTGTAGTACAAATAGAACCTGATTATTTATGAGCATTAGGATTCAACAAAATCTCATTTTCTTTAAGCTTCTATTAACATCAAGTTAATGCACCTCAGAAACCATAGCATTAAAAGCTTTTGGGGTGGCCCATTTGTAACAGGCCCCATGGATTGCATTGTAGACCTGAGTATTTGTATTCAACACAAGGTTGCCTGACTTCACGTTTACCATTTTATTTATTCCTAAAATCTCTAGCACAACCCTCAGAGTCTTATCATTTCTGAAAATATCTTAAAGGCTGACATTTAATATTGGAAATTTTTGATAAAGTGTACTTACCAGACACTCCGTTCTTAGACCTAGTGTTTTAAGAATTCTACAGTCAGACCCCAATCTGTTTATTCTTCTCATAATAGCTCCTACTCATTGCCAGGTAAACACTAGACATCTGGCCTTTCCACAGACCCCAGTCAGGACACGCTGACCTTCACTGGTATATGGTACTGGGTGTCCTTCCACTCCATCCATCTATTGGTATCCCTCCTATGCTTTAAGGTCCGCTGCGAGTCCAATGTCTTCCATAAGGCCCAGGAGGACTGCTTACCTTGGTGTCTATTCTGTGTGGATGTATGCTGAGGGACTTTTTCCAGTTCTACTCAGGTGGGTTTATCACTTATTTGGTCAGTCCTTTTAAGCACCTGTCCTCTACTCATACTTTTCCTATAAATGCCACTCTCTCTGGATAAATCCAGTCATTGCAAGGGAGTAAAGGCATAGGTTCTACCTCTCAAGGGGAGGAACATCGAAGAATTATGGACCTAATTGTAAAACTCCACATATATCAATGTCTGTTATTTTCTTTTTCCAGTTAACCCTTCCTGTTCCATGTCCCAGACAACATGGGGGAGGCTAGAAATATCCCTTCATTATGACTGCCTCAGAAAGAAGAGATCATACGGTACAGGGATGTCTATTTATTCATTCATTCATTCATTCATTTATATTTTATATTGGCATGTAGTTGATTAACAACGTTGTGTTAGTTTCAGGTGTACAATGAAGTGATTCAGTTATACATATACGTGTATGTATTCTTTTTCAAATTCTTTTCCCATTTAGGTTATTACAGGGATGTCTTCTTAATTTTATTTTAGGCAAAGAGCCAGTGGCTTTAATCTCAAGGGGGCAGGACATTGAGGAGAAACAAAATTTCTCCTCAGCATTTTTTGAGGAGTTAAGTTTATTATCTTTGTATTTGGAGAGCATTTGTCAGCATTATTCTCTGATAGGGAGAGCTCTCTTTAGAATTCTCTAGGTCCCTATTTCTTTTTTCATTAGATTTTGGCTATAATTTGTCAGTTCTTTTTTTTTTTTTCTAAGGAATTTTTTTTTCTAAGGCATTTTATGATAATTCAGGAAGCCTATATTGCTTAAATAGTAAGTCTCAAACATCCTCAAATGTGTTTTTTTTGGACCTATGTCAATGACTAGTTCCCAATTTATTCCTCCTTGAGGAATGGTTGAATTTCTGCATAAATTTCCTACCATCTACTCTATTTCCAATTCTCCACTTTCAAAACTAACCTCAAACTTTCAGCTTTTATCATTAGAGACATATATTTTAGTCACTTAGAGGAGCATTCTCAAAATAAATTCTACATCAATAGTCCACTGTGGCGTTAGTAGATATAATATGGTGAATACCAGCTCCATGATTCAAGAATTTTGAAATACAGTATATGATATTTGCTAAATGAAAAATTGCCTATTTCTTTCATAATTAATTAATTTTTAAAATTAATTTATAGTGAATTAATTTTTCTTGAACAGTAAAGATGTTAACTAATGCCAGGTAATGGAATCTTTTCTGCTTTCAAAACTAAGTAAAATAAAAAATAGTTTTATTTTTAAAACAATTATTCAGCAATAGCAACAAAACTAAGATAAAAGAGCTTATTTTCCTGTCATAGGTTTTCATATGCTGCACTCTGGAAAAGTCAGAGAGAGGAGAAGATTCTGTGTATCAGAGCAGCATTTTTAGAGGGAGGAATTTCTTCCGAGGCTCACAGCAGCCAGAGTTCCATACTGGTCAGGAGGTAGATCAATAACCCTAGAGTCTCACCCCATAGAAGTGGGATATACTGTAGGATATACTCTCCAGAGTCAAACTAGGTAGAAAATATTTAAGAAAATTCTCAAAAGAAAGGTCAGTACCTGTGTCTTCTGATGGAAGAGAAAGAGAAAAAATAATGGCACAAAAGAATTCCTTGAATAAAGAAGCAAATGGATGTGAAGAATTAAGACACAGAGTGGTCCAGAAAAAAATAAAGCTATAATACAAAATTATTTGATTTCCAGGTTGATTTCAAGGATGAAGCAAAAATGTCCAGGCATCTAGAAAGGGAAAGAGATAATGCCCTAGCAGACATGGAGGTGTGTCTTTAGGAAAGAATGTGCCAGTCAGCCGTGGGGCATGTAGTAGCTGAGAACCTACAGTTAACACTGTCTTTAAGATCTGCCAGGGCATTTGATCTGAAATCACGTATCTCCTGGTGTGGAAGTGTAAACTACTGATCATGGTGGGGATGCTTGCTTGTAGCCATTTTCCCACCAGCCCAGGGCTCATCAGTGGGCAGTCTTGGAACCAGAGTTCCTCATTGGATGGCTGAAATGTTCTCAGAACCATAGATCAGTTTGAGGCTCTTCCTTCCTCCCTCTCTCTTTTCATGGGTGTCAGACCTGTGTCTTTGTCTGAAATTTTCCCCTGCATACTTCTGATCTCCCTCTTGTCTTTCTCTCTCATAAAAGTTACCTCCAATAAATGTCTGGCACTTCTAAGTCTGTCTTGTCTTTTTCTTGGCGGACTCGTCTGATACAGTGCTTTTATATTTCTATTAAGCGAAATTAAAATACATAAGGGAGTATGCAATGTCTACACATTTCAGAATTTTTTAAAAATGTAAAACTTAAGAACAAAATACCTAGCCAAGTTATCATTTAAGTATAAAGGCAAGATACATGCATTCTCAAATATTCCAGAACTCAAAGAGCCATGAGACTTTATGGAAAAGCAATACTACTTGCTATTGAAATACAAACATGAAAATGTGAATGAGATAATTGTTAAAAAGGAAAATGATCAATAGAATCCTTGATGCCAGATGACATTATATTAATGACTATAAGTGTAAAGGAAACACATATAACAGATACATATTTAAATATGAAGGAACTTGGGGAATTTGATAGCAATAAGCCTTTCATTAAAAAATTGACAATAAAATCCAGTTTTTAACTCATTTATTAAAACCTGAAAGCGTTAAACGGTTATTAGTTTAGAAATCAAGGTACTAGTTTCCCTGAGGTAGATATGGCTAGTTAATGGAAGGAAGCAAATGGGCTTGGAGCTATTTGGAGTGATAGTAAAGTTCTATTTTGTGATCTGGGTATGGTTGTATGGGTTTCCTTAGTTTATAAAACCTTAATATTAGTATATGTGTACTTTTCTGTGTATATATTATACCTTCATACAAAATTTTATTGGAACCCATATTAATAATAGAACTAAACCCTGAATGGCTGTGGGAATTATAGACTTAATCCAAATATTACTAAGCCTTGGGGAAAAACAAAAACAAAAACATGAGTAACATGAGTAATAAAAATGGGAATTTGGAAAAGGTAGGTAGGAGGACATAGCTGAATGCTTGCTAACTTTCTGATTGTTTTTCATAATGGAGTGTCACTTGATATAATAGATGAGAATAAAATTTATTGTTAAAATCACAAAGCTTTTCAACCCTTAGTAATTTTCAAAATGTTTTTACTCATGAATGAACTTCTTAATAATATTCTGGAAAAGAAATATTCATATGATGTTCAGCCATTCTATTTATTTTAATTTGATTTCTTTTACTTTTGGTGACAATCAAATAAAATAAATTTAACATATTTTATTCAAATTGCATTTTTATCAAATTATTTATAACCCTGTATGTTTCTAACAGTAATATATCCTTGAAAATTTGTATCTATAGGTAGATTGATGGATAGGTTGATTTACATGTATTAAAAGAGTGCTTTGTGAGTTTTAAATGATGGGTGGTTTACTCTTTTTAAAGAAACATGTTTTCATTTTATATAATAGTAGAATAGTAAAGTCATTAGTCTTTAAACTCAGAAAATGATTTAGACACAATAATGACTGTTTTTCCTGGTGAGTTTTTCTAATTCTGTATTACGTGGGATAGATTGTATCATTTGGCCCCAGGGCTTCACTTCTCCCAGTATCCACTCTCCTCGTCATGTGACTTTACATCTTCCTCCCACTTTAGGGGTGGGGAAGTTGTGATCCGCCTGCCCCTAGACACTGGACTCAACTATGTGACAGGCTTTGCTTTCAGCAATAAAATGTTAACCGGTGTGACCCAGTCAGACACGTGATGTGAGCTTGTGCATGAGTGTTGCCATGACTAGCAGAGCTGCCAAACCCTCAGCTGACTCTAGACAAGTGAACAATAAGTGCTTACGGTTTTGTTTTGTTTTTTTTGGTTTCTTAATTTTATTTATTTATCTATAAAATTTTTATTGAAGTATAGTTGATTTACAACCATACTAACATGTTAGTATCAGGTGTGGAGCAAAGTGATTCACTTTTACATATACATATATTTATTCTTTTCCAGATTATTTTCTCAAATAGGTTATCACAGAATATTGAGTAGAGCTCCCTGTGCTATACAGTAGGTCCTTGTTGGTTATCTATCATATATAGCAGTGTGTGTATGTTCATCCCAAGCACCTGATTTATCCCTCCCTCCAACATTTCCCCTTTGGTAACCAGAAGTTTGTTTTTTAGCTATCTGTAAATCTGTTTCTGTTTTGTAAATCAGTTCACTTGTATCAACTTTTAAAAATTAGATTCCACATGTGAGTGATATTATACATTTGTCTTTCTCTGCCTCACTTACTTCACTTAGTATGATAATGTCTAGGTCCATGCATGTTGCTGCAAATTATTTCATTATTTTTTATGGCTGAGTAATATTCCAGTGTATATACATACCACATCGTCTTTATCCATTCCTCTGTTGGTGGACATTTAGGTTGTTTCCATATCTTGGTTACTGTAAATAGTGCTGCAATGAACATTGGGGTGCATGTATCCTTTCAAACCATGGTTTTCTCTGGATATATGCCCAGGGGTGGGATTGCTGGATCACATGGTAGCTCCGTTTTTAGTTTTATAACGAAGCTTCATACTGTTCTCCATAGTGGTTGTACCAGTTTGCATTCCCACCAACAGTGTAGTAGGGTTCCCTTTTCTCCATACCCTCTCCAGCATTTGTAGATATTCTGATGATAGCCATTCTGACTGGTGTGAGGTGATACCTTATTGTAGTTCTGATTTGCAGTGCTTATGTTTTATATCACTCAAGTTTTTGTCTGCTCGTTATGCAGCATTGTTGGGGTGATCATAGCGGTATGTTATGCTATTATGCATTTGTATTTATCAACTATATATTAGCATTTGACTCCTTTTTGGTGGGGGTAAATCATTAAAGTGTACCTCAATATATCAGACTAGAAAACACTGGCCTGTTGATCAAAGTCCAACATCCTTGGCAAACGATACAGGCCCTTCGATGCCCATGACCTTAATAATTTTCTAGTTTCATTTCCTATGTGACTTCCCAGGTACTCTCCCTGTGTATCCCAAATATGGTACATCCAGGACTTCAAAGCTTTCTTCCACTATTTTTGCATCACTAGCTACTGGAATCCTGCTTGTTCTTCAGGATTTATCTCAAACAGAGCCTCATTCAGGGGCATCTTTGCCTTCTCCTACACTTCCTAACAGAATCAGGCCATTTCTTTTTCTCGAAATTTCCAAGCACATTTGGCATTTCATTTGGAACCCTTATAATTATACTTTCGTATTTCTTTTAGTTTTCATGTGAAAATTTTTCTCACTAAAATGTAAGCATTTTGAATACCAGTATTCTATGATCATCATCTGAACTCCTGGCGCATGAATAGAATGGGCCCTTGATAACTCAAATGAATGGGTACATGAGTGAGTGAACAGATGAATGAATGAAGCCATGTTGAGCGTGATTTTTATTCAGTTGTATTAACATATTTTTAAATACAGAAACCAGTGAAGATGCACCTTATGATTAAATATATAAAAATAAGTTATAAATTACTAAAATTCAGGTGTTTACTACTTCTTTGCTGATTTTTCCTTCTGTTTTAAATCTTTGAAAGAGGAACCCATACTTAATATCAAATTTAATGATATTTATAGAGATAGGCACATAACAAAGTACTTCGATTTCATGCTTCTCTAGCCAGGCAGCAATCAGAGAACAAAGAGTACTGTTATGTACTTTAATTCATATTTTTATGTGCCTACAGATTTTCTCTAAGTTTCTAGTGTTTGGCTTCTACAGAACAATGCCTCTGACAAATTTCCTTAAAAATCTATAATCAGGGTTTATGCTTCATTTTTTCAGGCTAAGAATAAGGATGCTCATAACTAATAGAATTTTGCACTGTTCCTTATTTTCTTAAGATTCAATGTAGAGATGCCTTACCGAATAGGGTTTATACTTTTAATCTGTTCTTTCTCCCTGAAGAATACATTTTATTTAATGAACAGAAAACTTCAATCCAATTCAAAACAAAACAAACAAAATACATGGAGTACTTAAATCTCTTCATTTAAAAAAAATGTAGATTTACTTTTTTTCTTTCTTTTTCCTGAGCACACATTAAGTTGGTATAAATAATATATTTTAAAGTGACAATAATAAGCATTATAATTGCTTACATGAAATTAAAATACATCGTTCAAATCTTTTAAATGTTGATTTATATCAGAAGATGGAAAATAAGCCTGTAAAAGTCAAAATGGTTTTGAATTCAGAAGTTGAAATTATTCAAGGGAATTATCAAGATGTACTTTGATAAAATATTAACTAAGTCTGAGTTTTAAATTTACTTTTAGCATGATTAACTGTGGAGATTTTTAGAGCATGCCAGATTAAGCAATTGGTAAAACAACAAATGTGTCAAAGACTGAAAGTGATTTTGCAGAAGAAAAAATAAGAAACAATTACGAAGCGCTTCATAACTTTCCCATCATAAAAAATTGTTTGATGTGAAACTTCCAGTAACATGAAATTTCTTTCAAATGAATTCATATTATCAATCAAAATGTTATATGTTATTAAGTAAAATAGTAAATATATATGTTATATAACTATATATGTGTGCATATGTATATATAATATTAAATTTGCCATTTCAAGCAAGGCACCAAGATGCAACAGAAGATGCGTATACAAAAATGAGATATCAGACCAAAATATGAACTTATCAAACTACATCTAGTTTAATTACTTTTGCACCCCTTATCCAATAATACTAAACCAGACAAAAGAAATAAGAATTTCACAAGAATGACCAGAAACAGAAAAAGAAGACCACTTTTTGAAAACACCTGTTGGAGTAATGTGCATCCTATCTTCTTCCTAAGTAGAGTGGAGGGCCCGTGTCCGTTTACTTTAACTGAAGTGAGTGAAACTTCAATCCTTGGAGAATTCTCAGTTGACCCTATGTTTATAATTAACATAACGAAATAATTTTTTACTTTTAAAATATCAGCCAATAAACCAAGGGACGTACTAGATTCTAAGATTTCTTCCTGGATTCAGGGAAAAATGGGCTTCCCCTGAAGTTTAAGAGAATATTATTAGGCAAAGCTAAAGTCGTAGTTCAGTTATATCACATCTGTTATGTTTGTTTAATCTTTCCTTCAGAATTACATATATAAAATATTTGCTCTTAATTTTAACAGACCTTTCCGAGATTTTGGCTTCACTAAACTCAGTATATTCAGTAATTTTATCAATAATAGGACCAAATCGTATCTTGCACATTTTTCTTATACAGGCTTTTTTGTAATACTAAGTTTTGATAGGTTTCCTAATTTTAACTTTACTTAAGTAACATTCCAAATAGTTATTTCATTACATCTAATTCACTTTAGATAATTTCAAGAATAGATGAAGTGATAAAGAACTTAAACGTAGTGATACAGAACTTAAAAAGGAATGATTCCTGGGAGATTATGATTGAATCGTATCTTACCATGCTTTCTTTATTCCACAGCTAAAATATTGAAATTTTAAGAGGTATATCAGTTAGAATTAGGAAGAAGATGAGAGCACACAGAAATCTGAACATCAAAAATTATTAGCTATGATGGGGGACCAGCTAGCAATAAACAGAACTGTGAAGAATATAGTAATAACAGATACAGGAATAGGACCCGGCCCCTAGGACTTCAATAGTGTGCAATGGATGGAAAAGGATCTGGAAGATGCCCCCATGCCATAGACTAAGATGCAAACTTCACCGGAGAAGGCACAGCCATGACTGGATGGCCGAGTTTTCTGAGGCTGCAAAGCTGCTCAGGGGGGTGCCAGCAGAAGCCATTCACAGGTGATGTCCTGCCAGCAAGAGTCTGCCCTGAGCCACCTGAAAGGACTTCTGAGTAAGCAGTCCCTGAATGCCTGGAGCTGGCCCTTTGAAGACATGGGTGGGGCTGGAACAGGACATTGCACAGATCAGAGGTGCTTCCGGGCTACCTCAAGGAGCATGCCAGGACCCCGAAGAGAAACCCATTCCTCCTCCAGGTTCTCTTAGCAAAGTTCAGCATTGTGCCAACCGGCAAAGGAGAAATGTTCACAGGGCCCAGCTCCATTGTGGTAGAGAAGGCAACGAACTGTGGATTTGCAAGGGTTGCTGGCATTCAGCAACTCGCACAATGAAATACCGAGTTTGGTTTTTAGCAAGATCAGCCCTCTGGCTACAATAAATCAAATAATGTGTCATGGTTCTCACCGTAGCTCCCTACTCCTCAGGCTGTGACTTGAGCTGAGAGCTTGTCATTTTTATTCTGTATGTGCTCAAGTGCACTTAGAAAACATCTCTCCTTCACCATAGTCCTTGTAAGCCATCATCACTGCCTTAATGGTCAAGTGCAGCAGCCACTTGGGCTCTCGAGACACTTGCTTCAGTTGGCACTTTATCACAGTACACCACAGGTGCTAGTTTAAGTGTGATGTCATTGCGTGCCCTGGGCTCCTAGAATGCCATGCACCATGAACAGAGAGCTCCGCACTGCAGTTAAGCTCAAGGGTACGACCAAACCTCTCCCGAAACCCATCTTTGCAGATCTGTCCCCTGGGACCACTCCCAGGGCAGAAAATCTCCTAGTGATTTGAACAGGAAAGGCTTAATATAGAGAATTATCGTTACAACAGAGGATCGAGGTAATCATTACGGGCATGTAATGATTAATGATTAATAGTACTCTAACCCTAATCCTAACCCTACCCCAGACTGGATGGTGTACATAAGGACTTTAAAAAATAAAGGAAATGCACATACAGGGAGCACCCATTCCCCCTTGGGTTGAGTGTAGCCAAGGAATCATTAGGAACTGGAAGAACCCCTTTCCCAGGGCTGAAATCTAAACCTCACTGGAGAGGGCGCATCTGAGGCCCACTGGAGAGCAAACGTTCACTGAGGTCATGAGCCCCTTGGGGGAGTGGCCAGGGACACTGCCCCCAGACAACTACCATATGCGAGTAGCCACCACGAGCTTCTGGGAGCCTAAGCCGCCCAAGGCTTGTACTGCGAGAGCCTATCCCAGAGCTCATCAGAACCAAGAAAATTTCCTCTTCCTGGATCCCTTTATCGCCCTCTGCCGACAAAGCTTAACACCACGCCACTGACAAATGACAAGTATTTACAGGGTCCATCAGCATTTTTACAGAATAGACAATGAAGGGTGGATTTAGGGTAGAAAGATAAAAATTGTTGGCTATCACAGAACACTAATGATAGCCATTAGGATTATATTTGCAAATAATTTTACCCAGCAAGTAGGAACATATGCTCTAATATGATGTGGAAAATGTAGGAGAGGGAGCCATGTTTATTTTTCTGATGATAAATGAGTGAAGAAATCTATATATTAATATTGGAGCCAGGTAGGAGCAATGTGAAAATAATAATAACAATAGCAGCAGCAGCAATAGCAATAATAGAAACAGAAGAGAGACTGTTTGAGGAAAACTGAGCCTGTTCAATGCACTGGTGGCCCACTCAACATGACATTGTAATAGATGTTTACAGAATAAAAGGAAAATATGGAGAGTCTAAACTTGGAATAAATTGATAGATTTTCCTCTGAAGTTACTTAAAGGAAGTTTCCATTAATTTATTAAGCTTCATTCTTATGTTTCATTTTGATGTAGCTGTTTCACTCTTTTCTACATCTCAGAAATAGTAAGAGATATGCAAATAAATTATTTTAATCTTTTAAGAAAATAGTCTGTTCAAAAGCTCTTTGCCACAATTAAAAGGAAGCTGTGTCTGACATGCCTTCTCTTTGAACGTTGTAAATACAGTAATCTCTTTAACTCACAGAACAGTTAGATGTGTAAGGAATATGTACATCTCTGTTGGTTCTTTTGGCTGATATTATCTTTCTTATGATCACTACCCACTGGCTAAAGAAAAAAATGGTACAATTAAAAAAATTTTTTTTCCATTATAGTTTATTATAAGCTATTGAATAGAGTTCCCTGTGCTCTACAGTAGGACTTTGTTGTTTATCTATTTTATATGTGATAGGATGCATCCGTTAATCCCAAACTACTAATTTATCCCTTCCCTCCTTTCCCCTTTGGTAACCATAAGTTTGTTTTCTTTATGAGTCTCTTTCTGCTTTGTAAATAAGTTCATTTGTATCATTTTTAGATCCCACAAATAAGTGGTGATATCATATGATATTTGTCTTTCTCTGTCTGACTTACTTCACTTATGATCATCTCTAGGTCCTTCCATGTTGCTGCAAATGGCATTAGTTCATTCTTTTTCATGGCTGAGTAATATTCCATTGTGTGTGTGTGTGTGTGTGTGTGTGTGTGTGTGTGTGTGTTTGTGTGTGTGTATGTGTGTGTGTACACAACATCTTCTTTATCCATTCATCTGGATATTTAGGTTGCTTCCATGTCTTGGCTATTGTAAATAGTGCTGCTATGAACATTAGGGGTGCATTTATGTTTTCAAATTAGAGTTTTCCCCAGATATATGCCCAAGAGTGGGATTGCTGGATCATATGGTAACTCTGTTTTTAGCCTTTTAAGTAACTTCTGTACTGTTTTCCATAGTGGCTGCACCAATTTACATTCCCACCAATAGTGTAGGAGGGTTCCCTTTTCTCCACACCTTCTCCAGCATTTATTATTTGTAGACTTTTAAATGATGGCCATTCTGACTGGTCTGAAGTGATACCTCATAGTACAGTATAAATTTTACAATTTATATCTTTAATGATATCTTTAAAAAACTATCCTTTTAGATAAACTAGTCCTTTTAATATAGTGCTCAGTCTCTTTGAGCCCCTCCCTCTTCCTGTGTTCTTCTCTTGATGATATCTAGGTGTAAGGGCAAGGCAACTTAGTTACAGTAGAGAAGGATGAATCTCAGTTCTCATTGGTCACTGTTTTCTGAATTCTCACTGGCTCTTGTTGTGATGCTGTCTGGTTTTCTCCTTTCCCAAGTAAGGTTTCATCTTGGGTATTTTTGGTGGAGGGGTGATTCTGCCACTGGAGCCCAAGGATCCCAGACTAAAACTCTTCCTGAGTTGTCCACTGGTTCCCGCACTACTCTGTCTCTCTGCAGACCAAGAACATTTCTAAGTCTCTTCCACAACAATTTCAGACCACAGGAAACTAGGAGCCATGCACACATTTGCTCTTGCGCCATGTTGGATGGTGCAGAGCTGAGGTGGGACCTGAAAGTCACCCAGCAACAAAGAAGATGTTTCCCCAGACTCAGTGCTGTCAGGATGTTTCTAATTCTGTCATCTATAAAGATCAGGATGGGAAAGAAATTATCCAGAGCCCCCTTTGTGTGCTATCTCATATTTTGTCTTCCATCTTCCTCTCACGGAAACTTTGGATTTTCTCATTCTCTACATCCTATGTACATTGTACACACCTTTACATGCCTTGTAGCCCAACATTATGGGTAAAAGGGTATTATTTCAAATTACAAATGGAGAAAATTTATGATTTCAGCCCTTCCTTCCATGCTTGGTTCTGACTTTTTAAGTTAGTTAAGTTTGTAAAATATTCTTGTTCTAGACAAAGCCCTACTTCAGTACTAGCAACAGGATTCTCTTTTGGGTGTCAGAAGCTGATTATTTACATCCTTTCTGCATTCCTGCCGTAACCACCCTAAACCTTTCCAGTCAAATCCATGCTACTGGCAGAATAGCAGGAATGTTGATTAAAAGAAAGATGAGAGACAGGGGCCATTCATATAGTTCAAAAATATTATCTCTTTTATACAGGATTTTTTTTTGGATAATCACTTTTATACTCTGCTATTTGGTTTTTTAAAATTATCTCACTGTTTTAGTTTCTTTTTCTTATTATTAATAAATTGTTAATTTCTAGCTCACTTTTCTGTTTTATCAAATAAGATTAAGTTGGGCCTCAAGTGACCAGACTCAACCTTAAAATATTTTTTTAAATTCATGTTTATTTCTGTCTCATGTGAAAGTAGGATGTCCTTGGTTGGTATAATGGCTCAAAAATCACCAGGGAAGTCTCCAGGCGCAGTGGTTAAGAACCCACCTGCCAATGCAGGGGATACGGGTTTGAGCCGTGGTCTGGGAAGGTCCCACATGCTGCGGAGCAACTAAGTCCATGCGCCACAACTACTGAAGCCCGCGTGCCTAGAGCCCATGTTCCGCAACAAGAGAAGCCACCACAATGAGAAGGTCGCGCACCGCAGCGAAGAGTAGCCCCTGCTCGCCACAACTAGAGGAAGCCTGCACACAGCAACGAAGACCCAATGCAGCCAAAAATAATAAATAAATAAATTAATTAATTTTTAAAAATCACCAGGGATTCTCTCTTGTTGAAGCATCATACTCAATAACTAAGTTCTACCTCGAGGTCCAAGAACAACTCCGTAGCTCCAGCCATCATGTTACATTTCAGCAAACCGGACAGAAGCCACGGAAGGAGAAAGCATCCTCCTCCCACTCCTGGAATTTGTACACCTCATTTTCACTTACTTCTTTTGGCCAGGTCATAGACACATAACATAGCTATTTGCAAGGGAGACTGGTAATCTTTTTTGTTTCTTCTGAGCACCCATGTG
Source organism: Physeter macrocephalus (assembly GCF_002837175.3). Lineage (NCBI taxonomy): Eukaryota > Metazoa > Chordata > Mammalia > Artiodactyla > Physeteridae > Physeter > Physeter macrocephalus. The sequence goes on along the minus strand of NC_041214.2, from coordinate 44,776,253 downwards.
TTTAGCTAAAACAATGAAGGGCTCAGAGGAAATGGACATTGGCAGACAATTGGCAGTCTCTGTCACATGCGTATGTTACAGATGGTGGCCATAGTAAGTGAGAAAATAGTACCTTGTTTAATTTTACTATCTTGCTTGAATACAAGGCATCATTTTCAAGAGTAATGTGTGATATTCAAATAATCATTGCTCTTCAGAGAATATCTCACAAGCATACGCTCTGTGGATAAACGTCCTCCAATCAGAAGGTTCCTAACACTGTAGTACCAAACCATTTATTTGGCTTGATAGATTAAAAACATGAAAGGAAACAAAGAAGCAACCACAAAGCAAGCCATTGCCTTTGGGACTACTAGGGGGAGAAATAGATAGTAACTTTAAGAGAATGTGAGATCCTTGTGTTAGCATGGGTAATACTATGTGCTGTAAAAAGCGAATCTAACAATTTCAGTGGATCTGTAGTGTAATTGTTTTTGCTGAAGTAGTGGACTGCACCTTTTTTGCAAAGGGCCAGATAGTAAATATCTTAGGGTTTTCTGGCCATATAGTCTCTATCACAGAGACTCAGCTCTGCTGTTTTAGTTTGAAAGCAACTGTGGATAATACATGCATAAGTGGGTGTACTAATATCCAGTAGATTTTTACTTACCAAAACGGGTAGCTGTCAGTTGGCCCTGACTTAATGTGGGTGTTTCTGGCCAACAGGAGGCTAAGATATTCAATCTTCTAGAACACCAATCTGCTAGGAGAGCACAGGCTGGCTGTGTGCTTAGGGAGAAGAGGAAACTGCTCTGGTGAATGGCTAACTCATCTCTGCCTCTGCCATTTTTGTAACAATTCTGAACTTTTACATTATTTCACAGTTTTAAAAGCATGTGTACATATCTGTATGTTTCACTAGAAAGCTACGAATTAGATAATTTGGTTATTAATACAATATTTTGTGGGAGATGGAGGTTAAGGAGCTCGATCAAAGGAATGGAGCTCTTAAATGTGAGAATAAGGAGTTAAACTCACGTTCCCAAACCAGTCTGTAGCACACTACTTCCGACATCTTAAAGTAGAACCCATGGGTGGATGGAATATAGGAATATAGGAATATAGCACACTACTTCCGACATCTTAAAGTAGAACCCATGGGTGGATGGAATATAGGAAGAGGGTAGGAAGAACTTTGTGCAAATAAATTAAGAAGCTAACCTAAATTAACAGCAAGCATTTAACAAAAATCATTAATTGAGCATCTATTACATTTTAATTGGTAATGTGGCAGATATAAAGGGATTTAAGATATGCTTGTTAATCTTCAGAGGTTTATAATATAGTTGGAGATACATAATACATATATATTTTATATATACATATATGTAGATTGAATACCTATAATCTATACTTATTGATATGTTTATATAATCTAGAGCTATTATAGCTATATAGATGTATGCATACAAATAACAACTGTGATGAATATATTGAGGGGCAAAGAACTTACAACTTTGAATTACATGATGAATTTTAGTTTTCTTTAAAGTTTATGAGTTTCTATCAAGATACAGAATGAAAGCAGATTCTTTATTTCTTTGTGGTTTGTTGTTCATGGACATTGGGTTCTCTAAAGGCACAAGTAGAATGAGTGTTCTCAGCACATGAGTTTAAAGCAGCTGTGTCAGCTGCATGGATAACTGTATCAATTGTCTATTCATTAAAGTTTCCCGGGGTCGTTGACACAAGATCCTCACAACTTTGGAGCTGTTAGGACCTACAGTATCAGTAACACTCTAACTTGTGTGATAAAACAGAATGGGTTTTCAGGACGCATTAGCTGTAAAGAGGTAGACAAGGAACATATATAACTTCCAAAGTAATTACGTGACAAACTATGGTGGCAAAAACATCTTATGAAACGATCATTGAGGTTGACGATATAGGAGAGAGAAAGGCTTCAACCTTCAGTGGTTTCAACTCTGGTGTCATGCTACAATCATGTGGGAAGATTTTTTAAACATCAATGGTTGGACCAATCCCAGACCAAGTTAATCAAAATCTCTGGGCGTGGGGCTCTGGAACTGGTATTTAAAAAATTCCCCACATAATTCAAATATGTAGTTAGTATTGAGAGCCACTGAACTAACTCAGTGGTTTCTCAAACTTTATAAGACTTCAGAATAACCCTCCAGAGTTTCTGATTCAGGTTCCTAAGTGATGCTGCTGGTGTGGGGACCACATTTTGAGACCATTGAACTAGCAGAACTAATGTACCTCATATAAAGATGTGAAAGAGAGGGGGTCCAGTGTACCAGTGGAAGGATGCACCCTGATGGTCAGAGGCTGCTTTCCTCCATGATCACAGGAGGGGACGGTGATGGGAAAAGGACGATTGATCTGAGATGGGAAGGTAAGGGCATGACCATTTCAATGAAGTATATGTAAGGTAATCAAATGAGAGTTGGGTAGAGGATGGGAGCATAAATTTTGAAGAAAGAAGAAGGTTATTTTCTCATATTGTGAATATTAAGCAAACTATAGAAATATAGTAGTGTTGCCGAAATTCAGCCTCTATTCACTGATGCCGAATAGAAACAGGGAGACACAGTTTTGGGTGAGGTAGAAAAGAATAGCTTTATTGCTTTGCCAGGCAAAGGGGGCCACAGTGGGCTAATGCCCTCAAGACTGTGTGCCCCGCCCTGGAGGGGGTAGTGAGGAGTCTTACAGTGTTCAAGGAGCAGGGCGTGGTCAGCCAGAGGACATTCTCCTGATTGGTTGGTGGTGAGGTCATTGGGAGTCGGCATCATCAACCTTTTGGTTCCAACTGTTCTGGGGTCTACATGCTTGTGGGCAGCATGCATTTATCGTCTCCCAGCTGATGGGGGTTTCAGTATCTGCAAAACAACTCAAAGGCCATGGTTCAGAATATTCTCCATAGCCCTTTTGGAAGTACTAAAGGTCTTTGACTTTGTTTAATGGCTAAAGTTTTATTTTGTCTTGCTTGACTGTTTTCCTTTCTTGCAGTTTCTCACTTCTCTGATTAAATTTATTCTTTGACTAAAGTTTTTCTACAGACAAAAGGCAGGCGGAGGACATGGGTGGGGTCTGTTCTGGGAAGGGGTCATAGGATCCTGCTGGGTTACAGTAGTAATACTAGGCAGTCCCAATTTAGGTTTAAATCAGGAATTTAAAATGGGGAAGTGGTCTGCTTGTATAATTTTCACTTGCAACAGTCAGAAATGACCAATATATAAGATTCTTGTTCAACTACCACTTATTAGTAATCTTCTAGTATTAGGCAATGGACCAAATCCTTTTTGCTTAGATCCGTCCACAGAAACATTGAGAGTTGGCTTCTCTGCGAAGAGCTAGATGATAGCAATGGATGAAATTATAGCTATTGAAACACTTCAAAGGCTGTTTATGGTGACTCTGTGTCTAATTATTCTTGCATTGACATAATCAATGCCTTCATTCCATCTGATCATTGTGGGATCAGCTTGTCTTTGCCTTTTCTGTTCAGAGCAAACGAGCTGGCATAGGCAAGCAAATCACGCAGCTGTTGACATTTGTTTCTGTAAACCCTTTGGGAATTTCACTCTAGATGTCTTCATCATGTAGGTACACTGAAACAGAAAAAATTAGCCTAGGAAAATATTAATGTCCACCAAGAGTTACTTAGGGTACCAGAATACTCAGGAACTAGATTTGAAGATCCCTGGAAATGTGCAGGAAAGATTAAATCAATGTACTTTAGGATAAGCACAAAAAAAGTTAACCAGATTTTTAATAAGTATGTTCCTTTCAACACACAAGGATAAGCTGCCCTTTTAAAGGATGCAAAACCATTTGTGAATTATATAAAATAATCTTGCTTGTAAAAAGTTGCTTCATGGGAGATAAATGTTTCTCTCGGTAGAAGTGGGTATATTGCCTTGGCGAAGTCTATGGGATTGGCATTTAACCTCTCTCTGCGTTTTTTATGACACTTAAAAGTGTGCTTCTACTATTTACAGAGATTCCAAATGTGTTCCTTAATTCAGCTAACAGTTCATAATCCCTACTGTGCAAGCTCCCCTTCCTTTAATGCCCATCACAAACTAGAAAGGTAGGGAAGCTAATACAAGCATCCCCTGCTTTTCGAAAGTTTGCTTGCTTTATGAAGACTTACATTATTTTATTACTTGATTTTGCTAACTGAAAGAAATTCGAAGAGGATATTTGCTTTTACAAAAAAAAAAAGTGAAAAGCAAAAGCAGTGTTCAGCATTATTTTTGCTGCAGCAGCTGTGATAGAGGCAATGCCCTCACGCCCCACCTTCAACCCCACCCCACTCCTGAGAGTGGCATCGCCTCCAAATCCTTCCCCTTCCCCCGGGAACTACACTCAGCATCTCAGCGTCAAGTCACCAATGGCTTTGAACTGTTTCTGTGAGCATCTATGCTTTACCTCGATTTATTCTGTGCATCTGTTAGGTCATTGCATCTTCACTTTACACCATTTCCACTTAGGGAAGGTTTCACAGAAACACACTGCTTTCAGATAGCGGGGAAACCTGTATTACCCTCCTTTTACAGATGAAGAAAAACTAAAGCCTAAACTAATTGCATAGTCTTGTAATGGGTGCCATAGTCTTGTAATGGGGGCCATGGACTAGGCTCCATGCTTTTTTATTCCTTGCCAATGTTTTTCTACCCAAGAAAGGTCGTTGAGTGTGGCTTTTTATACTCCTTAAAAATAAGGCAGGGCTTCCCTGGTGGCGCAGTGGTTGAGAGTCCGCCTGCCGATGCAGGGGATACGGGTTCGTGTTCCGGTTTGGGAAGATCCCACATGCCACGGAGCAGCTGGGCCCGTGAGCCATGGCCGCTGAGCCTGCGCGTCTGGAGCCTGTGCTCCGCAACGGGAGAGGCCACAACAGTGAGAGGCCCATGTACTACACACACACACACACACACAAAATGCAATTATTAAATTTCAAGAAAGATTGAATTTCTGGAAATTTAAATTCCTCATACCCTAAGGAGTAAAGCATTAACGGGAGAAATCGTGGCATTTTACCCTTCTCACCCCAACCTCCTTCAGAGGAAATTAGGCTCATTTTCTCTCCCCTAGCTACCAATCTCCTCTTTACATAAAACAAATTTGAAATTAAAGTAACTTAGAAAACACAAAGCAGGGACCTGAAAGGGGAGTATGATGGGATTCGTCTCCAAATTATGATTTCAATGAATAATTTGGCACTTAAAGATGACTAAAGGTCTGGGTTTTGACCAGAAACTAGCTTTGTTTCCAGCAGGTGTATTCCAAGGGTGCTTTTAGCTTGCTAAGTCCATGCATCTCTGCCCTGAGGGAAGCTGCTTTTTTATGACTGAAGAGCTTTCTACTTCAATGGTGATTTGAGGTACTTTGAGCTGGAAGTCTGCACTTCTGAAAAGAATGAAAGTGCCTGGAATCCAAACAAAAAGAGAGCTAGCTTCTCTGTGTACTGAGAGCAGAAGCTTTTAACTTGGGCCCCAGGGAACCTCAATTAGAATCAAGCAGCATAGCCTCAGGGAAGCATATGTATTCCAGGGCACTAGGAATCAAATCTAGACCTTTCCTTTTAGTTTCTTAGTTTCCTTGGTTCCTCTCCTCTATCCCGCCCTTCATCCAACCTTTAGTATTTCCTCTGTATTTTTGTCACCGAGTCCAAGCTCATACTGCTTGCTGCATGACAGGCCAATAATCGAGAAATGGTGTTGAGGCAAGAAAGAGCGTCTTTATTTGGAAAGCCAGCAGATGGAAGATGGTGGACTAGTGTCCCAAAGAACCATCTTTCCCAGGTTTGGCTGCTAGTTTCTTTTATAGAACAAAGAGGGGGAGGTAAGAGATAAAGTAAAAAAAAAGACAGTAAGTTGTTGTAGATACTTCCTGGTTCTGGCCAGACTCCAGAGAGGGGTTGTGTTAATTTCTTCCCGCCTGCAGCCATTCACAGGTGAGTCTGGTCAGGATGTTTCCTGTAAGCTAAACAGGTATTTTAGCTTAACACCCAGGCATGGAAGGCAGGGTTCCTGGAGATGGGTCATTCTGTACACTTTAAGCTATAGACAATATCCTTTTAGTGATTAACCTGTAGCAAAAGCAGTAGAATACAAGGATTCTATTTCTCAGACCTCCTTACCACAAGGTAGCTTCAGTTACTATCTATAACACTAAATTGGAATAAAAGCGTCAAATTTATCATCCCCGTGATTCAGTTGCCTCAATGCTTAAGTGCATCGTTTTCACTAAGATGCGGAAATGAAAATAATAATATAACAATTTACCTCCCATGGTGTTACAGGTATAAATTATTGTCCTTCTCAAGAAAAGAATTTTACATCGTATTTTTCTTCTAAACAGCCACCTTGGTGAACAGAATCAGCTACTGTAGGAAGTCTTTGCAGGGTTGGTGCATTACAGGTTACTTCAGAGGAGTCTGAGATGAGGCTGTCACCAAATGTACCACCTGTAAATAGAAAGGGCAGAGTGAAAATAGCATGAGCATATGTATTAGGCATTTAACGGCACAGCCAGAAAGAAAAACTTAGAGCTTTTTTTTTAATACAGCAAGTTCTAATTAGTTATCCATTTTATACATATTAGTGTATATATGTCAATCCCAATTTCCCAAAATTAGAGTGTTTACTTACCTTCTTTGAGTCCTTGGATAAAATATATGTTCCATACTTCAGCTTCCTTATCTGCCAAACAAAGACTCAAAAATAATCAGGGATATTTCTGAAGTACATTGAAATATTGAGCTAGTGTTTATTCTCTGGAAAATGAGAGACATATATGAGATGGATTAGCTCAAGATGGCAGAGTAGAAGGATGTGCACTCACCCCTTCTTACAAGAACACTGGAATCACAACTAACTGCTGAACAACCATAGACAAAGAAACACTGCAACCTACCAAAAAAGATACCCTACGTCCAAGGACAAAGGGGAAGCCATGGTGAGAAGGTAGGAGGCACGCAATCGTGATAGAATCAAGTCCCATACCCACAGACTGGAGAACAATTGTACCACAGAAGTTCTCCGACTAGAGTGAAAGTTCTGAGCCCCACATTAGGCTTCTCAGCCTGGGGGTCTGGCAACAGGAGGAGGAGCCCCCAGAGAATCTGGCTTTGAAGTCCAATGGGATTTGATTCCAAGACTTCCACAGGACTGGGTGAAACGGAAACTCCACTCTTGGAGGGCACACACAAGGTCACATGGGCACCAGGACCCAGGAGAAAGGAGCAGTGACGCCATAAGAGACTGAATGAAACCTACCTGCTAGTGTTGGAGGGTCTCCTGCAGAGGCGGGGGCCAGCTGTGGCTCATGGCAGGGACAGAGACACTGGCAGCAGCAGTCCTGGGAAATACTCATTGGCATGAGCCCTCCCGCAGGCCACCATTAGCCTGTAGGCTCCAGTGATGGGACGCCTCAGGCCAAACAATCAACAGGGAGGGAACACAGGCCCACCCAGCAGCAGAAGACAAGCAGATTAAAGTTTTACTGAGTATGGCCATGCCCACCAGAGGGACAAGACCCAGCTCTACCCACCACCAGCCCCTCCCATCAGGAATCTTGCACAGGCCTCTTAGATAGCCTTATCCACCAGAGGGAAGACAGCAGAAGCAAGAACTACAATCCAGCAGCCTGCAGAATGAAAACCACAATCACAGAAAGTTAGATGAAATGAAATGGCAGAGGATTATGTCCCAGATGAAGGAACAAGATAAAACCCCAAAAAATAAACCAAGTGAAGTAGAGATAGGCAACCTTCCAGAAAAAGAATTCAGAATGATAGTGAAGATGATCCAGGATCTTGGAAAAAGAATGGAGGTAAGTATCAAGAAGATGCAAGAAATGTTTAACAAAGACCTAGAAGAACTAAAGAACAAACAAACAGAGATGAACAATACAATAACTGAAATGAAAAATACACTAGAAGGAATCAATAGCAGAGTAACTGAGGCAGAAGAACAGATAAATGACTTGGAAAACAGAATGGTGGAAATCACTGCTGCAGAACAGAATAAAGAAAAAGAATGAAAATAAATGAAGACAGTCTAAGAGATATGTGGGACAACATTAAATGCACAAACATTCACATTATAGGGGCCCCAGAAGGAGAAGAGAGAGAGAAAGGACCTGAGAAAATATTTGAAGAGATAATAGATAATATTCAAATAGATAATATTTGAAAATTTCCCTAACGTGGGAAAGAAAAGAGTCACCCAAGTCCAGGAAGCACATAGTATCCCAGGCAGGATAAACCCAAGGACAGGATAAACATGCCAAGACACATAGTAATCAAATTGTCAAAATTTAAAGGCAAAGAAAGAATATTAAAACCAACAAGGGAAAATCAACAAATAACATAAGGGAACTCCCATAAGGTTATCAGCTGACTTCTCAGCAGAAACTCTGAAGGCCAGAAGGGAGTGGTGTGATATATTTAAAGTGATGAAAGGGAAGAACCTACAACAAAGAATACTCTACCCAGCAAGGCTCTCATTCAGATTTGATGGAGAAATCAAAAACTTTACAGACATGCAAAAGTTAAGAGAATTCAGCACAATCAGAGAAGAAAAAGAAATAAAAGGAATCCAAATTGGAAAAGATGTTAAACTGTCACTGTTTGCAGATGTCATGATACTATACATAGAAAGTCCTAAAGATGCTACCAGAAAACTATTCATCAATTAATTCGGTAAAGTTTCAGGTTACAATATTAATACACAAAAGTCTGTTGCATTTCTGTACACTAAAAACAAAAGATCAGAAGGAGAAATTCAAGAAACAATCCCATTTACCATTGCATCAAAAGAATGAAATACCTAGGAATAAACCAACCTAGGGAGACAAAAGACCTGTACCCCAGAAACTATAAGACACTGATGAAAGAAATCAAAGACAACAAAAACAGATGGAAAGATATACCATGTTCTTGGATTGGAAGAATCAATATTTTCAAAATGACTATACTACCCAAGATAAACTACAGATTCAATGCAATCCCTATCAAATTACCAATGGCATTTTTCACAGAACTAGAACAAAAAAATCTTAAAATTTGTAAAGAGACACAAAAGACCCCAAATAGCCAAAGCAGTCTTGAGAAAGAAAAACAGAGCTGGAGGAATCAAGCTCCCTGACTTCAGACTATATTACAAAGCTACAGTAATCAAAAAATATGGTACTGGCACAAAAATAGAACTATAGATCAATGGAACAGGATAGAAAGCCCAGAATTAACTCACTCACCTATGGTCAATTTATGATAAAGGAGGCAAGATTATACAATGGAGGAGAGACAGTCTCTTCAATAAATAATGCTGGGAAAACTGCATAGCTACTTGTGAAAAAATGAAATTAGAACATTCTTTAACACCACACACAAAAATAAATTCAAAATGGGTTAAAGACCTAAATGTGGTGCGAGACATTATAAAACTCTTAGAGGAGAACATAGGGAGAACAGTCTCTGACACAAATCAGAGAAAGATCTTTTTTGATCCACCTTCCAGACCAATGGAAATGAAAACAAAATAAACAATTGGGACCTAATTAAACTCAAAAGCATTTGCACAGCAAAGGAAACCATAAATGAAATGAAAAGACAACCCACGGAATGGGAGAAAATATTTGCAAATGATATGAACAACAAGAGATTAGTCTGTAAAATTTACAACAGCTCATGTGGCTTAATATCATCAAAACAAACAACCCAGTGAAAAAATGGGCAGAAGACCTAAATAGACAGTTCTCTAAGGAAGACATACAGATGGCCAAGAAGCACATAAGAAGGTGTTCAACATTGCTAATTATTAGAGAAATGCAAATCAAAACTACAGTGAGATATCACTTCACACCAGTCAAAATGGTTATCATCAAAAATCTACAAACAACAAATGCTGGAGAGGGTGTGGAGAGAAGGGAACCCTCCTACACTGTTGGTGGGAATGTAAATTGGTACAGCTCCTATGGAGAACAGTATGGAGGTTCCTTAAAAAACTAAAAGTAGAGCTACCATATGATCCCACAATCCCACTCCTGGACATTTATCCTGAGAAAAACATGGTCCAGAAGGATACATGCACCCCAGTGTTCATTGCAGCACTGTTTACAATAGCCAAGACATGGAAGCAACATAATATCCATTGACAGAGGTATGAATAAAGAAGATATGGTACATGTATACAATGGAATATTACTCAGCCATTAAAAAGAATGAAATAATGCCATTTGCAGCAACATGGATGGACCTAGAGATTGTCATAGTGAGTGAAGTAAGTCAGACAGAGAAAGAGGAATATTGTACGATATTGCTTATATGTGGAATCTAAAAAGAAATGATACAAATGAACTTATTTACAAAATAGAAACAGACTCAGAGACTTAGAGAATGAACTTAGGGTTACCGGGGGTGAAGGGTTGGGAGAAGGGATAGTTAGGGAGTTTGGGATTAACATGTACACACTCCTATGCTTAAAATTGATAACCACGGAGGACTGACTGTATAACACAGGGAACTTTGCTTAATATTATGTAACAACCTAAATGGGAAAAGAATTTGAAAAAGAATAGATACATATATATGTATAACTGAATCAGTTTGCTGTATACCTGAAACTATCACAACATTGTTAATCAACTATACTCCAATATAAAATAATAAGTTAGAAAAATGAGAGTCATGTAGAGGAATAGGTACATTTAACTTCAAAGGTGGCTCCTGAGAATGGCCGGAGGTCAGTGATGGCAGATTTGCAGTGGGATTTAATAATTAAAGGTATGATGTGGAGGCAAATGCCAGTGATTTCCTTCAGTTGCTCAGTGATCCCTAGTATGAAGCCAGATGAAATCGTTGTCAGGTTTGCATCTAAACTACTGCTTCTTACTTTCAGAGAAGGATGCATCTGCCCACTGTTTAGATGGATTGCCATGTGCCACAAATATTTCTGAGATTCTATGTTGGGTAGGAGTTTGATTAAGAGATTTAGAGGTATGAAGAATGGGATGGAAACTGGAATAGTATTTATCTGTCAAATATTATAGTTCTTATAGTAAGAGAGGAGGGTAATTTGCAGTGCAGAAACATGCATTGTTTAACCATGTGTGAGGCCAACATTCAGCATCCAGGATTGAGCTACTTCATGAATATCACACTGCCTTTCTCTTTCAGAGTGTTCAGTCTGGACATTTTGTATTCTATTCATAGATTTGGTAAATGAATATGTAGAATGTTTTAAATTTTGGCCAACTATGGGGAATGCTGGATTCAATTTGTTTTCTCAATATAGGTTAACATCTATACTTTTCAAAGAAATGTTTCTTAAATGTTTCAATGTACTAAATGCTTTCTGAAGACATATAAAAATAGAGATTAATGAAAGTGATTAAAGTGAGTATATGTACAACTGAAAAAAAAGTGGCTATAGAAACTTAAAAAAATTATTTAAATCATCTTCAGTTTTTGAGTAGTGCTTTGTAGTTTTCAGCATAAACATTTGCACATGTATTGCCTGTTATACCTCTCAGTATTTCAAAATTTTAATATTATTTCAAATGGTACTAATTTTTAAATTTCACTTTCTAATTGTTTACTGTTATTGTTTGGAAATACAGTAGATTTTATATATTAATCATGTATAATGCAAACTTGATACACTCACTAGAACTTTAAAGGAAGTGATTGAATTGAATCTATTTGAAATTGTAAGTTGTTACAAACAACATAATTGTTTTTTATTTATTTTTCATGTTAGATATATTGTTGAAGTAGAGTTGATCTGCAATATTATATTAGTTTCATGTGTACAGCATAGTGATTCAATACTTTTATAGATTATACTCCATTTAAAGTTATTGCAAAGTCATGACTATATTTCCCTGTGCTGTACAATATATCCTTGTAACTTATTTTTTTTATACATAGTAGTTGTATCTCTTAATTCCCACCCCTAGTGTGCCCCTCATTTTTCCCTCCCCCGCTGGTATCCACCAGTTTGTTTTCTGTATCTGTGAGCCTGTTTCTGTTTTCTTATATACATTTCTTTTATTTTTTATATTCTACATGTAAATGTATAGAGTATTTGTCTTTCTCTGTCTGCCTTATTTCACTAAGCATAATCATCTCTGGGTTCATCCACATTGATTCAAATCAAAGAAGTTCATTCTTTTTTATGGCTGAGTAATAGTCCATTGTGTGTGTGTGTGTGTGTGTGTGTGTGTGTGTGTGTGTGTATGGAATATATATCACATCTTCTTTATCCATTAATCCGCTGATGGACACTTGGTTGCTTCCATATCTTGGCTATTGTAAATAATGCTGCTATGAACATTAGGTGCATGTATCTTTTCAAATTAATGTTTTCTCTTTTTCTGGATATATACCCAGGAGTGGAATTGCTGGATCATATGCTAGTTTTTTTTTTAGTTCTTTGAGGAACCTCCGTATGGTTTTCCACAGTGACTATATGAATTTACATTCCCACCAACAAGGCACAAGAGCTCCCTTTTCTTCACATCCTTGCCAACATTTCTTATTTGTAGACTTTTGATGGTAGCCATTCTCACAGTTGTGAGGTTATAACTCATTCTGGTTTTGATTTGCACTTCTCTGATGATTTGTAATGTTGAGCATCTTTTCATGTCTGTGGACCATCTGTATGTCTTCTTTGGAAAAATGTCTTTTCAGCTTTTTTGCCCATTTTTAATATATTTTGTTTTGTTTTGTTTTGTTTTGTTTTGCGTTACGCGGGCCTCTCACTGCTTTGGCCTCTCTCGTTGCGGAGCACAGGCTCCGGACGCACAGGCCCAGCGGCCATGGCTCACGAGCCCAGCCGCTCCGCGGCATGTGGGATCTTCCCAGACTGGGGCACGAACCCGTATCTCCTGCATTGGCAGGTGGACTCTCAACCACTGCGCCACCAGGGAAGCCCATTTTTAATATTTTTATATTGAATTGTATGAGCTGCTTGTATATTTTCCATATTAACCCCTTGTCGGTCACATCATTTGCAAATATTTTTGACCATTCAGTAGGTGGTCTTTTCATTGTCAATGGCTTCCTTTGCTGTGCAAAAGCCTTTAAGTTAAATTAGGTCCTATTTGTTTATTTTTACATTTGTTTTCTTTGCCTTGGAGTCAGATCAAAAAAATATTGCTATGATTTATGTCAAAGAGTGTTATCTGTGTTCATGTAGAACTTTTATGTTTTCTGGTCTTACATTTATGTCTTTAGTCCATTTTGACTTTATTTTTGTATAAGGTGTGAGGAAATGTTCTAATCTCATTCTTTTACATGTAGCTTCTCAGTTTTCCCAGCACCACTTATTGAAGAGACTGTTTTTTCTCCATTGTATATTCTTGCCTCCTTTTTTTTTGCATCCTTTTTTGTTGTTGTAGATTAATTGAACATAGGTTCATGGGTTTATTTCTAGGCTCTCTATTCTCTTCCATCGATCTATGTGTCTGTTTTTGTGCCAGTACCATGCTATTTTGATTACTATAGCATTGTAGTATAGTTTGAAGTCAGGAAACATGGTTCTTCTGGCTTTGTTCTTTTTTCTCAAGTTTGCTTTGGCAAATGATGGTCTTTTGTGGGTCCACATAAATCTTAGAATTATTTGTTATAGTTCTGTGAAAAGTATCATGGGTATTTTGATAGGGTTTGCATTAAATATATGGATTGCTTAGGGTGGGATAGCCATCTTAGCAATATTAATTCTTCCAATCTGTCAACCCAGGCTATCTTTCCATTCTTGTTATCATCTTCAATTTCCTTCATCAGTGTTTTGTAGTTTTCAAAGTATAGGTCATTCACCTCCTTGGTTAAGTTTATTCCTAGGTATTTATTTTCTTTAATGCAATTTTAATTGGATTTTTTTTCTCTCTTTCTGATAGTTCATTATTAGTGTATAGAAAAGCTACACATTTCTGTATATTAATCTTGTGCAATTTTTCTTAATTCATTTATTAGTTCTAATAGTTTTTTGGTGGAGTCTTTAGGGTTTTCTATACATAGTGTCATGTCATCTGCAAATAGTGACAGTTTTACTTCTTCCCTTCCAATTCGGATGCCTTTTATCTCTTTTTCTTGTCTGATTGCTTTGGCTAGGACATCCAATACTCTGTTAAATAGAAGTATCAAGAGTGGGCATCCTTGTCTTGTTCCCGACTTTAGTGGAAAGGCCTTCGGCATTTCACCATTGAGTTTGTTGTTAGCTGTGGGTTTGTCACAAATGATCTTTATTTTGTTGAGATATGTTCCCTCTATACCAACTTTGATGAGGATTTTTATCATGAATTGATGTTGAGTTTTGTCAAATGTTGACAAATAACATAACTGGAAGTGACCTCGTTTGTTAATGTTTATGCTTCTGTAATTGCTTGGCTTACCTATAAACCTGGGGATGCTGCAGTGGTTTGCTTTTGTGACATCATTTATCTAGATTTCTTGGACCCTTAACAAATTTTAACATTATAAATATTCTGAATTTTCATTTGAAAATTTTGTTTATTTTTTTATCATCTTTATTTAGTGTTTTCTCATGCCCTTTATCCTTGATTGACTGTAGGACTTTCTGTGACTAAAACAGCTGTTTGGTCCTTTGAAAATAGCTTCACCTTTCTATGTTCCCTCATCATAATGTGTCCAAGGCTGGGAGGAACCCTCATAGAAACTTGTTTCATTTTTCTAAGTGTAAATTTAAAATATTGAACAAAGCACCCAACTAACACCCTCTTACAAGTTATAACAGGAAAAAATTAGCAATGTGTGTGCCATCCAATGACAAGCTAAATATAAAGTTTTAAAATTTAGGAACAATGTATCTAGAAAGCAGTTACTTCACAGACATCAACTTCTCTGTAGGATGTATTGCTTGTCTTGTCTTTTTAGAAAAATAATTTTAGGTGGTAGTATTTAAGAATAAGTGAACCCCTTTCTTTATCCAGAGCATAGATAGTGCTTTAAATAGATAAAATCACCAGTTTTTAAAAAAAATGTGAATAGATAATGTTCATAAAATGTAAGTTTGCTTATCTTTAAAGTTCTAAGTGACATATTTGTGGAAAATTATCAAACGAAGAAGGAAATTAATGTGTTTTCAATTCTAGGAAAGCACTGTTATCAATGTGAGGGCACAATACAGAACTCAGCCAATTTGTGACACAAAAAAATAAAGCAATAAGGATAGCAGAGCAGCAAAGTCTCATTTGCCCTAGGTTGTTCTTTTCTCTATGTGTAGCCAAGAGCTTAGCAATCTGAAATCCATCCTGTACCAGACAGCAGCACAAAAGCAACAGGGGACATGGGGAGCCAAGGGAGGTGCCTGCCTTTAGTTGAGGTTCCCTAGGCTGCTGGTTTGGTCTGGGCTGTTTCAGGGGACACAGAAGGGAAAGAGGGCCATGTAGAGGAGTCCCCATTTATCAATGCTGTGGTGTATCTACTACCTTTGCACGTAGAAAAGTGGTCTGGAATCCTGGGGTTTCATCTTCACGCCTCCTTAGGGGAAGATTATGGGAAGATGGAGTCTTTGTGGAGACATTTTATTTCCCTTTAGAGACCAAAAAATTGTAGTAGATACCATTCTAAAACACTGATATATTTGTGTCATTCTTTTGTTTTAAACTCTTCTATGAACTTCAGTTTTCTAGAGTCAAGTCCATCATGTTTAGCATGCCATTTTTGTTGCTTCTCTTACCTTTATATCACCTATTTACTATATAATCCAGCCCCTTTGGGGTCTTGCCATATCATGAATATATTCTGTTCCTCCTCCCCCCATCACAAAGCTGACACTGGCTCTTGCCTACCCAATAAACATCCTGCTTTCCCCTCATATATTCCTTTCCTGCTATAACAACCTTGATTTTTTAGCCAGTGGCTAGAGATCCTATGTTGTGAGGGTACGTAGACCCTTCAGCCATATTCAAGAGATTATCCATATTAGCCTGAGTCACCATGATCTCATTTTTCCTTTGACTCAATACTGACCAATGAGATATAAGGAGAGGTCAGCTGGGGGGGAATTTGTTAAAACATTGGATTTTCTAACACAAGGGACACCTGCCACTAATCTTGCTCTTTATACCTTCTTCTTAATTGAACACAGATGTGATTTCTGGAGACATGGCAGCCCTCTTGTGACAATGAAACACCAAATGTAAAAACAAAAGATTAAAGCTGAGAGTGATGCAGAGTAAATTAGAGCCTTGGTATGTAATGATATCTTGAAGTGTCTGTACCAATTCTGAAATACCTTCTTTTATATTTATTGTTAAGTTAGCTTTACATGACATTTTGATCTAGGATACTATTAACAGACTCTCTGTTACTTGTAGCTGGAAGCCTTTCTTCACAGTTGTGCATTTGCCAACACTTCTGTAGTGTCCTTCCTCACATACCAGCTGTAGAAATTCAATTATCCTTAGTATAAGAGTTCAATTAGGGTTCAACTAGGAGTATGTAGAAGGAAAATTTTATTATAGGAATTAGACCTCAAAAATATATGGGAGGGAATGAGGAAAAGAAGATGCAAAAAAGATCAAAGAAAAATCACCAACCAGAGAGGGTGTTAGTGAATGGTGTTGAACTGGTAGGAAACCAGGCACATCCAACTGCTGGAGTAGATCTTCCAAAGAATATAATGAAAGTTAAAGTTCAAGAGTGAGTGATGGACGGGGAGGGAGGGAGGAAATAGAGAGATATTTAGCTCTCAGATAACTACACACAGATATAACAAGGATGGCATTTTGAGTTTTATTTTTTGGCCATGCTATGTGGCTTGTGGGATTTTAGTTCCCTGACCAGGGATTGAACCCACTCCCTTGGCAGTGAGAGTGCAGAGTCCTAACCACTGGACAGTCAGATGCCAAAGAGGGGACAGGATTTGTAGTATTGCTAAAAGCATAGAGCTGGAACTAAACTGCCAAAGAGTTGTCTGGTTCCTGTGAATATGCAGTGTCACTAGGTGCAAAAAAATGAGTGGAGTTGGCACCAAGATATCTAGAAATTATACAACGATCTGAAAGAGCCTCTAAAATAGCTATGTTTAAACTATTAAAAGAGATAAAATGGAGATAAGCCATAATGAAAGAATACAATTTTGTTAAAGTTAATGGATTTTACATTTTATGGCATTTCAATTAATTTCTATTTTTATTTCAATAGTCACAGGCAGCCAGTGGTTGTTACTGTATTAGAGAGGTCTTAGATAATTTTGTATTCCTAAATGGTTGTAGAATAATCACTTCTTTGCTGCTTTCACTTTTTTTTTTTTTTTTTTTTGCGGTACACGGGCCCTCTCACTGCTGTGGCCTCTCCCGTCGCGGAGCACAGGCTCCGGACGCGCAGGCTCAGCGGCCATGGCTCACGGGCCCAGCCGCTCCGCGGCATGTGGGATCTTCCCGGACCGGGGCACGAACCCGTGTCCCCTGCATCGGCAGGAGGACTCTCAACCACTGCGCCACCAGGGAAGCCCTGCTTCTTTCACTTTTGTCATTTGAAGTTCTGGGAGAAAGACATCCTTTCCCATTAAAGAGTTGATTTGTTTACATAATAATAGACATCAAGTTTTGAAAATTGAAGTGCAGCAACTCTGAGATTGACTCTCATGAGTCATTAGAAAGAGAGAAAAATGGGAAATGCACTTCTGTTTTGTTATAGCTCAAAAGAAGATTTTCTAAGGCTTTTCTGAAGCTGTTGCCAACTCACAAACTATGTTGTACAAATCTGTAATGACTTCATTATCTATTACCTGTTATCGCCCTGTTGAACTAAAATAAACTGTTGTGTTATGTGACCTATAAAATGGTATTAAGCATTTTATTACTTGCTTTGCTGTCAACTTGAACGTAAGACAGTTATTAAAGATTACATGGAGAAGATTTAGAGGATTATAAATGTTATTTTACAGAGCTGACAGGTTGCCCTTAATGTCTCCAGTCATAAAAGACAAGAAATGGGATAAATCTGAAGCCAGTGATATAAACTCAACAGGCAATGTGATGAATAGAACACAGACACAAGTAATCTTCTTTTCCATATTCCCTTTCATTTTTCTAATGCCTATGCCATTACTTTAACAGCTTCTAAATGATGTAAATTGGAAAGCAGGAACATTAAAAGAGTAATTCCACAGAGGGAAAGAATGCTTCTTTACAGTCGCATTAGAGGCCTGAGTGTGATCTAGACTTTCATCATCCACTGCTGAATTTATGGATGTTAGAGAGTAGGGAAGCTAAACAGGAATGGGGCACATCTGATTATATACATCATTGATAGTGTGAAGCAACCAGTAGAGGTGAAATTTATTTAGCAACCTGGATTATGTTTCCAAAGAGATGTATTTTCAGTTTCTTGTTCATGTGACAATTATGCTCAATCTCAGGTCCTGAGCCACCAACTAGGAAACGTGAGCTAAACGTAAATAGCTAAGTGCGCACCACTTACCTTCATAGGTGTTCCTCCCGAACTGCATTTCTTCTTCTGGTCTAGTTACTGCTAAACAACAAAGCTGCCCAGCTTTTACAGTGCCCCCTGGTGCACAGGTAGGGAATCATCTCACCCAGCATCTTTTCACCTTCATCTCACCCAGCATCTTTTCACCTTTTTTTTCCCCCTTAGGAACACAGAAGCCTATATAATTTTTGTCCTTTCTTTCATATTTGATTTTTCAAAACTACAATTGTCTCAAATATCTTTTAACTCTATCCCAGCTTACTGAATGGGCTGAACATAATACACCACAGAAACAGACTGCATTTTTTTCTCCCATCATTGCTTTCAACCTTTCTCTGTTGGCTCTCCTTTCCCTGGCACTGAAGGCATCTCAGCAAGATACAGTAGCTCTCTTGTCATTTTCAATTATAAGAACAATCTTATTTTTTGATAATCCTCACTTTCAGGGATAAACAATCCTTAGGTGATGTGATTTCAAAATTGAGCCTCAAATATTATTCGGATTCCCCCAGTCCACTTAGACAAGGCTGTGATCGGTGTTTTATTTTTTCTCTCTCTCCCTTCTGACTTTTCCAGACTCAACATAGCGAGTGTAGAGATTAAAAGAAAAAGGACAAAATGTCTTTTATTCCTGGTACAATTTGTGGCTACTGGTCATGATAGGTATTTTGTGCTGGTTTTCTACTGCAGTGTATTTTATGTTCTTTGGGAACAACCCCCTTTGCCAGATTTCTGGTCTTGTGTGTTTGCCTAATTGGAGCAATACATGCTCCAACTTACCACTTGCTTATTCTCACACCCACTCCTTTCCACAACAAACTGTTAGGTGATGCGATTTCAAAATTGAGCCTCAAATATTATTCAGATTCCCCCAGTCCACTTAGACAAGGCTGTGATCTGTGTTTTATTTTTTCTCTCTCTCCCTTCTGACTTTTCCAGACTCAACATAGCGAGTGTAGAGATTAAAAGAAAAAGGACAAAATGTCTTTTATTCCTGGTACAATTTGTGGCTACTGGTCATGATAGGTATTTTGTGCTGGTTTTCTACTGCAGTGTATTTTATGTTCTTTGGAAACAACCCCCTTTGCCAGATTTCTGGTCTTGTGTATTTGCCTAATTGGAGCAATACATGCTCCAACTTACCACTTGCTTATTCTCACACCCACTCCTTTCCTCAACAAACTGATCTGTTTGCTTTGCCCAAGCAAGCAAGGCCCTCCTCGGTTAAGGTCCCATCAAGTTGGCTTACACCTGGATGCTGTCATACACCCACCTGCAGGGCCAACTCAGGTATCCCTGCCACACCAACATGGGAGTGCAGACCATAAACTCCTGTTGCCCTACTCTTTACTCTGCCATTGGGGAATGTTCCAGAGGCTTCCCACCTTCAGAACTTTCTGGAGAAGCAGGTACCAGTCTTTACAATCAAGCAGAGACAAGCTCTCCCAAGCACTCTGTAGACATCTGAGTTTGGTGTCGGTTTGACTGTTTCTGCAGCTTTGCAGGCATCTATCTAGCTGGGGTCTGGGGTATTTATTTCACCCTCTTAAAGGTCCTCCTTCTCTGTTAGTGCTTCTCTTGGCAGATCTCTCAAAGTCTTATGAGGAGGGCAAGAGAAAAGCCAAATAATTTCCTTACTTATTAATTCCAGAACACTAAACTCCTCTTCTGTATATATTTAAGTTAACATTTATATTTCTATTTACATCTACTCTTACTTTATATTATTTATGTTTGTATTATATTTGTACTTATTGAATAAAGTTAGGATAAGGGCAGAAAGGCCAGTTTGGTCACGTTTTGGGGAAACTTGTTGGGTTTCCCCAAAAGGGAAGTGGAGGTGTATGGAGGGTGCTTCTAGCTATTGTTCTCATGTTTGCGGGCTTCAACCAAATTTCCGAGATAAGGGGCAAGGCCATTCAGCATTACGTTACATTTCTTCTTTGCCCTGTCTTTCTTTTTTCTTTTCTTTTCTTTTTTTTTTAAGTTTAAGGGTTTTATTATCAAAGTCTTGTAAAACAATTTCAGAAACTGTACATCAACATGGCACAGACTATAGTACTTTTGTTTTTACTGCACAAAAGTGAAGCTTGGAAACTCCTGTAAGAAAACGGTTGCCTAACTACTTTGCATTTAACATGGAATCACTCTGTGCCTCAGATTACTACTGCAGTAACAGTAACACAAAATTTATTGGTTTTATACAACTTGAGATAAAAAAAAAAGTACATTATCAAGTAGATTTGTCTTATTTTTAAAAGCATGTGAAGGTCAATTTAAAATGCACTATCCCCCTTTTCCAACGAGATTAAAGCAAATTAATAAAAGAGTGGAAAATTGAAAATCAGGACAAGAGATAACTTTCTTTTACAGATGGACTTCAGGATAGGCAGATAATTTTCACTGATGTAGATGTTCAATAAATTATTTTAGGAAAAAAAATTCCCAAACACCTTATGAAAAAGTATACAACTCTACTTCAAAATATGCTATTTACTTACTGCCAAAGACAGTTTCATTTGAAATCTTGTTTCTGTAATTAAAGCCTAATTATAGCCATCAAAAAAGGTTAGTGCATATATAACCTTTCAAAGTTAAACAAAAGCCACAAAATTTTAGCCACAAGGCTTAAAGGATTATCTGTTTCAAATGCTCATTTCCAGTTGTAACTATAAGAATGTTAATTTGTCATGTCAACAAACAAGACCATAAGTAGATCCATCATGTTGGAGGATTTGAATGACATTTAGGATATTCCTGCCACAATTAACATGCAATCAGTGCATTCTCTACATGGTTCCATTATGGCAATGAATCAAATTCTAGAAATACTGTAAGTAAACTTAATAAAGGAGATCATACAACATAAACAATCCATGCCTACTGTAGATGCATGCAGCTTTTCATTTTGGTTATGAAGCAGACCCAGAATAGTAAAACTGCTGGTTTACTCAATCAGATTTCTACCTGTCAGGAATTGGTTACCCATGTATCATTTTTCTAAAAGCTTTTGGATGTAAATAACTAATATCAACATCAAGAGCTTTATAACCATTTATGACTCAGTATACATCTAGATTTGAGATGAACAAATACAGCATTAAGAAATCACACAGCAGGGCTTCCCTGGTGGCGCAGTGGTTGCGCGTCCGCCTGCCGATGCAGGGGAACCGGGTTCGCGCCCCGGTCTGGGAGGATCCCACATGCCGCGGAGCGGCTGGGCCCGTGAGCCATGGCCGCTGGGCCTGCGCGTCCGGAGCCTGTGCTCCGCAACAGGAGAGGCCGCAACAGAGGGAGGCCCGCATACCCCCCCAAAAAAAAAAAAAAAAAAAGAAATCACACAGCAGAATGACACTGATGCATGTATACAGTTGGATTCCCACAGAGGCAATATTCAGTCACTCATACCCATGTCTTCTTCATGAGATCATCCCCATTCACTTTGGATTCTCTTAGTGAATCACCAGTTCCCTTTTCCACAGAACATTCTTTTGTCTTCGGAGAACCTGGTTCTTTTGGTTTCTTCTCCTCTTTTTTCTCTTTCTCGCTGTCATACCCTTGTTCCTCTTCATCGTAGTCCCGTGTAACCTGTTTTACATCTTTATCACTCTCTGATTTTCTTTCCCATTCCCTTTCCTTATCTTTACTTTTCTTTTTCTTGCTTGTGGATCGTTCTCTTTCATCCCTGCTTCTTTCTTTGTCTCTATCTTTCTTCTTCTCCTTTTTATGTCTCTTAGGGGATGGTGAGCGAGACAATTTTCTTTTGGGAGACCTAGGCTTTTTCGGAGATCTTGTGCCACTTCTGCTTCTTTGTCGTCATCTCTCTCTGCTTGCACTTCTGGAACGTCTGGCTGTGCTGTAACTTTTTGGTGGTGTTTTAGAACGTTTCTTTTCTTTTTGTCTTCTTTCTTTTTGTCTCTGTTTTTTAATGTGCTCCTTGACCTTCTACCCCTCTCTCTGGAATGAGATCTTCTCTGTCTTGGACTTTTGGATCGTTGTCTACTCCTTGACTTCGAATGTGATCGCCTTCTTGATCTGCTTCTTGACCACCTGTGCCTAGAAGATGAGGTAATCCTCCTCCTCCTAGAACATGATCTTGACCTCGAGTGCCTTCGTTTTTCTTCCTTCTTACCTGGTCATATAGCAGCAGAAATTAGGAAGTGTGCCTCTGGTACTTTCGTCATGGCTTCCTCTATTTCTTTACTGGAGGTATCTGATTTCAGACTTGGTGAAACAAGACCAGCAGCTACATGATTTAACTTGGGATCAACAGTACTCATAAGTTTCAGCAACTGATCTGCAGCAAGAGACTGAGAGTCCAAGTTTGCGCCAGGAAGCCCAAGTGCAGCAAGGGCAGGACCAAGAGAGGAGCTCCCAAAGCAGCCAATGGAACAGCGCCAATCTGGGTAAGTGGGTTAGGAGTAGGCAGGAGTCCACCACCAGGCAGAAGACCTGCCACTGCATTAGCTGGTGCCAACAGAGACAAAGCCTTAGTCTCATTGGGAATAACTCCTTCTGCATGTGGTACAACTATCAAAGCTCTGTCAACGAATACGGTGTTTGTCAGATGCTGTGCCACAGCTGCTGAGTCTGGATCATGGAACTTAACAAAGCAGGCTTGGGATGAGACTGGCAAAGGCGAATCATCAGGCAGGAAGAGGTGCAGTTCGTCGATCTTCCCTAGGGAACCGAAGAGGGTCCGCATCTGCTCAGAGCTAGCGCTCGGGGAGACATTAGTCACCTGGATTACCTCGGTGCCGCTGCCTCCCCTGCCCCCCGGCCCGCCGCTGGGGCCTGGGCCTCCAGTGCTGGGGACGGTGGTAATGTTGCTCATGGCGCTGCTTGCCTACTCACTCTCGAGCGAAGTAATTCCAAGACACAAGGCCGGCACCGTCAAGGGGAAGGGCTCCTCTGTCCTCCTGCCCCAGACGCTGGTGGTGCCCTGTCTTTTAAGATGACCCATTGCAAACATCAGGAAAGTCTCTTTTAGTACCTTTGCTTTCTGTGTTTATAACAAAAACAGAGACAATCATCACGTATTGAGGTTTTAAGACATGGAGCAAACAGCTAAATGGTTTACAGGTGTTACCTCATTGTGATCACAATAATTTTGAGAGGTCGGTCTTTTATTCCCTGTTATATGGATATGAAAATCAAAGCTGGGAAAGGTTAACTAATTTATTTAAGAATTTACCGACAGTGAGAAGCTTAACTTGGATTTGAACTCACTTTTCTAAGATTCTAGAGGCCATGATCTTAATTCCGACATTATACTGTCAAAACATGATGGGTGCTTGCCTAGGTGAATTACCCTATTGATATACTAGCATTAAGGATACATAACACTATTAAAGAAATTCATATAATAATCAACAAATTCTGTACTTTTTAATAGCTCTTAAAATTGTCCTTGAGTTACCATGCAGATTATCACAAAATCTCTACCCCTCTGTGCTCATCTAATTCCATTTCCTATTCCTAAAACAATAGCACTTAGGTTAGAGAACAATCTCTTTCCACTCCCCTCTGGGCGGGGGACTAGCCTGTATTGCCTGAGGAACCTGAAATGACCTCCTTTAAGACTCAGTGCTGGGTGTCCTCACCACCTCCCTCTGTTCCTCTAGACCCAAAACTAGAGTGTAACGCCAGCAGACCCCTGAAGGTGAAGTGCAAAGTGAGATCCATGAGGAGATGCAACTTGGGTTCTCCAGAAAGCAAATTCTGGAATGGAGATTTGCTTACAGAAAGTTTCTTGGGGCATGCTCTCAGGAGTAATAACTGTTAGAGGGAAAAATTGGGCTGTGTTGCAGTTACAACAAAGGCCTCAGCCACCCCAAGGGAGAATTGGAGCTGGGAGGCCTGTTCATAATTGCAAAGCTGGGGGCTGGGAGCTGGACATTTAAGTCCCATGTGGACCCGTCATTGGATGCTGGCTGCCCCAAGAAAGGGGCTGTGATGTCGGAGAGGGCAGCTCTCTTCAACTGAGCATAATTCCTGGAGAAGGCTGAGATCAGGGCTGTCAGCAGGTGCATGCCCAGCAGATGGACACAATTCCTTCAGCCTTGGAGGGGCGTCTGAGGACAGAATCCTCTACAAATATGTGTTCATTCTGTTGTTATTTTCAATTTAACTACTTTGAGGGACTTTATAAGTTTTCATAGGCTTCAGTGGGATTTCCAAATATTATGCTCTTTTTTTCTAGAAATTTTTATGACAAAATCTATTTCAAATACAGTTTATGCACTAAGTTTTGTATCATGATGCATTTAGGAATCAAGCTCTCTGTAACTGTGAGGACTCACTGCATTTTTATCAATCTTTTGAGACAAGTGTGAACAAAGTGACATAATATGTTTGCAGGCTCCTTATTGAAGAAAAAGTAAGTAAATCAAAATTAATTAGGCAGTGTTCTAGTCATTGTGTACATATGATAAACTGTTTAATCTTCACAGTAAATCGATGTGAGAGATAACATCGTTCCCATTATTCAGAGGAAGAAACTGAGGTTCAGAAAAGTTAAAGAAATTAGGCAAAATTTCATATCAATGGCTGCTTCAGGAATTCCCTGTTTTAGTGAAAAAGGTATATTATATGTCTGCATTAGTTATACATTGTTGTATAACAAGTCACCCCCAAATTAATGGATAAATAGTAAACTGTTATCATCTCATGTAATTTCTGTGGGTCGTGGAAGTGGCTTAGTTGGGTGATTCTGGCTCAGGGTTCCTCATTCGGTTGGAGCTGAGGTGTCCAAGGAAAAATATGGAGGCTAGGATGGTTAAAATGTTGGAAGGGAGTGATAAGCAGTGTGGCTACAGTCACTGAAAGCCTCGACCAGGGCTGGAAGATCCACTTCGGCTGTTGGTTGGAGGCCTCGGTTACTTGCTGCACAGACGTCCTCGAAGGGCTGCTTGTATTTTCTTACCACATGGTAGTTGGTGATAGAGCAGGAGGAAGCTGCAATGTCTTCAAGGACCTAGTCTCACAAGTCACACACAGTCCATTAGGGGCAGTGGAGATGGGCCACACTTTGGGGATGGGAGGCAGTTGAATAATTTAAAAATTTGTAGACATATTTTAAAACCATCACAATATTAAGTATGTTAAAGTAGCATGTATGCTTTATTTTCAAAATTTTCATCACAAATTGGGCACATTATAATTGAACCAACTTTCTTCTTTATTTTTAATTGGAGTATACTTGACTTACAATGTTGCATTAGTTTCTGGTGTACAGCAAAGTGATCCAGTTATATATATATATATATATATATATAGTCTTTTTCATATCCTTTTCCATCTTGGTTTATTACAAGATACTGAATATCGTTCCTTGTGCTACATAGTAGGTCTTTGTTGTTTATCTATTTTATATATAGTAGTGTGTATATGTTAATCCCTAACTCCTAATTTATTCCTCCTTCACCCCCTTTCCCCTTTGGTAACCGTAGACTGTTTTCTATGTGTGTGAGTCTGTTTGTGTTTTGTAAATAAGTTCATTAGTGTCATATTTTAGATTCCACATATAAGTGATATCATATAGCATTTGCCTTTCTCTGTCTGAGTTACTTCACTTAGTATGATAATCTCTAAGTCCATCCATGTTGTTCCAAATGGCATTATTTCATTGTTCTATATGGCTTAGTAATATTTCATTGTATATATATACCACGTCTTCTTTATCCATTCAAAAAACATTTAGATTCCTTCCATGTCTTGGCTATTGTAAATAGTACTTCTATGAACATTGGGGTGCATGTACCTTTTCAAATTACAGTTTACTCCAGATATATGCCCAGGAGTGGATCATATGGCAACTCTATTTTTAGTTTTTTTAAGGAACCTCCATACTGTTTTCCATAATGGCTGCAGCAATTTACATTCCCACCAACAGTGTAGGAGGTTGAACCAAATTTCTTGATTGCTACAAGAAGCAGACCTTTTATATGGCAATATTTTCTTAGTTATGAATATATATTTTCTCATGTACAATGTTATGAAGTGGAATGCATGTTCATTCTTTATGGAAATTTTGAATATTTTAAGTATTAAAAGATTGTCTTAATGTAGCAATAAATATTTTCATGTTTCAAATTATTTTATTCACGAATTTATCCAGTGATTATTTATTGAGGGCATGCTATTCACCAATACTGTTCTAGGTGCTGGGGTTAAAGCAACAAACAATACAGGAATCATGATATACCTTCATACATCTTGCATTTTAATGGCAGAGATGAACAATAGCAAGTAACCAGATGAGTAAAAACTGTAATCTAGATTGTGAGCTATGAGTCAGGGTAAGATAATAGCTGGTGGAGTGTCTGTAGGCAGGGACCTTGGTAGGGGGTTGGGGGGAGAGTAAGAGAGGGCATATTTTTGGTTACCAAAGACCACCACTGACAGGCTAACACTTGATATGCTCAAGGGACACTATGGAGGCTAGTGTGGCTGAAATGTTGGAAGAGAATGACAAGAAATGAGGTTGAAAATGTGTCCAGGGACCAGATCTCAAGTGTCTTGGAGGCTATAGGAATTAGAGACTTTGAGTTTTACTTTAAGTGTTATATAAGCCAAGGGAGGCTTGAGAACAAGAGAATGATATGGTCTAACACACATTCTAAAAGCCAGATGGTTTTTGGAGAATAAACTCTAGTGAGATAGAAGTTCAAGCAGGACTCCCAGCTGGGAGATGACCCAGAATCCAGAGATGACAGTGTCTTAGAATAGGGAACAGGACAGGGGAGGGAAATGGTCAGACTCAGGTACATTTGTACAGGAGAGAAATAAAGGGGTGAAGGGTAACCCAAAGGCTCTGACCTCATGGCACTAGTCAGTTAATATATAAATGACTACTTTTCTCTGTAATTTATGCTCACTGCTGAAATGTTTTCAGACATTGTTTTTCCCCTTGAAGAAATTCAGAAAACAACTTAGTTTGAGAAAATGTTCTTTACGACTACCAAGTTATTAAATTAACTTTTCCTCTGTTACCCAAGCTTTAGTCAAATTAATACTGCACTCAGAGGGCCAGAAATCAATAAAGCCTTTAAATACCCATGATTATTAGTTCATATACATTTATATAAATTTGTTTAATAAAAATATCAATATTTAATTTTAATTTGGTATGAAGTGAAGTTTGTTATCAATTTTAAATTTCTTTTGAAAACTTTTTTATACTTTAGGAGTCAAAATATTCTGTGTCCGGTAATTGAATAATGAAGCAATGGGAAATGAACCTCAAAACTCTCTTCTTTAATTAATAGTCATAGTCACTATTTTTGTAAAATTTCTCAAGTGGATGGCCTTTCTTATTAGATTTTCTCTTATTTTCTGATTGAGCAGTGCTAACCTAATAATAATCTACTGTGTTATGTCATGTATTAAATATTCCAAACTTTATTTCTTCGTGCTCTAGGGTCAGTAGTTTCCATGGATGTTAAAATGTTTTAAATGAGAATTAAAATGGGTTCACTGTTCAAGTAAGTTTTAGAAATATAAGCAAAGTTTAAAATATTTCCCAGAATTTTCTAGAGCATTCAGTGTATCAATGTGCATTTTCTCTGTCCAAAGAGGAAGTACAATTTACATAACTAAAACTTATTGACCAAGTAATGGTTTAATTTCCCCTTTAGTAAACGGCTTGCCTATCCTTTTCCCTTCATTAATATTACTCTATTCACTTACTTATGGAAAATAGAGTATATATTGATAGTGGATTGAAATTCAACTTTGAATTTAATCAGTATTATTCATTTTTTTCAATAAATATTTGTTGAGCACCTAGTATGGGTGTTTAGGGCCAGGGATACAGCAGTGAAAAAAACTGACATAATCTCTGATCTTGAGAATTTATATATGGTCTTCAAACTGAGTCCCCATATCTGCTGGAAGAGAAAAAGACATTCCCAGAAACTGATGAATGGTTTTTAGGGAATACAGTTCCAGATTTTCAACTCTGTGCGTAATCTTTCCTCAAACTAATGTACCTGAGAAAGCTCTGGCAAACGGTTCCTGCCCACCCTCTTCTCCCCACAACCCTATCACAAAAGACATTTCTCTAGGTTGGCACAAGAAAAGGATACCATTACCCACCTCTTATCTCACTTATCTTACTTCGGTGCATTGTTTCATGGAGGAAAATCTTCCCAGCACCAGCCCCAGGTTTGTGTTGATGTTAAGAAAGCTAATAACCCTAATCCACTCATCCTTGCTCACAGCCCCACCCTCACACTCACACACACACACTTTGTCTGTTGTGTCTGTTGTTGTGTCTCCCTCTCCCTCCCTTCCTCCCCCTTTTCCTCCCTCTCTTACACACACACACACTCCTGTTACTTAAGTGAGAAGTTTTTTGTTTTATTAACTCTCAGTGCTGACCAGAAGCGCGGTCACCTCCAGGATTTCCAGAGTGCCACTGGGAGACATGACTCCTGTTAAGTTAGTTCCTGAGCCAGGTCAGCAAGTGATTTCCTGGCTGCTCGGGTCTTCCCAATGTGATGTGTCATGTGGATGTTCTTTTCCTTCTTCTCAAGTCAGAGCTAGTTGGAAGTTTAGGAGCAATTAAACTAAAACTCCTGTGAGCTCAACTACACTCCTGGCTAATAAGTATTCCTGAAAGAGATGTTCAGAGGAAAAAGCTGCCTTTAAGGGAAGATACCAAACTTCTCGCTCTGGAGGTAGGCAGTGGTCCATCCGCCACCCAGCAACAGTCATAGGGCAAACCACAGGACCTTAACCAACTATATGAAGGTAATTATAAATGAAGGTTAAAATTTCAAGTTGGCTTTCAGAAGCTCATGTAACACATCATAAATTTGAAATAGTGTAGATTTGCAATAGAAGTATTTAAAAATAATTTAAACTATTTAAGTTGTTTCAGTGTCCTGACTATTGTAAATAGAGCTGCAATGAACATTGTGGTACATGACTCTTTTTGAATTATGGTTTTCTCAGGGTATATGCCCAGTAGTGGATTGCTGGGTCGTATGGTAGTACTATTTTTAGTATCTGCCATACTGTTCTCCATAGTGGCTGTATCAATTATCATTCCCGCCAACAGTGCAAAAGGGTTCCCTTTTCTCATGTCCAATGATAGATGAATGGATAAAGAATATGTGGTACATATATACAATGGAATATTACTCAGCCATAAAAAGGAACGAAATTGGGTCATTTGTAGAGATGTGGATGGACCTAGAGTCTGTCATACAGAGTTAAGTAAGCCAGAAAGAGAAAAACAAATATCATATATTAACACATATATGTGGAATCTAGAAAAATGGTACAGATGAACCTATCTGCAGGGCAGGAATACAGACACAGATGTAGAGAACAGACATGTGGACACAGTGGGGGAAGGGGAAGTTGGGACGAATTGGGAGATTAGGTCTGACATCAATACACCACCATGTGTAAAACAGATAGCTAGTGGGAACATGCTGTATAGCACAGGGAGCTCAGCCCCGTGCTCTGTGATGACCTAGAGGGGTGGGAGGGAGGTCCAAGAGGGAGGGGATATGGGGATATATGTATATGTATAGCTGATTCACTTTGTTATAAAGCAGAAACTAGCACAGCATTGTAAAGCAATTATACTCCAATCCAAACAAAAAGTATTTAAAAATATAAAGCGAACATATGGTAAGGTCCCTATTTTTTTTAATGTGGCATCACTAAATTATTTAATTCTAAGAACTCTCAAATGAGTTCACGGTCCTGAAATATTGTTTGGCGGCCCTCATTTGCCTGCCCCCACCATAAACTGCCTGCCTCCCATGCCCTGTGACCAATCAGGGTTGGAATTGCAACCTCACTTTATGGCACATCCGTTATCCAATTCTGTGAAGAGGCCATCGTTGTGTGAGGAGTGGGGAGAGCCAAGCCTGTTTTGCTGAGTCAGCAAAACAGTGGCGCAACCACTGCGCCACCAGGGAAGCCCCTACTGTTTTCGATATGTTGGGTAAAATAAAATTTGTAACTAAAGTTAAAAATAAAAAAGAAAGAGGGCTTTCCTGGTGGCGCAGTGGTTGAGAGCCCGCCTGCCGATGCAGGGGACACGGGTTCGTGCTCCGGTCCAGGAAGATCCCACATGCCGAAAAAAGAATAAGCAGCAGTTAGAGAATTTAATGAACCTGCCCAGGGCCCAGGGTCACACAGCTAGCAAATGGCTTGGCTAGAATTCAAATCAGGTTGATGTATCTCTAGAGCCTGAGATTTTACCACAAATGTCTTACACAGGGTCACACAGCAAATGCTCAGATATGGTTGGTTAAATTATTAGTTTCAATATGTCATTTCTCTGTGTTTCACTTCACATCTCTGCCACAGCTTCATGGTGGATAGAGGAACCTTACTGATTTGCCTTCTCATTCTGAGTGGCCATTTGACCATCCTGCCTGGGTGCCACCATGAGACACATGGAACTTATTTGAATGGAACCTGCAGGCTGTATTGTAGATGAGCCCAGCCAAACCCACTGAGATCAGCTGATTCCAATCTATTCAAACGTGAGCACGAGAAGAAATGACAGTTGCTTTGACCCAATGAGTTTTATTTTTTTAATTGAAGTATAGTTGATTTACAACGTTGTGTTAGTTTCAGGTGTACAGCAAAGTGATTCAGTTATACATATATATATATATTTTTTCAGATTCTTTTCCCTTAGGGGTTACTCTGCAATACTGAGTAGAGTTCACTGTGCTATACAGTAGGTCCTTGTTGGTGATCTGTTTTATATCTAGCAGTGTGTGTCTGTTAATCCCAAGCTCTAATTTATCCTCTCCGCCTTCCCCTTTGATAACCGTAAGTTGGTTTTCTATGTCTGTGGGTCTATTTCTGTTTTGTATATAAATTCATTTGTATCATTTTTTTAGATTCCACATATAAGTGATTTATGATATTTGTCTTTGGCTTACTTCACTTAGCGTGATAATCTCCATGTCCATCCATGTTGCTGCAAATGGCATTATTTCATTCCTTTTATGGCTGTGTAATATTCAATTGTATACACATACCACATCTTCTTTATCCATTCAGTCCACTGAGATTTGCTGTGGTTTGTTACACAGCATTATTATGACAATAAGTGACATTTTGCAGAAAATGAATTAAGACGTTCAAAATGCACTGGCTGAATTTGGTCTGTAGACTTGGGTTTTTTGTTTATTTTGTTGTTTTGTTTTTTTGGTCAGAATCATTTTAAACTTCTTTCTAATCTGAATGTCCTCAGGAGGACAGGTACCCTCCAATGTGCTATGGTTCCCAAAACTCAAACCAGTTCTACCTGGGATTTCTTACACCCAGTTACATTCCCACCTATCTGGCCCTTTACAGAACTTCAGCTTGTGATCTTTGCCATAGTCTGTAATGGAGAGGCCCTAAGCTTTCACCTGGTATATATTTTATCTCCTCCTTGATTTAAATTTACTCTAGAGATCTGTATCACATATTGAATTTTTGGAGTAAGAAAGTAAGTAAGTAAGTCAGAAACCTGGATAGATTGTGAAAGTCAGTAGGAAATAGTCACTGTTTTGGATTGTTTTTATTTAGTTTATTTTATATAAACATATATTATATTACATTATACTATATTATATTGCATTGTAATGGATTAATAGAATTTTGGAATTTTATTTAGATATATAACATATTAAATATATGTAATATTCAATGGAATAACAGAATTATAAATTAGATTAGACCTGAGAATATAAGGCATTAAAAACTGCTTAGTTTACTTGGAAAAATTATGTGGCTTATATCTGTTTAATGATTTAATCAAAAGTGGAAGTCTTTACTATTGACATAGAGAAATCAAGTGAACTGTTAATTTATAGTACAGTTACGAGTATAATTTTATCCTTCAAATTCTTCAATTTTGGTCACATAAAATTAATATAAACCTTAGTGATTGTTCTTTTTTTATTCAAAGTAGGTATAATTGAATATGTACATATATTTTCCAATTACCTGTTGGATACATGCAATATAATCTACAGTAAAGTTTTCCTTGGTTCAACTTTTCCTTTGTTTTTATGGGA
The DNA here is from genome assembly GCF_002837175.3 of Physeter macrocephalus. Lineage (NCBI taxonomy): Eukaryota > Metazoa > Chordata > Mammalia > Artiodactyla > Physeteridae > Physeter > Physeter macrocephalus. Next base: position 44,743,739 of record NC_041214.2, on the reverse strand, counting down.
TAAACCTAAAAACTTTTCCATAAAATAAATTACTTCTCCCAATACAATTTAATTTAGAAAATTACCTGTTTTTGACTATTTTACAATGTGCTCCAAACAGAAAACTGACCTGAGGACAACTCGACTCTATCCATCACAACTGGAATGTAACTTGTCTTGAATGAATTAATCCACAGATGATGGATTTCTTAGGCATTAAAAGTAACTCATTCAGTAAACCTCACGGTATTTGCCATCACTTATGTGAATGAAAATGAGAGAAGAAAATGAAAGAAGAAAACATCACTGGAAGAAGAGCAGGGAATTGCTTTCCTACCATGGTAGTTCTCTGAGCATTCCAGATAGCAGACTTGGGGAAAAAATGGCTGGTGGGTTGTCCATTTTCATTAAATGCCAATGAACTACTTTAAACGAGATTTTAGTCAAGCCACAATGTCCTTTGTATATGAACATATGTAGCAAAGGGCTGTCAAGGCATTGTGTTTTTAAGAGAATATCTCTATTGAGTATTCTAGAACAGAGAGAAACATAGTGAGGAATAATAGTCCTGAAAACATATGGTTAATGAAATTGAAGCAAAAGTGAGCGGTTTTAGAAAAGTTTATCTGGTCTGCAAAAATGCGTGTTGGTGCTTTGAATTGAAACCCTAAGTGAATATTCTCCTTTGACTCTTTCTTCTCAGTGGCCATTTGTTTATCCCACTTAGCAGATCCCCTGCTGCCTGCTCTACTGTCATTTTGGTTGGAACAGTTGTGCTGAGCTACTATCATCAGTTTTCCTCCTAGTTGAATCTGCCAAGACTGACAATTATTATACTAAAAAGTGCTTGTTCAGTAATGTTCAGTCATTCAGATTGCCTTCCTCATTATTTTTCTTCCCTGGAGGCAGTGGATATGAACAGTCCCCAGCTCTTCACCTGGGGCTTAGAGATAGAGAAATTTGTTTAGATCTCAGTTATAATTCTATCTCTGATTAATGGCAAATAGATTTGAGTCTCATTTCTCAGGAGCAGCTGAGGTCCCAAGTAGCCACGTATAGACAACCTAGATATGACTTCAATGTCTCCAAGCTTCACTGTCTTGAGGGAAAGTTCTGGAAACCAAAATACAGAGGGTAAAAAAAAAAAGTAGAAGCAGGATGTTCTGAATAATTTTTTAAAGTGATTACAGTACTTTATACATAAAATTATTTTTAAATATCACCTAACCTCAGCATTTGAAATGAGGTGGTATTAGAAAGAAAAGTTGTTCATGAAGAGCTCATCTCTCTGAATCTCTAAATAACTTTCCGGAAACTGGAAATGAAGTGAAAATTGAAAGGGAGGTAGAATCTTGTAGCTTTCTCTTCCCAACTTGGCAATGGAAGAGTTCCAAATACTGTGGAAGACGAAATTTGTGTTCTGGACTGAATGTCTTTCCCTATTTCTTAAAAAACCCTCCCCTTTAATTATCTCTTTTTTCTCTACTAGAAGTTTTCTGTGTGTGTGTGTGTGTGTGTGTGTGTGTGTGTGTGTGTGTGTATGTGCTATATTTAATTGCACAAAGCAGAGTCTTTCCTTTACCTCTGCCCCCCACCATTTGGCATCATATATCTAATACAGTAAATCATGACAAGGAAGTTTCTGCATACAGCATCTCTTTCCATCATCAGAAGGACTAGTTCATTTCCTCTCTGACTCTCCTTCCTCACATTCAGCTGAAGTCCTCGTCTTTTATATTTTTAAAGACTATTTTTTTAGAGCAGCTTTAGGTTCATAGCAAAATTGAGAAGAAATTTACAGATTTCACACATACCTGCTGCTCCTACGTATGCATTTGGGATATATAACCCAGAACGCTTTCTGCTTTGTCCCTTTTAAACTAAATGACAGTGGCTTCTGCTCTCTGAGTGGCAAAGATGTCAAGGAGATAACTGTGTGGCAGAGTCGGCCACAATGAACTCCTCACTTTGAAGTTTTGTTCAGCTCTGGAACATTGCAAACTATAGCCTGTTAATAGGGTCCAGGAAATTGGAGAACTGCAACCTATCTAGTTGTGAGAACTGGAATTTTAAATTAGTCTCTTGATTTGGTGATTGCAAAGCTCAGACCTCTTGCATAATGTAGAGTAAAAAAAAAAAAGAGGTTGAATAGTTAGTATTTGACGCAAGTCTGTGATCTTCCAAAGAATCAAACAAGTCAAGTCTCAGACACAAGAGTTCATTTTGATTCTGAAGCTGTACAAATGTCTAGATGTTCTTTCTTAAATTGGATCTTTACAGTAACTTCAGTTACTGAGCCAGTCTGAGCCCATATTAAGTATCCAACTCACCCTGTTGGTTCATATCCAGCTTCATGTCATCTGAAAAGCCCAAGACCTTTTTTTTTTTTTTTTTTTGCGTTACGCGGGCCTCTCACTGCTGTGGCCTCTCGCGTTGCGGAGCACAGGCTCCGGACGCGCAGGCCCAGCGGCCATGGCTCACGGGCCCAGCCGCTCCGCGGCACGTGGGATCCTCCCGGACCAGGGCACGAACCCGTGTCCCCCGAATCGGCAGGCGGACTCTCAACCACTGAGCCACCAGAGAAGCCCCCAAGACCTTTTTAATATTAGTAATACTGTAGTTAAGCTATGTCTTCCACATTCTGTATTTTTGAAATTGTTTTGAATTTTGTTGTTATTATCAGTTATCATGGTGTATTTGCCTAATCTAACCCTCACTCACTGTTCTGTTAATCACATCTTCCTGATTTTTCTTTAGTGTATCACCCTTCTCTAAGTTGTATTCATATGTTTGTGAGGATTCATCCCCCTCTCTGAGCTGGGCATGGGATTCGTGTCAAGCCAATCAGATACCACAGATAACAGTATTTCAGAGCTAATGATATACAATTCTGGGTCATTTGTAGAGATGTTTCAAAAGAGTTTTTCTCTTCTGAACCTGAGAAGCAAAATATCAACCCCCGCAGTGACAGGAACCTTCTCAAGCGTAAACAGAGAGAAAAGCAGAGGAGAAATCTACAGAAGAGGAGATCTCATCTAATGACATCTTTTGAGGCCCTTCTTTAATTTTTATTTAATGTTCACCTGTAGAATCTTCAGTTACCTGAGCCAGTAAATGCTCTTCTTCTCTGCTTAAGCCTGTTTGAGTTGGATCTCTGTCTTTAGCAAGCAAGAGAGTTGACGAATACAAACATAGTTCAATGCAATAGCGATTGCCATTCAATGTCATTTGCCTTCTCTAGTTTTTCCAGCCCATCAACATTTTTGAAATCCTGATTCTATCCCATCTTTGCATCGTCAGAAAATTTAATGTCGGTCTTCTCTGTATTTCAACTTAGGTTGTTGACACAAATCTGGAACATCAAATGGCAAGTCTCCAGTGTCTAATTAAGACTTTATTCCCAAAATTGTTTACCATGCCCCCAAAACTTACCATATGAGACAATCTACCTTGTCTAAGGAACAATCCACCCTACAAACTTGTCATCAGCATGATTTCTTTGTATCAACGTATGATTTTCTGAAATTTATTTTTCATCATTTTACAAAATCAGGATAGCAAATCCCCATCACCCATCAAAACCATAGAGTCTGGAGTCAGACTGTTGAAATCCCAACACTAAATCTGCAACCAATTGTTTGATCTTGGGCAAGTTATCTAGCCTCTCTGAGCTACAGTAACTTTATCCATAAAGTGAGGATAAGAATTAAATCTTCCTCAAAGGGTTGTAAGAATTAAATACGAATAACATATATAAAGAATTTAGCCCTGTGTCAGCTAGTATTCCAGCACACAACAGATGACACATTCAAACTAGGGTGGTTGGTTCACAGTGGTTTAATACGGAGACCATTTACTAAGGTGTGGGCAGCATGTGGAAGAATCATGAGGATAATGGTGGAGTTGATCACACCACAGGTTTGACAGCAAGAGGAAGGAACAGCTGCAAGAGCTCAGAAGCGGAGTCAGATAAACAGAGAAACCTAGAGAAGAGCAGTGACCATCAGTAGGAACAGGGGACAGATACATAGCCAGCCTCAAGCAACCCCACATGGACGGAGCAGGAAACCAAATTCCAACCCCTTGCTCTTCCTTCCCTCTGATACCCTGCCAGGGATCCCCAGTGGCTAAATCCAATTAAGATCCAGAGGACAAGGAAGCCAGTTGATGTGGTCAATGTAGATTAGTCTCCCAGTCACAGAACAGGGTGGAAAAGAATGGAGAGTCCTGGATGGAATACATCCATCAAAAGCTCCATTCCTAAAACAGTACACTCATAAAAAATATGTCTTTTTTTTAAACCAAAATCATTTAGTAACCTATTCAGTTTCCCTAACAATCTTGCAATATAATTATCCTAGATTTACAGAAAATTTAACCTAAAATGTCTCCTTTTTATGTTATGTATTAGGTTGAACCACATGAAATTGTCATTTTGTGGGTCAAAAATAGCTTACTGCCTATACTTTCATGTGATTCAAAGTAATATACTAAAATTGAATATTCTCTAGTCTGATGGGACTAGATTTATGGTACTCTTTGCATTAAAGGAGAATGATGGAAAATTTGGCTGGAATGGTAGGCTGGAGACAGGTAGATAAGGACATTGGATGTCATGATCAGAAGTTCTAAACTTAGCATGTACTAGTTAAGAAGCTACTGGGGTTGTTAAAACTAGGGTGTGATGCTTTCAGGGTTAGAAGGGTAACATTTTCTAGGGCTGGCATGCCATCTGCCTCTGACAATGAGCCTGCTTATTACCTGTATCTTATATATTCTGTCTGTTGCTTGGATCATAGCCAAAGAGAAAGTTTGTATTGTTATTAATCATTTTAGAAGGCTCCATTCATTATTTACATCAGTCATATTAACGTCCTTAGAGATTTTTAGCTACTTTTGGCAATAGCTTTCCCACTTTGGGCTTATTTCCATGTTCTGCGTAGGGATCTTTTATAGTCATTTTGTTAGTATGTCATTGTGAAACCCCAAAACCTCCCTAGACCGCTACATAAATTGCAAGGCATTGTTGAAATGAAAGGTAATTTGATTATAATTTGGAGTCTCCATCCTTAGGTTCATGCCTGATCATATATATTTTAACTTTCTTTGATATGATAGACCCAATAATGATAATATCCATCACAGCAGTGTACATTTAAGAAACATGCTTAACTATAGAGTCTTGGGTGTATATTTCTTTGCTTAGCATGTAGGAATCTGTGATGCTTGTCATTTATTATCAAGATCTGAAGTTCTTGATGTCAGATTATTAACTATTTCTTTTCTGCCTACAAACAAAAGAATTAGAATTAAGCTCCCCAAATAAGGCTAGTTTCACCAAACTTTTGATTGATTAAGCTGTCAGGAATGTAAGTAAAGAATGTGTTTGGAACTCTGCTTTAGTAGAATAAAATTTACTTCAGTCTGTAGATTATGATGATAATGACACCAACAACAACACTAGTAACATTTGTCAATGTTAATCCTGCTCCAGGCTCCATTCCAGCTGTCCTGCGTGTATTATCTCATTTAACTGCCTTGAACAGCTCTGTGAAACAGGTGCTACTATTATCCCCATTTTAATGATGAATAAACTGAGGTTAAAAAAAACAGTTCAGAGGGCAGGCAGATAGTAAGTAGGACAGCCAGGATTCTAAGGAAGGCCATTTGATTCCAGGGATCGTGAAGTTAGCCAATAATTTATAAAGTCTCCTTAGTAATTTAGGGAGCCTACCACTGACACATTTTGTCTCTCTTGGATGTTTGTATTTAGTTGAGAGACATCTTCTTTCATGTGTATTAGTCATCCTGTTGTCCTTGCAAATCCTAGTCCAGCACTTTGCTCTTGGTTAGTGCTTAATAAATCCAGATGAAATTCAATTTCCTATACCATACACCCTGATGTTCATAGCACTCCTGCTTTTTCTTCTCTCTCTCTCATTCAAGTATTTCCCACTATTCCATTCTCCCTGGGTTTGTGAGTTTCTCACAATACTTTTGTCACTTGATGTAATTCTCTTGCTTTTCCTCTTACATCACTTCATATATAGAAGACTTATTCCAATCATTACTCTTATTGGACCCAAACTTGGTGACCTCTGTGTATCTCGGTTGGCAGCATGCTTTAAAATACAGTCTTTTGTGTTTTGGGGGGCTGTGTTGGGTCTTCATTGCTGTGCATGGGTTTTCTCTAGGTGCAGCGAGAGGGGGCTACTCTTCGTTGTGGCGCGCGGACTTCTCATTGCGGTGGCTTCTCTTGTTGCAGAGCACAGGCTCTAGGCATGCAGGCTTCAGTAGTTGTAGCATGTGGGCTCAGTAGTTGTGGCTCGTGGGCTCCCTAGTTGTGGGTCATGGGCTGTAGAGCGCAGGCTCAGTAGTTGTGGCGCACGGGCTTAGTTGCTCCGCGGCATATGGGATCTTCCCACACCAGGGATTGAACCCCTGCATTGGCAGGTGGATTCTTAACCACTGCACCACCAGGGAAGTCCCTAAAATATAGTCATTTCGTTGATTAGCCATGCTCTGCTGTGGGGAACAGTGAGTATTATCTGTATTCTTCCCTGTCGTTTACTCCTGAGAACAATTGAGCAGTTTCTCCTCCAAGAATCTGCTCCCTTTTACCTGTGGTCCTCAATTGATTTAGTTCCTACTGTTTATCTGAATCCTTTTCTCTAACCCCCGAACATCACCGAATTTCGTATATGTTGTTTAAATGCTCTTGGTGGAGGCGAGGCTCCTGCCAGAATGTCCTTGTCTTCCTGTTAAGCGCCCTACCACTTGCTGGCACCATATCTTTCTAATCCTAGTTGTCAAAGCCTAGGAAAATGAATACATTTTACTTTGGCTCTTTACTTTCCATTTCTGCTTTTTCCCTTTTAGCTATGCCTTTTCACTTGGACTGTTCGTGTTCACTGTTCCTAATCATTCATCACTGAGCCACCAGGACACTGCATGTCTTTACTGCCTGGGACACCTGACAGGATCCTTAGTGCTCTTGGATGCCAAGATTCTCTTCATTTTTCTGCAAAGTGGTCATAATTTTGTAGCCTACATTCTGCCTCTTAGAATGAACCACAACCACTTGTTTCTTCCAGAAACTCCCCTTGAAAATAGCCCTGGCGCATTGCTTCTTTTATAGAAGTCTCCCTGATAAGGTGGGAGTTTGGAGGAATGTTTCCTTTAGGCTGATCTGGCCACTTCTCTTCTTTCTCCTGTCTTTCTGCCATATTTTCCCTCTGAGCACAACTTATCAATGATGATTACTTTAGCAACTACTCATGGCTTAGCTCACAGTATTTCAAAACAAAGACACTTTTAAAACTCGTTTTAAAATGTCGTTTTCAAGAAACCACTTTTTTGGTGCATGCGCGGTCATGCTCTGGGTTTCCGTGATAAGTAACTGCGTTTTCTTTTTAGTTGAAGGGTATTATGCTTGGATTTAGTGCAGCATTTTGCTTAACATTCAAAAGATCTTTGAAAGAAAGAAGTAGGGGAGATTTTGCTATATCAGCAAAGGGAACAAGGCTGAAAAGCTCTGTATCTCACGAGAATTTAAATGGCATTACCTGGCCCTATGAAGACAGGGTGGGAATGTTTTGTCGGTCTTCTAATATTTCTTCGCACTCTACTAGTTGTTCTGAACCTGATTGCTTTTTAATGGAGATCAGACTAAGTGATATAAGGGATTTAACACTCTTCACCTGGAACATTTTCTATTCACTATACGGTTCACTGATACCCAGATGCAAGCTAACATTAAATTACTCAGTGTTCAGTGATTTTCTTGCACAGACGGCGGTATATAAATCTGCAGTGTTGACTTTATGTGCAAATCTTCTGGGTAACCTAAAAACAACGTAAAATGGTTAAGTGGTACTATTTTTAAAATTTGCCCATTAAACATATGTTTAAAAGTATTTGACATCTAAATCTTGAAATACTCTCACACCAAAGGATAAATTCGACACATCTCTGCACTGATTTCAGATATTTTTATTCAATTATCATATACATTACTTTTGCTGAGAATATCAAGGAAACTAAAATGTGCAATATTTCATTGCCCTGATTATTGCTTTTACCATACTTAATGTTACTTTAAAAAATATTTATTGATGTATTTTTGAATTAAAATATTTGTGATGATTACAGTATTCTTGAAAATAACATGCCAGTAAGAAAGCTGGTGTGAATTAGCATTGCATGATACTACTTATGAGATCATTTGATAGCTCCAACATCTATTTATATATTTTAATTGCACAATGTGTTAAATCTGTGATACATATTTTTACAGTATACTGTATTCAAGTTGACTTTTTTCTCCCTCATTTTAAATGTCTTTCTGTCAATAAATTTTAACCATGTAAATTCCTCTTTTGAGATTCAATTCATGATAATTAGGATAGGACTTTAATTTAATGTATTATCCTGGTAAGATGACCAACCATCTGGTTTGCCCAGGACTGTTAGGTTCTCTGGGAGCAGTACTTTCAGTTTTAAAACTGGGACTACCTGCCCCAGGAAAATCAGTTTTGTTTGCTTGGACTCAGGGATTTCCCAGGATGCAGCATTTTGTGTTAAAATGCTGAACGTTCTAGGTGAACCAGGATGACTGGCCACCCTACATCCTGATTATTACTCTAGTTTTAGCTAGAGCATTTTTAGTCGTGGTTCTTGGTACCGAAGTAAATATTAAAGGTAATCTGGTGTAACCTAATACAAACTGCTCAAATAAGTTTTTACTGGAAATTGTTCTTTATATTTTTAATTTCTTCTTGATCACAAATTGTTCAAGGAAGTTATTCCTGGTATAATCCCTTTGCTTTCCATGATGATAGCCATGGAGTTATTTCAGTTTGCCTTTGGTCTCAGGATGTGTTCCTCCCAGTGGAGTGATGCTCTGAACTTTGACAGATAACATCTCCTTCCGCTATGTCCTTAGAACTTCTGGGAAACTTGAGGTCTTTAAAAAATAGTCCATCCCCTTTCCTTCCAAGATTTTGCACTTCCCTGTGTCTTCAACATGTCACATTGTTCCTCTTCCACTCTGGGTCCTCACCCCATGCAATTGCAATGTTTGGATAAGAACTGAATCTCTGAATTTCAGCTCAGTCTTCGTTGCTTGGCGCAGTGGCTGAGAGCAAGGATTTCAGAACTGGGTGGTGTAGTTCAAATGTTGCTCCACTCTTTGCCAGCCATGGAACCTTGGGCAAGTTACCTCACCTCTCTGAGCCTCTCTGGTACCGAACGCAAGTTCGTGTGCCCGACACACAGTGAGGCCAAGCAAACCTAAACATCCGAGTTTGGAGCAGAGAAGGGTTTATTTCAGGGCCATGCAAGGAGATGGGTGGCCTATGCCCCAAAACCCTGAACTCCTCGAGGGGTTTCAGCAAAGCATTTTTAAAGCAAGGTGAGGAAGGGGTGTGGTTAGCTGTTGCAAACTTCTTGGTGTGGGAATCCTTTGTTCTTGCAGCTGTCCACATAGGTCAGGTTGCAATGTTCCTGTAAACCTCCAATAAGGCAAATATTATTATCTGTTCTGAAACTTTTTTTCTCTGTATGAAAGGAAACATACCTTAAAAGGTCAGAGCTTTGAGAATGAGCTATCCTGTCTATATCAGGCTGTAGGCAACATTCTTTTACAAAAGGTGCAGGGCCAGCATGACTAAGCACAGGCAACAGAGCACAAAGGTTAAAGTAAAAGAAACAGATCTAAGATGGAGTCAGGTTTCTTCTTCCCTATTATATCTGTACTCTCAGCTGCTTAATTAGGGCAGTAATAGGATCTCTACTTCTTTGGGGATACTGTGATGATTCAGATTAATGCATCTAAAGCCCTTAAATCAATCCACAACGGTATAGTAAGTATTTGGTAAACATTGATATTATTAATCTTGATTTCTTTTATCTGACAGTTGTAGTAAGTTACCACCTGCCTGAGTGCCCTTACCCTCACCCCCTGATTTTACTGAATTGTTAATTTGTAAGTTAATTTGGTAGATCATTGTTAAAACCTAAGCATCTAGAACTAAGAAAATCACCTCTTTAATTAATTCTGAACAGTGCTGGACCCTACCTATACTGAGTCCTTTAATGAACCCAGCATCACTGGCCCCAGCCAGCCAGTTCACTCTCTGCTAACTGCAAGGTACCCTTCGAAGTTCTTACTTACAGCCTTTGTCTATAATAAATCATTCCTTTCAGCAATATGAGATTCCTATGACTCGACCTACAGTATATTGGAATCCATGAGAGAATAAAGTACTTTTGACTGAAATTCACTGAATCCTCATTTTGATATAAAATGCATTTCTTAACGTTCAAGCCATATTTGAATGTCTGTTTGTTTTAATCAACTTCTCTTCATTTGCCTTTGGCCTGAATCAGCTTTGTAATTTATCTAAACATGCAAAGGGAAGAAACATTGTCCAAATGACTCCATTGTATTCTCAGTGAAGATGGGTTTTGATGTAAAACTTTAATTTGAAAGGAGAAATCAGATGGTGTCTCTCAGTGGGAACCTTTTAAGAAATGTCCTATGCCGCTGGGTTTTGACAAAGTGAGAGGGTGGCATGGACATATATACACTAACAAACGTAAAACAGATAGCTAGTGGGAAGCAGCCGCATAGCACAGGGAGATCAGCTCGGTGCTTTGTGACCACCTAGAGGGGTGGGATAGGGAGGGAGGGAGACGCAAGAGGGAAGAGATAAGGGAACATATGTATATGTATCACTGATTCACTTTGTTATAAAGCAGAAACTAACACACCATTGTAAAGCAATTATACTCCAATAAAGATGTTAAAAAATGTTAATAGAAAAGTGATATGTGCATGATAATAACATTATGAGGATGTTCCCACCAGTCCTCGTCTTTGAGTTTAAAGCATGTGGTCTCTAAGTTGACTGAGCTACTTGGTGCCACTAAGCATAAGTGAGTTGAGGTGTTTCCTGACCAGGCTCAGCTGCCACTGCTTCCTGCTGGTCTCACTTTTGTCTTATCCCTCACAATCTCATTCTGCTACTTCTCTACCATTTAACCAGGTTAATTGAAAGTTTCATGATACCGATACCATGCCCTAGACAAAGCATGGGTAGGGAGGATAAAAACAAGAAAAGCCTCAGTGAGGGGGGAAATGTTTGTGAAGAGCAGGCTGAAATACATGCTACCTTTGAGGTACAGGGAAGTGTGTACTTTGATTTTCTCTTTATTTCCCTCCTCCAGACTCCCTATTTTTTTTTTTTTTTTTTTGCGGTACGCGGGCCTCTTACTGTTGTGGCCTCTCCCGTTCCGGAGCACAGGCTCCGGACGCGCAGGCTCAGCGGCCATGGCTCACGGGCCCAGCCGCTCCGTGGCATGTGGGATCTTACCGGACCGGGGCACGAACCCGTGTCCCCTGCATCGACAGGCGGACTCTCAACCACTGCGCCACCAGGAAAGCCCCAGACTCCCCATTTTTATCTTCAGTTCTTTGCCTCTTCCCTGATCCTTACAGTGTGATCCATTGCTGCCTTCCATGTGAAACAAACAAGCCACGGTGGACTTTTGACCCTTAAAAAATATTCACTTTCTTTTCCTGGTAACTATTTTGCATATGTTATTTGAGAGAATGATGCTATTTCTGAATAGTATTTTCTTAAAATTTTTAAATGTTTTCCTTGAATTTTTTCTTTTCCAATTTGTTTTCTATTCCTTTTGCATTCTTAAAAAATAATCCACTACATAATGTTGAGTTTGCTTAGGACTTATTATTTACTTTCTAGAACCATAGATTTCTGATAAGATCCTGGGTATGCTATCATAGTGTCCAGGCTGTTTACTTGCTGATCTTAGGAATTTTTGATGTGTCATTTCTTTTTTATTGATTTTTAGGGGGTTGTGTTTGTTTTAGATACAAAGAGCTGAGCTAATATCATAGAGTGATGTGTTATTTCTTGATAATATTAGTTTTCTCTGAAGTTCTGAGAAGCTGAGAGTAGAAAGGTCACAGAGTAACCCCAAGTTGAGAAAATTAGAATTTGGGGAGGGGCTATTTAATAAAATCAATATTGAAGTCAATAAAGCAATATGGAAATGGGAGTGCAAGATTAGCAATTCAATAATTAATGTGTGCAATGCTTGTGAGTTAAAAATAATGTTAATAATAATAATAGCTAACATTCTTTAGAGGATTAATCATGCGCTAGTCTCTACTTTATATGGGTTATCTTATTTAGATATTATAATAACCCTCTGAGTGTTACAATTCTAGGTACCTTATTTATAGATGAGAAACCTGAAGTACAGAGAATTTAAGTTGCCTTAATTGCAGAGCTAGTCAGTGACTAAAACCCTATTCACACTCAGTTAGTTCTGCGTGCCAATCTGGTGCTGTTAACCAAACGTAGAGTCCTTATTCTATACCTCTCTCTGCCTATCCATGTCACAGATAGGGAAACTGAGGCTAAATAAGATTTCATGCATTTTGTCACGTCACAGAACAAATTAGAGCCAGGTTCCCAGACTTGTCTGTGCATTAGAACCAGCTAAGCGTTCTTTTCAGTATTCCAAGTCCAATCCACACCCTAGACTAGTTAAATCACAATTTCAGGGAGAAGGACACAGGTATTAGTAATTTCTGGGGATGAGATTCCAATTAGCATACAAGTATGGGAAATACTGAGTTACAGGAAATGCTTGAAAAGAGCCAAACGGCACTCATTCCTAAGCCATTTTCATTTTATTAGGCACCATAATTTGTTGTGGATTCCCAAAAGAATCTTTCTGCTTCAACTCTTCTTGAGTACTTAATTATGGACCTGGTGTTGAAGTGAGAACTCTACTTGGGTTAACTCACTCAGTGCTCCCATAAAGTACATGAGAAAACTAAAGTTGAGAGAATGAAAGCAACATGTTTAAAGGCACAGACCTAGTTAGTGGTCGAGCCAGGATTCAAAATGCTTGACTCAGAACCCAAGGCGCTGGAATCTGGGAATAATATTGATTGCTTCTATTTTAAAGTCACTTTTCCATCCTCGAATACCTGGGGAGCCTGCCTGTGCTGTGGCTTTCTGACATTTCTCTTTGCTGACCCTGCCTTCTCCTGAGGCTCTGAGGTTTAGAGCATCTGCATTTAGCCTAAGTCTGGTTGCTCCCATGTCAAGAGTCTTAATCATGCTAACTGCTGTGTTTAGAGCCTTATCTATATTTAGGTTCCAGCTGTTCTTGCTGATGAATCTGCTGGAGCACAGAAACTGTCTCCATCTTGAGTTCCCCATGGGGTTCAACTTAAAAAAAAAAAAAGAACTTCCACCATCATCCTTGAAATCTATGCATCCAGCATTGCCCCTCCTGCCGGGTTCTCCTTTCAGGGGAGACCTTGCTGGCTGTCCTCGTTTGTGATGTTCTTAATTCCCAGTCATAGCTCTGTAACTCCACACCACTTTAAGAATTCCTTATCCTATATTGTGTGACAAATCATGGAATAGTTACATAGAATCCAGACTTTCCTAAGCACCCATGAATGAAGATTCTTAGAGAAGAATGCAAATTAAGTATTTGTATTGCATTTTTGAAGTTTTATACATTTTGTTTGAAAATCAACATTTGCTAATTTTAACTTAATTAGTGAAACAGTTATAAAATACTTATGTAGTCATTTAATTACAAATGTTATTTCCTTTTGTTCATTTTCTATCACAGCACTTAAGACATTGAAAATTCATAAAAATACATTGCGGGACACACAATTTTTGAGGGCAGGAGCCCGCTGTGTCCCCCTTTGCCTGGCAAAGCAATAAAGCTATTCATTTCTACTTCACCCCCAAAAAAAGAAGAAAAAAATCACATTGAATCAATGAGTGAATTAGGTTTACTGAATCTCAAAGTAGTAGAGAGAGAAGCAAAGCCTACTTCCTGGGCTTGTGACTTGTACAGTCACGTGGAACTCCCTGCTCAGAAGGCAGGTTAATGCCCTGCTTTCTATCTTGAAATTCTTAATAATTTGTAAAAAGGGCCTCCCATTTGCACTTTTCACCGGTTGCTACAGATTATGTATAGGAGCATAGGTTCATGTAGCTAGTCCTGAATGGAGGGCATATACCGAAGCATCAACTTAGTCTCCAAAATAATTAAGCAGAACCGTAGGGGGTACATACACTCCTATGTGAACATACTGGGCACACACACCTAAGAAATCTTTTGGTTATTGTAATACGTGTAGAAATTAATACATAAATAAAAGGATTTCCTTTAGAATTAGGCTGAATAATCATGTTTTGTATATCCGTGCCCACATTTCTCATTTATATAGTTATGATTAATAAAACACATGTTCATTTAGTATCTTTACTAAATTCATAAATGCTAGAAGTTTAGCCATTACTATGTGAGGGGGGTCAGACATCTATTTTGACATTCACGTTGTCCTGGACATAACTGATGCCCTCTCCTGAACCTCTCTGAATGAATTAAAATGAACTTTCCTATCTCTGCCCATAGAGATAAAAATATGTGTAAATGTAACAGTAATTTTAAAAGTATATGTATTTGAGCTTAAATAAATTCTTATTCCAGAAACAAAGTACAAATGCCTTGCTCTGGAGAATTTCAGACCAGATACTGGTCCTATGTCCTAGGGCCTCTGTTTATTACCCACCCATGGATAGCAGATGAAAGACTGGAATAGAGGCTCCTATGTGAAGCCAGGACCCTACAGGGATAGCTCCTCCAAAAAAAGGAATTTAAATAACTCCACCCATGAAACTGGAAGTGGCAAGGAGGTTCTCTATCTATCCGGGCTGTAAGTGTTTATGTGGGTAGAGAAGGGGGCTGAGGAAATTACACTTCCAGACCTGGGCTCTGTAGGTAGAGTCCAAATTTACACATCCTGTGTATTATGAATGTAATTTCAAAAATGAACATTTAAACTCCACCAAATTCTGTGAAAAAGCTGATCACTCTGTAAAAGCAAAGGTCAAATATCTCCGTAGGGACATGCCCACAACCCAAGGCACACAGGATACTAATGCAGTCCAGATGAAGGATAAGAGATGATGGACATGTGAAGAGACCACAAGGAGGGAAAGAAAGCAAACACAAGGAAGAGGAGGATCACACTTGAAAACTGGATAAAAGGGAATCCTCTCAAAGAAACTCTAAATAATTTCTAAAATTATCAGAGTGATAGAGAAGAACTAGCTTGTGTCACACAAGAGGAAATGGCAATCACTTAGAGAATTAGAAACTAATCAGATATAATTACAAATGAAAAATATAGTAGAGATATTTAAATCTCAATAGGTACATTAATAGGCAGATTTGATCATTTTGAAGAGGAATTCTTTGTGTGTTGGGAGTTACTCATGAGAAAATTACCAGAAAAACTATAAAAACAAGACAATTATAGAAAGGAAGTTAACAGAAATGGAGTTTAGAGTGATAAGACACAATCTATGTGGTGATAGACTATCCAGAGTGAAATAGAGAGAATGAAAAAGAGACAATAAAGAAAAAAGAAACTAACCAATGATTTTCCAAAATTGTTTAAAGAAAGGCATATATCTTTAACAGACAATAATTATGCATAGTTCTAAATAGGGTGATTGATAGTGCAAAATATCTTAAAAGTAAAATCAAAGTGAAGAGAACATTTTAAAAGAAACGAGAAGAAAAAGACAGTTTACCTACAAAAAAAATTAATTTAATTAGTTGAACTCATATCAAGTAGAAGTTAATGAAATATTATCTTCAGAGTACTAATGGGAAATAAATATTGTAAAATTCTATACCCAGCTTAATATCTTTTAATAGGAAATTTGAAATGAACACAAGATAAAATCTGAATTTTCCATTCCTAGAACTCTAGTGAAACAAATATCAAAGTTGTAGTTCAGAACTACAACTTACCAGAAATAAAATGAATAATTGAATCTGTAACAAACAAGTTAGATGCAAGGAGAAATTCAGTTCAAATATATAGGTGAACATATTAATAAATCCAAATATAGATGGTTAAACAATGGAAATGTTTTAATTTGGGTAGAACAAGGCATGCTAAAATACTAGAAAGCCATAAAAGTGAAAATGGGAGGAGAAATGTTATAACTTTAGACTTTGTTGCCAAGTGTGCAACTTAACAATTAAATGTAACTACTAAAAGTACTTAAAAAGTAGTGGATTCACTTACTGCAAATGAGTATGGAGGGAAAAGTTGAATAAATTAAAATCTATATCAGAAAGGGGGAAAAGGGAAAGAAGCAATGATAACACAAAAAAAATGGTAGAGATAACCCTAAATCAATCAAAGTAAATATAAACATATTAATTTTTTAGTTATAATGCAGAAATTATTGACAAAATTTGAAGCAAAAAATAATAGAACTTTGATTTCCTTACAAGGGATATAATGAAAATATAACAACACAGAAGAGTTGAAACAAAGCTGGAAAGAGATCTAAACAAAAGACCACTGTATAGAAATACTAATATAAGACAAAATGGACTTTCACAAAAGTGTTACCCAAAATGAAGAGTTACTTCATCCTAAAAAAAAAAGGAATGATTCTCTATGTCTTCATGTAATCCCAAGCTGATGTACACTTAACACAGCCTAAAATATATATACAGCAAAAATTTACAGAAGAAAAATGAGCTTTAATTTTATCTGGAATGTTATTTCTTAAGACAATAATACCTGTAAAATATATAACAAAATAGTAACCTGTATTAAATCTGAGTGGCAGGTACACTGGATCTTTTATATTGCTCTTTGGACTTTAAAAATTTGAAATATTTTCTAATAACATTTAAAAAGTTTAGTGGCTTTTGCGTGTTAAAAGTTAGGAAACTATTGCTGCAATTAAGTCATTTGAGCTAAGGCAGAATTGTGTGTGTGTGTGTATGTATACATATATGCATATATGTATAAATTTATGAATTAAATAAACATTTATTAAATGTCTACTGTTTTTCAGCCATGAACGCAGGTTAGAAGTTTGGCATGTAAAGATGAATGTCAGGAGGATGGGCTAGGTTATGCTGCAAAAACAACCTTAAAATCTCCAGCTTTTTCACACAAAAGGTTATTTTGAACTTACGCAAAGCCCACTGCAGGGTCACATGGCTCTCAGCCTGATATGGGTGGAAAAAGCCTCTACATGTTTTGGAACATAACCTTTTGGTCTTTGCAGAAGGGAAAATGAGAAGATGAAAAATGACAGTCCAGTTCTTACACATTCTCACTCCTGAATGTTCTCAGTCATCCTTGTCTTCCATTGATGAAAGAAATTCAGATGGCCCTGTCTGAGTTCAAATAGGCAGTGAAGTGGCAGGAAGAAAAGAACTAGAAAGACCAGTTTAGCTTAGTGTGCAAGAACACAATTCTCCTGCCATCTTGGAACTAGCAGTTAAGTATAGTGTCTGGATAGATTTCTTAATCTCATCACCGTTGACATTTTTTTTTTAACATCTTTATTGGAGTATAATTGTTTTACAATAGTGTGTTAGTTTCTCCTTTACAACAAAGTGAATCAGTTATACATATACATATGTTCCCAGATCTCTTCCCTCTTGCGTCTCCCTCCCTCCCACCCTCCCTATCCCACCCCTCTCATGGTCACAAAGCACAGAGGTGATCTCCCTGTGCTATGCGGCAGCTTCCCACTAGCTATCTAATTTACATTTGGTAGTGCATACATGTCACTTAACATGCTTCCATGTCCTGGCTATCGTAAATAGAGCTGCAATGAACATTTTGGTACATGACTCTTTTTGAATTATGGTTTTCTCAGGGTATATGCCAGGTAGTGGGATTGCGGGTTCGTATGGTAGTTCTATTTGTAGTTTTTTAGGGAAACTCCATAGTGTTCTCCATTGTGGCTGTATCAATTGACATTCCCAGCAGCAGTGCAAGAGTGTTCCCTTTTCTGCACACCCTCTACAGCATTTATTGTTTCTAGAGTTTTTGATGATGGCCATTCTGACCGGTGTGAGATGATACCTCATTGTAGTTTGGGTTGGCATTTCTCTAATGATTAATGATGTTGAGCATTTCTCTCATGTGTTTGTTGGCAATCTGTGTCTCTTCTTTGGAGATATGTCTATTTAGTTCTGCTGGCCATTTTTGGATTGGGTTGTCTGTTTTTTGGTATTGAGCTGCATGTGTGGCTTCTAAATTTTGGATATGAATCCTTTGTCAGTTGCTTCATTTGCAAATATTTTCTCTCGTTCTGAGGGTTGTCTTTTGGTCTTGTTTATGGTATCCTTTGCTGTGCAAAAGCTTTTAAGTTTCATTAGGTCCCATTTGTTTTTTTTTGTTTTTATTTGCATTTCTCTAGGAGATGGGTCCAAAAGGATCCTGCTGTGATTTATGCCATAGAGTGTTCTGCCTATGTTTTCCTCTAAGAGTTTGATAGTGTCTGGCCTTACATTTAGGTCTTTAACCCATTTTGAGTTTATTCTTGTGTGTGGTGTTAGGGATTGTTCTAATTTCATACTTTTACATGTAGCTGTCCAGTTTTCCCAGCACCACTTATTGAAGAGGCTGTCTTTTCTCCACTGTATATCCTTCCCTCCTTTATCAAAGATAAGGTGACCATATGTGTGTGGGTTTATCTCTGGGCTTTCTATCCTGTTCCATTGTTCTATATTTCTGTTTTTGTGCCAGTACCATACTGTCTTGATTACTGTAGCCTTGTAGTATAATCTGAAGTCAGGGAGCCTGATTCCTCCAGCTCCATTTTTCGTTCTCAAGATTGCTTTGGCTATTCGGGGTCTTTTGTGTTTCCATACAAATTGTGATATTTTTTTTTCTAGTTCTGTAAAAAATGCCAGTGGTAGTTTGATAGGGATTGCATTGAATCTGTAGATTGCTTTGGGTAGTAGAGTCATTTTCACAATGTTGATTCTTCCAATCCAAGAACATGGTATATTTCTCCACCTATTTGTATCATCTTTAATTTCTTTCATCAGTGTCTTATAGTTTTCTGCATACAAGTCTTTTGTCTCCTTAGGTAGGTTTATTCCTAGATATTTTATTCTTTTTGTTGCAGTGGTAAATGGGAGTGTTTTCTTAATTTCACTCTCAGATTTTTCATCATTAGTGTATAAGAATGCCAGAGATTTCTGTGCATTAATTTTGTATCCTACGTTGACATTTTTGACTGGATAATTCTTTGTTGTGAGGGGCAGTCTTCTGCATTGTAGAATGTTTAGAGGCATCCCCGGCCTCTACTCATTAAACGCCAATGGCATCTCCCAGTTATGACAAACCCAAATATCTCCAAACATTGCCCTGTTCCCTGGGTGGGGGGTTAGGAGGATTGTTCCCGGCTGAGAAACACTGTTCTAAAAGAGATAAAAGAACTATTTTAGAGAGTAGGTAGTGAATCTCTGAGATTTCATAATAAGAAGTAGCACATGCTGAAACTATAAATAAGTTTATCTCCAAATTTATGTTGATTCCCCCATGACCTTTACAAAGCCCTTCTTAACACTATGAGAAACTCTCCCTTGTCTTTTTGACTTGCTCCCCAAAGGGTGGCAATCATATGCTCCTGTAGAATGGCCATTGTTTCCCATGTCAGTGGAAAAGATCCATTTTTGACAGGTATGTGGGCACATCAATCAAGGTGCCAGCCAGAAAAATGCAGGCTTGGGATGTTTCCTAGAACCCTGGCATAGGTTCAAACATCAAAAGCACAAGAGTGATTTGAAGCAGGTCTTCATAGGGAAGCCAGGAGATAGAGATCAATTTCCAGAGGTAAGGCTGAAAGAATATACCGGGTTGGTGAAAACAGGAGAAAGACCAAGAGCCAGATGGTTTCTGCAATTAAGCACTTGTCTCCAGAAACAGGCAAGAAGTGTGGATGTTCACTCCTGTTCACTCCTGGATGAGTGTTCACAGCTCAGATTTCCAGGCTGAGAGACGTAAGTACGAGGGTGCCTGACTGGATGAATGGACAGGAATGGTACTGAGAGTCACCAAAAACAAAGTTGATAAACCGAAGGATTGGAAATGAATTCCAGTGAGCAGTGGGGCTATCTAAGAGGGTGGAGACAAAGTTCTCCAGCATGACTGCTACGGAAAGAGAAAGGAAATAATCAGGCAGAAGTTGAGACAAGCCTGGATATTTTCTTTCAAGTTGCCTTAGGTGTCAGTGACATGAGAGACTTTGTATCTTTGCATGATGCCTTATGGAGCATAGAGGAATAAAAAAATATAGTGCAATGTATGTGTTTGCAATCTATTTAGCTATTACCAATATTTATATGCTAATTTGTGGTATAATAAATTAATGAAATGGTCCTATAAAGTGGATCCACTGGCACGTTGTGTAATGCTTGACACTAAACCTATTTGCTTTGAATTAAATCCTGTGATTGGCAAGGAAGTAATTCTTTAGCATCTTTCTCTATAAATTATTTGCTTAGGTGAATAGCAGATAGACCCATCCTATGGCCACAGGTATGTTTAATGTTTAAAAAAGGAGTGATATATGCTTATTATAAACAATTCAAACAATAAAGACATATATAAAAACTGAGAATTCTCTCTTCTTCTGCCTCTAATTTAGTCCCAGAACCTTTGTAAGAGCCACTTTAAACTGTAAACACTTTTCAGATTATTTTGCAGTCTTACAGTTTTCTTTTTAATTTGTGTGAAGTCTGTTTCCAGAGAGTTACTTTTGTCAACCACTTATTAATTTCTATTTTTATTGCACTCTGCATTTCTGTTGTGTGAATATTTACATCGAAATTCCATTATTAACCAATATATTATGTTAATCACTATTCTTAGCAGCTTTGTCTACTCATTATTATTTCTTGTATACCTGTCTTCATTTTTCCCTTCAATTCATTTTTCCATTTGCATACACCTATCATATTTCTTTTGAAAACGTCCATGGATAATAATTTTTCTGAGTATTCATATATATATTTTTTTCTATTTTGAATATTTTGGAGGGTGGATGTACATTTCAGGTTCAAAACAGTTTTAGCACATTTTACATATTGCTATACTGGTCATTTATATTTTGTTTTGGTTTTGTTTTATTAACATTTCTTGTTACAGGTGAGTTTGGTTCATATTTCTTCCTAGGTATCCTCTTCCTTCTCTCTGGAAGCTTGTAGGATTGTTTTGTTTATCCTTGGAGATTGCACTGTCCAGGAGTGAGGGATGTGAGGATGTATTGATACCTTTGTATTCTGTGTTCTGGAAGAATCTCTTTCCTTGCTTTATACTTCTAGTGCACTGAGTTAATCTGTTGCCAATGCTAATTCTATATTTCTATTGAGTTTTCTTTTCTTTCTTTCTCCCCCCTCATCCCCCGTTTTAAATTTCAGCAGCCATGCTTTTAATATCTGAGAAAGGTAAATTGGGTTTTGGTTTTGGTTTTTAAATAACAGACCTATTTTTAGAGCTGTAATAGCATCTTGAAACCTTTTGAAGATACAAATTATACATTTATTTTTCTCCAAGATTTCTTCTCATTCCTGATTTAGCCCTGTTTCTCAGCGTTACTCCTTGTTTTTGTAGTCTTTCCTGCCAATTATTTTCCTCAAGCATTTGATGATTTGGGCAGTTAGCTTAGATATGTAAATAAACATTGTGATTGACCAAAGCTATTGATGGAGGGTTTTAACTCAGTTAAAAGAAGATCTGTGTGGTTAATTAGAGGATACTGCTGGGAACCTGAGTCCAGTTGTCTTATGTTTCTGTGACTGTGGAACTCTTGTGTTCTAAGAATGGGGTCTCCTCTGCCAGCCTGGGGTCCAGATGCTCCTTGGGGTCTGACCCAGGTTCATCCTCCAGCCCCATCATCCACTTTGGGTCTCCTAAGGGACTGCCCACTTTATTTAGCAAGATGTACTTAAAACTTTGGCCTGGCTGGATCTTCTCAGCTAATCAGCTCCTTTAATTGTTTTCTACCTGTCAACACACAGGCTGATTTTGCTTCCAACCCTGCTACCTGAGCTATTGGAGCTATCTCAAAGCTCTACTGGGAAAATTCACTTTTTTGAGTTATTTTTGGGAAGCCCCAACACAAATAGCAAACACATTAAACTGTTCCCACATCAACACTAAATGCAAATATTTTAACAGTACAAAACAATTAAAATATTAATTTAAAAATTATTTGGCTTAAAGTAACTAACTTAATACTGTTGTCTCTGGTGTCTCAGTAATCATCATACTTGGGAATTCTTGCAAGGTAAGAATATTTAACTTCATTAACAAATGTAGTAGAATTTTTATATATGCTGTGTATAACAAGATATTAAAATTTTAAGTTCAAAGACATTTAAGCAAGTGTGTTTTTTTATTTAAGTTTTGTACTTTTTGTATTTTGAAGCCAATATATGTTTTCAAAAGTCAAACAAATTTGTACATCTTAAGCACTAATCCTCTTTTTAACCTGTGTGGATTGCACATTTCTTAGCTCTTTTGAGTTTTACCTTCTGTTTGAGCTTATCTACCTTTAAATCTTCCATAAATTCCTCAAATTTGTGTTCTGCTAATGCTCTTCCTCTGCTTTCCACTGCTAATATTGGTTTATTTTTAATTTTCCATTTTTTTTTCTATTATTCTAATGGGATTTGTGGAGATAGAAAAAAACTAAATACCATTGTTGAGTCAACAATCTATGAGTAGGAGCCGGTAATCACTTTTGATTGAGAAACTCTCAATTTTCTATATACATTTTAAATGAATAATCTATGTACAGTACTTAAATGTAGACAGAAGCTGATTCCAGTTCCTAATGATTCTACGTCTAGCAGCTCATGGAGAATGTTCTTAACCCTATACTGTTAACACGGTGGGTGGACACACCTGGGGGAGTCAAAATGTACCCAAAGACCAGAATAAGTTGTTGTACTTCCTTGCTGAGTGACAATGAAAGTGATGCCAGCTCTGGAAATTGTCCCCCAGACTACTGTGTCACATCAGTATTCCTATCTTGTGGTAATTATTTTAAATACTGTTTGGATATTAGTCTGGTCTCTTCATTGGACTATAATCTAGGGGTCATAGTTTATTCACCTTTATAAGTCCCATTTATGGGACATTTTCTGGAGCCACATGCATTTCCTGGTGAAGAAGAGGGAGAGAAAATAAGAGAATACAGGAGGGGGCAAGGAGTGAGGGGTGAGGGAGGGAGAGGGAAGGGGAGGGAGGGAGGGAGGGAGATTTTATAAGCAATGTTTTATAACTATGAATGCATATTTGCATAGTTTATTAACTACTTTGGTGTTTGGTATGAAAACACATTTGTAGAATATATTTAGTGTGTCATCTCCTTAGGATTCACCAAATCTTTGATAATTGTTAATGGAACTAATACTTTGGATAAAGTTCAGAAAGTGCTATGCATTTCAAGCTTAGCTTGTGAATGTAAGGACTTTAGGACAATAACCGTTAAGATGTCAAGGAGGAGAGGTGGGTCTTATACCCTTTCAAGAACTTAGTGTTGAAAAAAGGTGCTTCTTCTCCCCAGAAAAAAAACCAAATGGTGCTAATAATTTCGGAAGGGTAATGGGATGTCTGGATCTCAAGTTAAGAGTCCTTGTAGAAAGTTAATATCAATACAGTTCCCTGTTTGATAATATCATGTACACATACTGATTATTTTATGTGTATCTTGAACTACAATATTTGAAAGAAATAAAATAAGAAAGGAAGAGAGGGAGGAAGAAGAAAGCTGCTGCTTGCTTGAGTCCTTTTTAAAATGTTTTGGTTGTGCTACAAAGTACAAGGTGTTTTGTTGTAGCATAATCACAGTCTTGAAGACTTGAATTTCAGCTCTGTAACATAGCAAAGGTGTGATCTTAAGTAAATTACTGTGTCACTGTATGTCTCAGTAACTCCCTCCTTAAAATACAATCATAATCATTTTCTACCTTCTACAAAGGATTGTTATAAGTATTAAATGATTGTTTTCTATTTTTATTTTTTATTATTATTTATTTTATTTACTTATTTTTGGCTGCGTTGGGTCTTCGTTGCTGTGCACGGGCTTTCTCTAGTTGCATCCAGGGGGGGCTACTCTTCTTTGTGATGCGCGGGCTTCTCACTGCAGTGGCTTCTCTTATTGCAGAGCACGGGCTCCAGGCACCTGGGCTTCAGGAGTTGTGGCTTGCAGCCTCAGTAGTTGTGGCTCGCAGGCTCTGGAGCGCAGGCTCAGTAGTTATGGCTCACAGGCTTTGTTGCTCTGCGGCATGTGAGATCTTCCCAGACCAGGGCTCAAACCTGTGTCGCCTGCATTGGCAGGCAGATTCTTGACCACTGCGCCACCAGGGAAGCCCCTGTTTTCTAAATTATAGATTTTATTATTACATCATTAGATGTTTACAACCATTCTGATTAACACAACCACTAAGTTACTATTATTTAGATTCCAAAAATTTCCTCTGATCATCCAGGAGTTTATTTTATGCATCAAAATTTTAAAGTTTCTAAGAAATACCAAACTGTAGCATTTTGTGAATTGCATCCCCTGATAGTAAGAGTTGTTCTCTTCTTGTCTTGAGCTGAGTCTGTCAAGCTCATTGGGGTGAAGAAATGCTGTCAGGTGGGTAACAACCCAGTATTGGGTTTGTTCTTGGGCGGTTTGCTTCTATATTAATGATGGCTATATTGGGAGACAATCAAACTCTGATGAAGTATAGACAACAGTGTTTTTTTCTAAGAATGTGTATACCGTTCTTCAATATTTCAGATGCTTTAAAATAGCCATCTATCCACATTTTGTACTTATTTCCATAAAAAGCTTTCTTATTAGGGACTTTTTTGCTTAAATATACTTATTTTAGAAATAATAAATGGTAGAATTTACTCATAAATTACTGCAGTTTTATGCAAAAATAAATCAAGCTCTCAGTAATTATTTATTATGCTTCTGGGAACAATTCAGGGAAGATTCATTAACAAAACTTGTAGAAAGCCATGTATCATGTCTTCAGTGAGTTATATTAGTAGTGAAACCTTTTCAATTATGATCAGGTGAAATATTCTGTCCAGGATTCTACCATGTACATTTAGTTCTAAATAGATAATATTTTCACTGGGGGGTGGGTGGTAGGGGGACAGGAGAAAGGAAGGAATAAAAAAAAAATCAGACAAGATTTATTGAAATAGCTCTCCTTACATTAGTTTCCCTGTTCCAAATATAAACAACATCTGCCCAAATAATTATTCTTACAGAAGCACAAAAATTGTTCAATTCTTATGAGGAGATAGTGATGCACCTGGAAAAATGTTCTGCCTGTACGGTGAGGTAAATTTGTGGAATCCAGTTTGTCCCCCAAATATTTTTGTAGTATTGGGTCCTTGGGAGCCTCGTGTCCAGCTAGAGCCCATCAGAGAGTCTTAGATTGTGGATTTCTAGGCTTGACATGTAGTTATCCCAACTACATCATATTGGGCTCCCAGTCTCTAGACTGGCAAAGATGCAGGTCTAAGCCTGAACAGAGCAAACTCAATAGATGTCTTTCTCCAACCCCACTTCAGCCAACTCAAGGACAGGTTTAGAAGTGAACTGGTATTTAGAGTAAATAGTCGTCCCTGGTGCTAATACTTCTTTTCTTGTGGACGCAGAGAAAATTATGTTGGCAAAGTATGTGTACGGAACTCTTGTGAATTTTGCTTTGCCCCAAAGTTAATTTTCTAAATATTCTGAGTCTCATGACATAGGCGGATTGTGTATTTATGACAACAACAGTTAAAATGTCTCCTCGTGATCTTTTTTTCCCACCCTGTTTTTTCATACACGCTGATTTTTAAAGCTAATAAATATTCTTCATATTTTATTAATTGTAATGTTCTTGAAATCTCTTAGAGATTTTTTGTTTGTTGGTTTTTTTTTTTTTTTTTTTTGCAATAGGCCACTAAGGTCAAATACAGTCAGGAAGATGATTAGACTAATTATAGGTCTTTGATACCAAGTCAGACGGGAATTTATTCCTCCATTCTCCCCGTTTTTCCTTGATTCCCTTTTATCTCCATTCTACTGTTTCTATTCCTACTATTATTTCTACTTATATCCTGTTCCTTTATCATTTTTTTTATTTTGCTTGTTTTGTAATATTTTGATTACACTATTTACAAAACTATAGATTCAATATAATAAAAATCTATATATCCATAAGCAAACTTAAGACGTAAAACACAATGCAACCATTTGCAGCAACATGGATGGGCCTAGAGATTATCATACTAAGTGAAGTAAGTCAAGCGGAGAAAGACAACTGTCATATGATATCACTTTTTTGTGGAACCTGAAAAAGATGATACAAATGAATTTATTTACAAAACAGAAACAGACTTACAGACATAGAAAACAAGCTTATGGTTACCAAAGGGGAAAGGGGGTCAGGGATAAATTAGGAGTTTGGGATAAATAGATACACATTGCTATATGTAAAATACATAAACAACAAGGACCTACTATAGAGCACAGGGAACTATATTCAATATCTCGTCATAACCTATAAGGGAAAAGAATCTGAAAAAATATGTGTGTAACTGAATCACTTTGCTGTACATCTGAAACCAACACAACATTGTAAATCAACTGTACTTCAATTAAAAAAAAAAAAAAGAAAGAAAAACATGACCATGCAGCTGATGGCCCCTCAGTAGCATTTGAAAATCCCCTGACTCTTCTTCAGCCAAAAGGAACTGCTTTCCAGATTTTGGCATTTAAAAATCCCATATTTCGGTATTTCATTTTATATCTAAAGTTTATACAAATTGTATATTTGACATAACCTTCTGCATCTTATTTTCTCATTGAAATTATTTTTTAAAGATTCATTTATATTGTATAATTTTTCATAGTATATATATACTGCAATGTATTTGTTCATTCTCTGGTTGAGTGATACAGATAGTTACAATTTTTCCTATTCTAGACTTTACTGGAATCAACATTTCCATATATATTTTAACACACTGTACACCTAATAATAGGATTTCTGGGGATTGCTTGGCTTAGAGTACACTGGGTTTTTAGTTTTATTTATTTTTTTGGTTTTTTTTTTTCAATTTTTATCTTATAGTATAGTTGATGAACACTGTTGCATTAGTTTCAGGGGTACAGCAAACTGACTCAGTTATACATCTACATATATCCATTCTTTTTCAGATTCTTTTCTCATTTCGGTTATTACAGAATATTGAGCAAAGTTCCCTCTGCTACACAGTGGGTTTTTAAATAGATATTACAAAGTGTTCTCCAAAGTGGTTTCACCAAGTTGCCCTCCTACTCTCAGTGTGTGAGAATTCGATTCCTTCACATCTTTCCTAATATTGGGTTTTGTACAACCTTGTAATATTTTGATTTCTGTACTTCCTGGTGTTTCTTATTTCCTTCCTTCCAACTTTTAAAAATGTATTGTGGTTTTAATTCTGCTCTCCTAGGTTAGGCATCTCTCTCAATTTTCAGACTTCCTTCTTTGCTAATATAAGAATTTAAATTTACAGTTTTTATCATGCACACTGATTTAGCTAATCATTACTTGTCTTGATTTCCAGTAATTTTATAATTATTTGGGTTTAAGCATTTCCTGATTTAATTCTTGTTACTAGAAGTGTGTATAGAAATTTCCACACACCTTTTAGCTGTTTTTGTTGCATTTTTAGTTGTGTGGAACCTAAAAAACTGCTTTCCAGCTTGATTGCATTTTGGTTGGAAAAACAAAGTCTGTATGAAAGTGAGTCTATCTGTTGAGCTTTGCTTTATGTTCTAGAAAGCATTTTCCCCAAAACCCAGACCAGTAAAAGCAAGTTTCCTTGTCCTCTGCCTTTGCGTCCAAGTGGATATTTTTCCAGTCTACCTTATTTTGAAAGCCTAGCATTCTGAAGACCTGAATTTTATGAGGAGTCTCAGTTCCAATGCCCATCTAAATAAAGATAATTTTTGAAAAATAAATAATGATACACCAACTAAATATCCATTAAAAAAACAAAATGGAACTCTACTTCTCACCAAACACCAGAATGAACTCCAAATTCATCAAAGATTCAACTGTAGGGAGATAAACTATACAAAGAAGACTAGAAGAAAAGATGTCTCAGTTTCTTTATAATCTAGATGTGGGAAAGCCTAAACAAGACTCAAAATTCAGATGTGGATGTGATAAAGAAAAGATTGATAATAAACTAAAAATAACATAAATGCCAAACTGGGAGAAAATGCCATATATCTATTATATATACATCACATGGCAACTTGTATATGATATTTTTATCTGATAAAGGATGAATATCCCCAATATGTAAATTCCTAAAAAACCAGAAAAATTACTGAAAACCTAATGGAAAAGTAGACAAAATATCTGGGCACTTCAGATTAAACATATACAAATGGGCCTTACACAAATGGTGCTTATTAAATTTTCCTCATAAATTAAAAATGTAAACTAAAACTACATTGAACTCTATTTCTCACCTATCAGATTGGCAAGAATTCAAAAGCTAGGAAGTACACACCACTGATGAAAGTGTGAAGAATTTCTACTCCCATACATTGCTGATAGTCATACATAACCCCTCTAGGGAAGAATTTGCAATATTTATCAAAACTGCAGAAGCACACTTCCTGTTAAACCTGCAGTGGATGCCATTTATCGCTATGTACACTGAGGATAAACCTCCACACATACCAAACAACTCATGCACAAGGTGATTCGTGCAGTGTTATTTGTAATAACAGAATTTTGGAAACAAGCTAAATAAAAATCCATAAAAGCCTGATTTGAATCAACTGTCGTAGACTTACACAAAAGACTGTTATTAATCAAATGTTTAAAAATGAAGTCGATCTCTATGAACATTTATGGAATGATTTCCAGAATATATTGATTAGTGAAGAAAGTCAAGATGTGGTAGAATGTTGCTAGTTTTGCATAAAGAAGCATGAGAATGATGAGCAGGGATGTAAGGGCAATGGTTATTAATAGGAGTGTGTGAAAACAGGACAGAAGGGGTAGGGATGAGATGGAAACTACTCCTTTTGATTCAGTGTTTTTCTTAAACAATCTACCTTTTCAAAACATTGTTAGTAAATGAGGATTTTAAAATAACTAAAATTTAGTCTCTTTGTCTAATTGACACATAAACAACTTCACACTTCACCTGTACCCAAGGTCTAGATGTCTTCCTTGTAGAACTATTCAAACCCAATCCACTGTTTCTATCATCTGTGTGTCAATTTCTACTTAATGCTCTTTTTTCCCTTGATTTTTCTTGTTGTTTTTGGTATTATAAACTTAAACTTACCTATTTCAAAGGATGTTTATTTTTTAATTTATATTTTATCCAATGTTTATTATATTTTATCCAGTGTTTTTGTGTTTTTGCAAAAGAGAAGTTTTTCAGCAAATGGTTTGCTGTATTGCCAAATATAAAAGGCATTCTTTCTTGACGTCTCTTTATTTTCCTCTTCTTTCCCTTCTGTCCCACTTCTCTCATCATTCTATAAGTATCTTTTAAATCTTATTGACATTTTATTTCTCATTTTCCATCTGTGGCTCAACTTCCTTTCTCTCATGTCTATCCCTATTCAGCATTTGTTACTATAGCCAAAAAGATGATCTGGTCATTTTTATATAATCGTGAAAGAGCATATAAAAAAATCACCTCTGAAAATACCTGTATTTTTGTAGAGTTCTAAATTTGAAATAGTGTGTCATAGCATTTCATTAAGTAAAAAAAATAGAAACACAGCCTCGATTATCTTGTGACTATGAAACACCCAAACCATTTGCAATTGACTTTTTGAAATGGATTATTAATAAGGATGCAGTTTTTCTTCTCACAGAAGCACTGCTTAGTTCCTTTCCCTCCTCTTCTCAAAGAGTTAAACATAATTTTTTCTAAATTGTGTTCGTTTTGTCTCTCTTTTTTTTTTTTTTTTTTTTTTTTACTGTATCTAAAGATTTAAGAATGATCTGAGCCCAGACCATCCTCTGGAATTAGAACCAGAAGGGTGTGTCTCTTGGGCTGTATTAAATACATAAAAGTGCTATTCTTTTCCTTTACATTTACAGTCAAAGCTCAAAGAGGCACATTCAAGAGGGGAAAGAAAGCGTGGAAAACCTATAGATTACCCCCAAAATGGCTTTTTGTGTATTTCCTTTTCTGCTTTTAAATACTCTAAGGCTCATTCCCATTTCTACAAATGTCTCTTGGAACAAAGGCATGGGCATTTTCATTAAAATAGTAGCACTTTGATATTTCACATTTAGTGTTCTAAAGATTGTCTGATGGCTCCTTCCTTGTTTTAGATTTTCAGAGGGGCTTATAGTAGACCATTCCTTTAAGCGGTTGGTGGTGGGTGGGATGGAGGGGAAGAATGTTGAATGTTGAATTGCAAATGCTGAAGCACACATTTTAGGCAAATAATGTATCGTTTTCAAAGCTTAAGCAATTAGTTTAATGAGTGGACTCTCACTAACACACATTTACTTCCCAAGTGTGTTTTTAGCTCGTTTATATATATATATAAATAACTGTCCCCGCAGAAAAAACAGTATGAAAAGAAAAGGGAATAAAGAGAGAGAATGTGACTCTGGCAGGCAAAAAGAGAAAGGAAGAAAAGGCAGGGACTTCCCTGGTGGTGCAGTGGTTAAGAATCCGCCTGCCAATGCAGGGGACACGGGTTCGAGCCCTGGTCCAGGAAGATCCCACACGCCGCAGAGCAACTAAGCCCATGCGCCACAACTACTGAGCCTGCGCTCTATAGCCCATGAGCCACAACTACTGAGTCCACGTGCCACAACTACTGAGCCTGCGTGCCTAGAGCCCATGCTCTGCAACAAGAGTAGCCACCGTAATGAGCAGCCTGTGCACCACAACAAAGACTAGCCCCTGCTCGCTGCAACTAGAGAAAGCCCGCACACAGCAACGAAGACCCAACACAACCAAAAATAAATAAAATAAAATAAATAAATTTATAAAAAAAGATAAAAAGGCGAAAGGAAAATAATATAATGTTTTTGGCAACATGTAAAATCTAAAGCATCACCACAAAATAATACTAACTTCTTTGCACTGCTACTAGACCCTAAAGATCAATGAAGAATGGCTGATCTACTAAATATCTTAGCTATTTCATTTCCAATCTTGACGTTCAGTTAGTTCCCATATGTACAAGCATGTTTCCTGTGTTTGAGTTATTTCTTACAGTTTTATTGAGATATAATTGGCACACAGAACTGTTTAAGTTTAAGATGTATAGCATAATGACTTGACTTACTATATTGTGAAGAGATTACCACCATAAGTTTAGTGAACATGCATCATCTTATATAGGTACAAAAAAAATTTAAAAAACTGTTTTTTCTTGTGATGGTGTGTTTGCATTTCTTAATTTCTCTCTCAGCTTTTCTCTCTTTCAAGTGATCAGAATTTTGTTTACTTGAAGTCCCAGTGATACCAACCAGGGTTCTTGGCCTTCCCCAATCAATAGAAATTGCTAGAGGCCAGACAAGAAATTCAGGCAAAGCTTTACTGGGGCCCCTGCTGCAGCAGGGTGGAGCGAGAACAAACAACAGGTTTCCTTGTTCCTTTGCGCCCAGAGAGGGGGAGAGCTGGTTCCTTATATGGGGTGAGGGGAGGGGTGTGGCCAGGGGTGGGGCCAGAGGTGTGGCTTAGGTGGTCTGCCCACCCTTAGGTGGTGCTGAGTGCAGGGGGCATGTACAGTGCCCTGCTTTTGTTCCTGACACCCTGCTTTTGCTCCCAGTTCTTCGGAAGTGGCAGTTGGGCTTTTTGGTCTTTTCATATCTTTTTGCGTATAATTCTCCCCGAGCATGCACGCAGTTACTTTTAGTCCCTTATAGTTTCTTTGTATTTTGTTTCTCGAGGAGATGTTTGTCCAGGTGCAAGACCTGCAGCAAAGGGTCCCAGGTCCCAGCCTGTCTCACCAGTAGGATAATTTAATTTGCTCTACCTTTTAAAGAAATGGGCAAATTGCATTTTAAAGTAGAAACATGTTAGTAGGAATTCTTGACTTGGGGTCTTTGGATAGACTCCAGGAGTTTCTTTGTTCATGTTGTTGCTGTTTGGTGTGTATGTGGGTGTGTGTGGGGGTGTGTATAATAAAAAATTTTAAAGAAATCACATCCTTTTTTTTAGTGCCTCTAAGGGAAATATAGCATTTCTTCCAATTATGAGTATAGATGACAAACCATAGTATTATTTGGGAATTCCTGTGACTTTGTCACCAATAAACATAATAGAAATCTGTTGTTACAGATATCTTGATGTATTGTTTCTACTTATCACTGCCTTGAAATAATGATCATTATTAGACCTTCTAAGACATCTGTTATTTAATGTGGTAATAAGCAAGAACATATAAGACCATATCACATTTTTAAAAATTTTGATAACTGATATTTACATGTAATTGCTTTGCTTTGTAATTATTTGTATTTTAATATTTTATCTTAGGTATTTAAAACCATCATTATTAGAAGTGCCTAAGGGGCCTGTTGCATGTACTCTCTCTCTCTCTCTCTCTCTCTCTCTCTCTCACACACACACACACACACACACACACACACACTCTGAAGAGTTCTTGCATTAATTTATACAATTATATTAAAGCACAAATTGTCTTTTGCAATGCATGCTCCTTGAGAGAGAATAATACAGAATTCGTTCCCTGGGTTCCTTGGGTTTAGGTTTCTAAAAGGCCTTGCCAGACTTCCTAAGTCCAATCTGCTGTTAACAAACATTCTCATTTTGAGTTTTATTCTAGCAATGCGGCCATACCCATCAGTCAGGCTCCCTGAGATGCAACATTTCTCTTGCAGTTTCGTTGTTGTTTTTATCTGTAAAGAGCCAAGGGCATTCCACTGCATTAAAATACCACATAGAAAAAATATTTTCTAAAAAATATTTTCACTGACAAACAATTTCTATGAAATTGCTTGGTATCTTCACTATTGTTGCTTCCATCTGAAAGGACACCTAAGACAAAACAAAGTTTTTTTTCTTCTTCCTGCCATGTCTGACAATAACATGGACAAGTTTTAATACAATCTAAGCACACAAAATGAGACTATTTAATATTGCTGGTTGATTTCAATACTTTGTGTCTATTATCAACATCCTTGAGCCTGCTGTCTTCTATCAACATTCCCATCAAATTCTTTAACTTCACTGTATTATTAGAAGGCAGTAGCACAGTCTATGGAGTCAGCCCGACTAATATTCAAATATGATTCTACCATTACTTTTGACCTTGAGCCTAACCAATATCTCTTACACAGTGTTCTTGTTTATTAAATGAAAATTATAACAGCTATATCACATAACTCTTTAAGGAGTCAATGAAATTATATACACGTGTGTATATATATGTATATATGTGTGTGTGTGTGTGTGTGTGTGTGTGTGTGTGTGTAGTGTCTTGGAAAGATCCTGGCATAGAGTAAGTGTACACAGTGAGTGCAAGAAAAAGACTAGACATTACTATATAATGATTTCTAAATCCTTGACTCCAACCTAGTTCTCCCTAAGGAACTAGACTTCTGCATTTCCAGCCACCCACTGAACAGAAGAATGAGAAAGTCTTAATGGCACTCAAACAAAATAAGCCTAACACTGAACTATCTTTCTCTCAAAAGCTCTCCTACATCCCCATTTATGATAAGGGCATGAGCATTTTGACAAGGTTTTCAGGCTTAAAAGTTGGGAATAATCTCCATTTATCAATCAGGTATCTAATCAGTTGGTGAATGCTGTTGATGTAAAACAGTATGTAGGTCTCTACGTATGTAGTGACCTAACAAACACCAAGGCTCACCAGCCAGAGATTACCCGGAACACAAGTCCAGTCAGAGTTGGGTTTATTTAACTTGGAAAACTGCACTGCAGGAAGATATCTTGAGAGTCTCAGTGAAAGGGAGTGTGGAGGGGCTTTCATAGGTTTGGGATTGTGTTGCATGGTTCTTAGGAGGATCTGGGAATTCAGCCCCTAACTTCAGATTGGGTACTGTCAATGCATGGGGCAGCTCATCTGTTGGGTATCTAACTATTGGGTGACTTCATGGAGGAGGCAAGATGAATGAGACAGAGCTACATTTGGCATTGGTACAAAGCAGAAATTACCCAAGAAGGAGGTGTTGTTAGTCATTCTGCAGCTGTGATATGACCTTGGGAGAAACACTGAAACATCTTGTACATGGCCTTATCAATGTCCCATTGGAAACATTGTTCTTGTTTTGATAGGAACTTCACGTTCTGATTACCAGCAAGGCCGATTTTTATTTTCTCACAGTACAGTTCTTTTAGAATGAGGTAATGCCACTACATGTCTTTATTCAGTTTTTAAAGTGTTCCATAGCACTTAATCAAGAACATTATTGCTTAATGATGAATAAATCCATGATTTAGTCTATCAGTGAAAAATTGACTGAAATCCAGAGTCAACATGTTTTTATGGGAAGTTCTAATTAAATTTGTTTATGAGACTTTTCACTATCTATTGGGTCTTAAAGATCCAACAAGCCATAAGAGCATGTGTTCTCCAGTAGCTCATAATCTGGAAGAGACAAAAGAGAAGTGAACAGTAATTCCACTCTGATGACTAAATGATGATATAATGGCATGTGCAGAAGAAAGCTTTCTTTAGACAAGTTGGAAAAAACTTCCAAATATTGTAAAAATTAAATTGGGACTTGGAGTTTTATAAACTTCTGTTAAGGGACAAGCAAAGGTTGAATGCAAAGAGAAGGCTGAGGGATAGAGATCGATATGAATGTTAAAGTATCATCCATGTGTTTTGTTTTCAATAAGTGACACTTTTCTCCCAAAGCACCCCAGTGGAAATTAAAATACAAATTAAATCAATAAGGGACTTTTGAAAAATCTGGAACATTGATAAGAAACTTTTTTAAAGTATACATTGGTAACATTCAGGGTTGGCAAGGATGAAATGAAATGAGCAAGCTCAAAAACTGCAGAAGGGAGAACAAATCACTATAACATTCCTGGTGGGTGATTCAGCAATTTGCATGATAGATTTTAGAAACATTCAAATCCTTTGGACTCCTGACTCTACTTCTTGGCGTTTATACAAAGAAACTAATCAACCACGTATACAAAGGCTTATACATGAAGATTTTTATTGCAAGTCATTTACAATAACTAAGAGACTAGAAATAATCTAAAACTTTGTCTGGACAAAAAAGGGTAAATACATTATGGTACAGCCATACACTAGGACACTTTGCAGTCGTGAAAACATGTTTGTGAAGAACATTTAATGACACAGGCAACATGCTCATAATATCATAAGGATTTCAGTAGAGTATAATAACATGCACTTTAGCCTCAGAGAGACCTAAGTGCTTGGCATATCTTTGCTAACTATCCATATAGCCTGCGAAAAGTTACTTAAGTTGTGTGAGCTTCAGCCTCTTCATCTATAAAATGGGTGAAATAATAGTACTCATTCCATTGTTGCTGTGAGGGTTGATTGGAATGACATTTAAAGAGTTTAGTGCCTGACACCATTGTAAGGGCTGAATAAGAGACATGATGGATGATGATGCTATACTTTCAAATTGCTCTTTTTCTTCTGTCTTCATAGAAACGGTTATACTGCCTCTTACTGCTATCAGCTGTTATTTGTATGTCTTCTATCACGTTTAAAATGAACTTGTTTGGTAATAGCCTAGCATATCCTTATATTCTGTGTGCAGAGCAAATAGTAAAGGCTTCAGATGCCCACAGCTATTAGATACCTTCTAGAGGATTTTCTGATCTTTGACTTTTTCTGGATATCTACCTTCTGTAAAATTCGGTATTATGTTAACTAGTCGGCAATATTTATAGCACTGCTGGTTTGGGGTGGAGGTAAAAATAATAGCAAATAACCTATGTAATTCTGAGTGCCAGGCATTATACACTTATACACAGGCTAACTCATTTAATTCTCATAGCATCTACGTGAGACCGGACTGTTACTATTCTCATTCCACGATGAGCATACTGGAGACATGAGATCATTTGCCCAATATCACACAGATAATTAGTGGAGAAGCCAGAATTCAAGTCCATGTGGTCTGGCCCTGGAATCCGTAATTCATTAACACGCTAAACTAGCTTCTAGGGAAACTGGGTTGTAAAATACATTAAGGCAGACACTATATCAGACACATATACTGCTAAACCTCCACGTCCTACCACTGTGATTGATACAAAGTCACAACTCAATAAATCTTGCTCAAAACTTGACTGACTGGCCACAATGAAGAGGGTGGACATTGCACGATCCAAATTCAGTCTGTTGCCTGCAGCACTTCTGATAATCATTCCAAAGCTGCCCTTTACCTTCTGGGCTCTCAGGTCAAGTACCTATATGGAAGCAACACCATAATACAGTCTCTCATTGTAACTAACAGCTGTCATGCTAGAGCATCCCTGTTTGTGGTGGGAACATTATTTACCAGCAGTGTGGCCAATCATTTCTAAATCTTGGAAACAATCCACCTAAAAGAATAAGATGACTTCCAAGTTATTTTTCTTATTTTCTCTGTATAAATACTACAGTTTTATCTCCCCTTGCTCCAAATGTTTGCTAACAAAACAAATGTGGTTTTTGTCTCACTTCATAGAAAATTCACAGCTTTGTGATGGCATGTGGCTACAGATCTCAAAGCTGAGAGCATGATTTTGGCTCTTGTTTCCTGTTTGCCTGACTGAATAATTTATTACAACTACAATTTTAAAATTCCTTAGAAGCACGAAACATTCGTTGCCAGGAGTACAACTGCTTTCCGTCCAAAATGCTAGCATTTCAGTGTGTCTTGCAACATTTTAATTACTTTGCTTATGGAACCAAATACATGCATAAAATACTGAAGGCAAAAGGAAAAGTCTCCCTCACCATAATTACATTTTGCAAAGGCTTACTTACATTTTCATAATTATTCAAGTGTTTTTGTACAGGGAATTTTACATGTTAAATGGAAAATTATACCTCCATAAAAGCCACTGCAAATTAGCAGCTTTAATATAGCATTTGAATTCTTGGTACAGTGTACTGTTGATTCTGCCATCAGATCACCCACTGGTTGTTTGAAAAGATAGATTTGCTGCAGCAACCTGTTAAATTTGAGTTATTGCCAGAAGATTTGTTGTCCTTTAAGGTAGCATTCTGTTTTCAAAGCAAGTCCAGGCTTTACAAACTGTTTGTCAGTAGTTTTAAGAAGCTCAGAATTTCCCCATGTGGGTAGCAATAGCTGTTTCAGCTCATAATCTTTTTTCCACAGAGGATGTAGAGATAGGCTGAGCTCTATAAAAAGAAAAGAAGAAAAATGTTCAATAAAATTCCTGGACCTACATTTGAGTCAACTGATGAATTTATATATTACCTCTAGTATTAGTGTGCCTGATAGACTTACTATGTTTACACAAAAATATAATATATGTAAATTATATATTAAGTACAAATATGATTACTAATAATTACATATTTATAGAATAGAATAGAATAGAAATACATATTTGCTCATAAAATTAATGTTAAGGAATAGAAATGAGTAGAAATTAAAATAAAGATCAATTCTAATCTCACTACCAAGAAAAAGGCACAGTTCACATTATGAGCTCTTACTAGGAAGTGAGGTAGATTCATGCACTGAAAGTATACAAAATGGAACGTGATTTCTAACTTTAAATTTGTGAATAGTTCCTTGTTGTTTCTAATTAATCACTGGTGTTGGCCAAACCTTTGTTGGATATAATCATGAGAAGAAGTAAATACCACACTTATTACACTGTCACTAGATTCCCTAAGGTGACAGAGTAATTTAAATAGAAAATCAGGGATTTCAGCTTAGGGATTCTTTTTTTCAAAGAAAATAAGGACCCCATAACAGTTATTCATATGTGACACATCCCTGATAATTGTTAAGAAAGATCATTGATTAAAACCCTTTAAAATAATAGCAGAATTTTGCATTTGGGGCCAGGGTAAAATGTGCCAATTTTTGTACACTCCCATTTAAGATTTGTCTTCAATTAAAGCTGAAAATGAAGAAGATAAGAGAGAAATTGTTGTGATCTGGTACTGGAAAATTTACACAGAAAACTTTGCACTAAATCAAGCACACACATGAAAGCTCCAGGGAGATGGAAGAAGAAATGAATTCTCACTCAACAACTTGACGTATACCGTCAACAGAAATGTGGAAATGGCAAACGTTGTACCAAAAAAGATACTAAGTTATCAAGAGGCTAATTTTATGTTACCTGGGCCAGCTAAGGCATTTAATGGGATTAAAATGAGGAGAGTGTTCAAAGTTAATTAATTATATACTTACAGACTGGAGGGTTTGCCTGTGTGTGTGTGTGTGTGTGTGTGTGTGTGTGTGTGTTTGTGTGTGTATGTATCTGTCTGTGTGTGTATGTGTGTGGTGTGTTTGTCCTAAGAACATTCACCCAGTGCTTCTAAGGGTCCGAAGAAAATAACTTTCTGTATGTAGGACTGTGTAAGAAATTTGAAGCATATTTCAGCATTTATTCAAATCTTAGTTCCAAATCTAAAATACCTTTGGAAAGAGAGAATGATCATCATTTGCTAATAATTATCTTTTACATGTCTAAACTAAGAGGTAATCCACAAGTAATTGGTTTCCAACTGTTGCATCAGAACATTATGTCAGAAAAGTATGACTGTATCTCCATTTGATTGTAATTTGGAAAATGGCAAACACATTGAACAGATGCATCCTGGGTGACCAAAGTCCCGTCTAAATCAAGAATGAAACAAGTTGGTCGAGCTCCTGTACAGTAGGTTGAACCATATGGAATGGCGATTTGTGACCTACAAAAAGAGCAGTTTCAAAAAAAAAAAAAGCAGTTTCACATGGTTCACCCCAGTAGTAGTTGTGTTCTATAATATGACACTGCTCTTCACTTCAACATGACATTATTAGTTATCTATTGCAGTGCAATAAATGATTCTGAAACTTAATGATTACATTTATTATGTCACAGTTTCTATGAGTCAGGAGTTCAAAAGTGGCTTCGTTGGGTGGTTCCACTTCAAGATCTCTTATGAGGTTACTGTCAACATATTGGCCAGGGTTGCAATTATCTGAAAGCTTGACTGGAGCTAGTAGATCCATTTCCAAGGTGGCTTGCTCACATACCTGGAAAGTTAGTGTTGGCTATTGTCAGGAGGTCTTAGCTCTTTGCCACAATGGCCTTTCTACAAGACTGCTTTAGTAGTGTCCCCACTATATGGCAGCTGGGTTAACCCAGAGCAAGACATCCAAGGGAAAGAAAGGAAGTCAAAATGCTTCTTATGACCTAGTCTGGGAATTCAGGCACCATCATTTCTATGATATTTTATTCATTAGAAGTGAATCACTAAGTCCAGCCCAAAGTCAAGAAGGGGAGAATTAGGTTCTTCCTTTGAAAGAGAGGATTATCAAAGAATTTGTGGACATATTTTTAAACCACCACAGTAGCAATGGTTACTCTCCATGCAAACATATATGATTGATACTCATACGATATTTCCAATACAAGTTCCTTTGTTCTAAGGCTTGACACATATTTTTCCACCCCGGCGTTCTCCATCTTTGATTACTTATCTCCTCTTCATCTGGAATCTTCCTGCAAAGACTTCACTCTTCTCTCTTTCTCTTCTAAGCATTTTTGCTGAGACGGAGAATCTGAAAAGTAGTAGTTGTTTCAGGGGCCTAAGAGACAAGTATTACTGAACTTTCCAGATTAGAAAGTACACGTTTTACTGGAGGAGGGCAAGAGTTTTATACCTTCCCTATTTATTTCAAACCTCAAAATCACACATTTTGAAAAGAGCTACTCCAACAGCTTGTTACAGGAAAGCCTCCTTATTGTTGACCAGAGTTAACTAAGTTGTTCAGCTTACTTACTAATTAGCTGTCAAGTGTTGGGTAAGGAATTCAGTCTCTAGACCTCAGGGTTCCTTACCTCTATGGTAGGGTTGCCTAAGGTGTTATTTAATAGTAAAAATATTTTATGGTTATGATTAAAGTGATCTGTGGAATTACATGTACATAGTGTAAGAGCAGAGAATTTTGTTTTTTTCCTTCTGGTTAGTGCAGCTGTACAGGACAGTGACAAAATAACTCGTACCCCATTTTTATAATTTTTGAAACTTGTCCAGAAAATTCTCCAGGCAAATGAATTATCAACTGTGGATCATATGGTCAAGGTGACCACTGGAAAAGAAGTTCAGCATGTACTAGAGTCTGTCAGGACTATTATCTGTTGTTCTCTGAGTCATCGTGTCCCAAGGCAGGCTCCTGGAGCTGGTGAACCTGGATTCTTGGGAGCTCTATCCAGAGCAAATAAACTTTTAAACCTAAAGCTCTGATTTTGATATTAACATGAAGCAAATGTGTTTTGTTTCTTCATAGACTGTATGCTCTTCTAGGCTGTGTGTGTAGAACTGAGGTCAGTTGTGTAGGATACTTTTATGGTAATACTGAACATCTTAAGATAGCTTTCACATGCCATCTAGGCTTACTACCCAGGAAGGCTTTTTTTTTTTTTTTTTCCGGTACGCGGGCCTCTCACTAATGAGGCCTCTCCCGTTGCGGAGAACAGGCTCCAGAAGGTTTTTTTTTTTTTTTTTTCCGGTACGCGGGCCTCTCACTAATGAGGCCTCTCCCGTTGCGGAGAACAGGCTCCAGACGCGCAGGTTCAGCGGCCATGACTCACAGGCCTAGCCGCTCCGCGGCGTGTGGGATCTACCCGGACCAGGGCACGAACCCATGTCCCCTGCATCGGCAGGCGGACTCTCAACCACTGCACCACCAGGGAAGCCCAGGAAGGCTTTTTAAAGTGTTAATTTGCCAATTTGTGATTGTCTTACTGATTACACTCGCGGGGAACCATCTAGAGGCATAATTAGTGGA
The DNA here is from genome assembly GCF_002837175.3 of Physeter macrocephalus. NCBI lineage: Eukaryota > Metazoa > Chordata > Mammalia > Artiodactyla > Physeteridae > Physeter > Physeter macrocephalus. The sequence goes on along the minus strand of NC_041214.2, from coordinate 44,702,846 downwards.
AATGTACTCACAAAAGAGTAGTCGGATAAAAGGGTAAATGGAAAGTTTTACTAATATCCAGACTGGTCTAGAGACAAAGGTAAAATCTGATTATAAGCATATGAGTTAAATCACAAGCAAAATCTCTAATCTCAGAGAAAATTTAGCATGAGTTTAAGTCACACAAGGGCGAACACATCATAACCTATGTTTGCCAATGATGGCGTAGTTCCTGGATTATTTTCCTCTCTCTTTCCAGGAAAAAAAAAATAAGCAAAGGAAAATTATATAAAATACTACAATATTAGCCCTAATTTAAATCCTGCTGGTACATAAAAAGAAACAAGATTGAGTTATTTGTAGTGAGGTGGATGGACCTAGAGTCTGCCATACAGAGTGAAGTAAGTCAGAAAGAGAAAAGCAAATACCGTATGCTAACATATAAGAGCATAGGGCCAGGACAGGAATAAAGATGCAGATGTAGAGAATGGATTTGAGGATACGGGGAGGGGGAAGGGTAAGCTGGGACGAAGTGAGAGAGTGGCATGGACATATATACACTACCAAATGTAAAATAGACAGCTAGTGGGAAGCAGCCACATAACACAGGGAGATCAGCTCAGTGCTTTGTGACCACCTAGAGGGGTGGGATAGGGAGAGTGGGAGGGAGACTCAAGAGGGAGGAATATGGAGATATATGTATAAGTATAGCTGATTCACTTTGTTATACAGCAGAAATTAACACAACATTGTAAAGCAATTATACTCCAATAAAGATGTTAAAAAATAAATAAATAAATCCTGCTGGTAAGAGAAAACACATATTTCTTTAGTACTTATTCTTTGACAGGTGCTTGATTAGGGAACGTGTATACATAACTAAATAAGAAAGGGACCCTGCTCTCCAGGATATCAGCATCTAGAAACAAGAGAACCTATCAAAAGAGTATAAAGCAGTGAAAGATGTTCCAAATGTATTTGGAACATCTTACTTCTGGAAGTGATAAAACAAGCAAACAAGCAAGCAACCCCCCCCCAAAAAAAACACACAGAGGAAAAAATAGTTTATGTCTTCATATGGAAAAGCAGACTGGAAAAACCTTGATTTATTATTTATTTACAAATTGTATGGTGGTGGCATTATTAATATCTCTTATTTCTGATTCTTGCCTTTGGCTACATTAACTTAACTACTAAAGGGGGAAGAATTGCTGAGTAGTTTGTTTGTTCTTCAGCAACATCCATTCTGCTCATTGCTTCAAAGATATACATGGCTGTTGAGCAATCTTTCAGTTATACACACATCCCCCATCCAACCTCCTTTTTTTTCTTTTTTTTTTTTTTTTTCCATTTTTGACATTCTCTCTACTGATTAATTCTTCAATTCTTTGAAAGCCAAAAGTAATCAATGTCCAAAGGGACTTTATTAGCTATGGGAGAATGTAAGTGACTGACATTATCCCACAAAACTTTAACATAGTCAGGCTTTAATTGTTTAAAATCTTTTTTTAATTGAAGGTTAGCATACATACACAAAATCACACAAATCATAAGTATACAATTCAATGGATTTTCACAAAGCAAATATACTCATTGTAACCACCACTGAGTGAAGAAGGAGAATATTAACAGCACCCACAGCAGCCCCAGTAAATTAATTCCTCTTTAATAATAATAATAGATTCTACCCATTTTTGAATTGTATATAAATAGCATGATGTGGCATGTACTCTTTTGTATATGGTTTCTTTTTTATCATAGTATGTTTGAGTGAGTCACTGATGTCTTTGCCTGTGGCAGTGGTTCAGTATTTCTCAATATTAAATATTTTCCATTATATGAACATGTCAAAATGTCCATTCTACTGTTGATTTGGAACTATTATAAATAAAACAGACATGAACAATGTAGTCAGTGTTTTTTGTTCTTATTGCTTGTATATAATACATGTCTTTTGTTCCTCCCTGCACCTTCCATCTGTTTTGCCCTCTGTGCTATAGTCTATATATTTTCTATTGATCTGTCTTCTAGCTCACTCATCCTATCTTCACCTGTGTCCCATCTCTCATGCTATGATTTTATTTTATTTTTAAATTTTATTTATTTATTTTTTATACAGCAGGTTCTTATTAGTTATCTATTTTATACATATTAGTGTATATATGTCAGTACCAATCTTTTAGTTATTGTATTTTTCAACTCAAAAGTTTCCATTCCGGGCTTCCCTGGTGGCGCAGTGGTTGAGAGTCCGCCTGCTGATACAGGGCACACGGGTTTGTGCCCCGGTCCGGGAAGATCCCACATGCCGCGGAGCGGCTGGACCGGTGAGCCATGGCCGCTGAGCCTGCGCTCCGCAATGGGAGAGGCCACCACAGTGAGAGGCCCGCGTACCACAAAAAAAAAAAAAAAAAAAAAAAGTTTCCATTTGATCATTTTCTTATTTTCTGTTAAAATTCTCCACCTGGTCTTCTATTTGCTTGAAGAAATTAGTCGCAGTTATTTAAACATTTCATCTGATAACTGTATTATTTGTGTCACTTTGTATTTCCTGCTTTTTCTTCTGGCCCTTTTTTCTTAATATTTTAAACAAGTTTGGTTTCGTTGCCAATCTTACATATGAACAATTTTAATGATGATTTACCCTATCCTCTGGAAGGCCAAAAAGAGACATAGCACCTAAATCCAATCAGATCTTGAACTGACTGGATGCTACTTTGCAGTCTTGATAAGGTCCAGTCTACCCATGGTTAACCCCCCACACTTACGTTGTATCCCTCCAGGGGTCCCAGTTAGAGCCTGTAGGGTATTTTAGTGCCATTCTTCCTTGGAGGTCTTGAAGTGCAATTTTGGTCTTCCTAGTACTGTGGGAATGCTGAAAACTCCATGCTACACTTCAGTCATGTTAGCTTCTTTTCATGTATTTTCTGCTTGGCTCCTTTGCATCTTTCCTAAGTAGCTTAATCAGGTAACGACTCAATGGGGCAACAGGTTTTGAGTGTTAGTCTCACTTCTGTGACCCTCATTCATTGGAATTATGGTCAATCAAGTCCTAGAAGTCTTGTCATACCAGAACTCCAATTTTTGTTTCCCGAAAGCCTGTGAAATCACCAAACGCTCTTTTGTGTTTTAGGACTCTCAGCAGCTTCTACCCATCTGAGTCACATCTGTGGCATATGTCAATAATGTCTCAAGGAGAAAACCAATGTACAAAAAATTTAGCTTACCTTAATAAGAATTGCTTCTTTCCAAGATCTTGCTCTTCAAAACTGGCTGCTTCAGCAGCTCTCTTGTTTCAAATCCAGTGTTTAAATTTTCATTCTATTTTTTATTCTTAGCAGCATTATTGGTCTCCTAGAATATATCTCAACATAGCTGGAAGTGCAAGTTCCAGGCTTGAATTTTTATTTATCCTGTATTTTCGAATAAATACTCATATGGTAATAAGATAAAGCTGTTGCCAACATTTAAGACAGTAAATTAGGGAGAAACGAATTGTCTTCACATTATGGACTTCTAAGGAATTCGAGTAAAGTAGACCAAATATGATTTCCTTGCCCAAGATTGAAATAGATCAAAGGAGGCCAACATTACCAAAGCTGAAAACTTAAAATAATGGCCATTACAGTTTCAGGTTTTAGATTTTCACAAGTACCCATTTTTCACAAGTCAAAGATAAAAATTTTCTTTGTAGAACATATGACGGAAAGTACTTTTCACAAATATTTGACCTTATTTTTTCCCATCACGTTAACATTTTTATCTGTTTATATGTGTTCTTTTAGGTGTGTATCCGTGGTTTTCTGCTCTAAAACACACAGGCAAACTCATACATTCACATGCATATACATGCACACTTATTCTAAAACATCAGAAGGAAATCTGCTAGTTGACACCAGTGGGTTTATGTATGACACTATTAATTAGAGTACTCGAAAAATCAATATAATGAGTAGCTCTGATTATGGAGCGTGTGCTGCATGTTATAGATCTGACCCAGTCCATGAAATGCTGAAATAATTAAACTGAAAGCCACAGATGCATCTTAACTAACTTAAAGCTCTTCATTTCTCTGACTTGTTATTGGAAAATGAAGGTGAAGTCAGTTCCTTAGCTTTGAAATGTCAGTGTGCTTTTGAAATTTCCTACACATTTAGTTTGTTTTCCAAAGAAACCACCAGCTTTAGAAGCTGTGCCAAGTGTTTAGGGATGCTCTTTAATTCATTCAAGTCAGTAATACAATTCTACCTAAAGTCCTGTACTATAAATTATTGATCTCATCAAATCCACCGAGGCAGAGTACTACTCAATATGGAGGAAACACACAAGTGTAAGTCTGTATTTCTACTGCTGAAATTCTAAATAACATTAACAAAATTTATTTAGCAAATTTAGCAAGATTCCAGAAGAAGGAAAAAAGGAATGGATACTTGTTCAATGACTCTCTACCTTTCCGCCATCAAAGTACCTTTTGTTTTTATATAATTTGAAACTTACAGAAAATTGGCAAGCATAGTGCAAGGACCTCTCAGATAGAGGTGTGTCCAGTGTGTCGATGAATCCAGTGATGTCCCCTGTAGCCATTTATATGCCATCCAGGACTGAATCTAGGATCATGCACTGCATTCATTTTCATGTTCTTTAGACTTTTATTGTGAGACAGTTCTGCAACCTTCCTTTATCTTTCTTTTCTTGACGTTTGTGAAGAGTACAAGCCCAGTTATTCTGAAGAATATTCCTCAATTTGTATTTCTGACCTGAAACTTGGTTACTTTCTGTATGCCCTGGTAGAATGTGTCTAGAAAAATGTATCAACCTTGCTCACTTGTGTTTCCTCATTATTAGGACTGCGTCTTGGAGCATAATAGGTACTCAGTAATTGATTTTTGAATAAATGAGTGCTTACAGGTGGCATGAGTTTTAGGCATATTACTTCATTTTGAATCCATACTACAACGTTTTTTTTCTTTTTTTTTCTGTGGTACACAGGCCTCTCACTGTTGTGGCCTCTCCCGTCGCGGAGCACAGGCTCCGGACGCGCAGGCTCAGCGGCCATGGCTCACGGGCCCAGCCGCTCCGCGGCATGTAGGATCTTCCCGGACCGGGGCACGAACCCGCGTCCCCTGCATCGGCAGGCAGACTCTCAACCACTGCGACACCAGGGAAGCCCTGTGCTACAACTTTTTAATCTGATTATTTTTCAACCCATGTTGCAGATAAGAAAACCTAGGATCAGAGACTAGTAATCACCCAAATTACACAAGCTGTTAACTTGCAGCACTGTGATGGGAAGTGACATCTCTCTAGGTCAAAAATATCTTCACATTGTCCACACTCTTTTTTTTTTTTTTTTAACATTTCAGGTTTTGTTTTGTTTTGTTTGGCCATACTGCGCAACTTGCGGTATCTCAGTTCCCCAACCAGGGATCACAGCCGGGCCCCAGCAGTGAAAGTGCTGAGACCTAACCACTGGACAGCCAGGGAATTCCCCATGTCTACACTCTCCTTGAGTACAGATTTTTCCATCTTCTGAGCATAGTCCTAGTGTCAATTTTGGCATTCATTCTGCTGGAAATCTTTTAAGGGTTAACTGTAGCTGAGTGGAATGAAATAAACCTAAGGGCTAACATTATTTTTATCTGCTTGATACATGAACACGTGCATCTTCCTAAATTCAGTAGCTTCCAAAGATGTTTCAGTCTCACATTGATCATCTCCAAATATAGCCTATAATAAGAGAAGAAATTACCTTTGAACAAGAAACAAGTTATTCTGTTGCTTCAAAATTTTTGAAATTGGAGTTTCATCTTATTTTCTTTTTTTGAAGGACTAACTGTAGAGCAAGTACTTAAGAAGAATTCATGGAAGCAAGTGTTTATGAAGAGCCCCAGGGATTTTTTTTTTTCCATTTGTGAAAATCTTTTCACTTTGTTGAACATAGAATGATGTTAACTCCAGGTTTTAGTGGGTAAAAGATACAGAAAAGAGAAAGAAAATTATGTTTTGTATTTGAAAGAGTTTAAACGTGCTAATCTTGGTTATTTTATCCTGGCTAATAATAGTTGGTCCATTCTTTACTCAAGATTACAAATTGATTTGTGGACCAAGTGGACTATTATACAAAATTGAATTAGAAAAGTTAAAAAAGGGGACTTCCCTGGTGGTGCAGTGATAAAGAATTCGCCTTCCAATGCAGGGGACATGGGTTCAATCCCTGGTCGGGGAACTAAGATCCCACACGCTGCAGGACACCTAAGCCTGCACACAACTACTGAGCTCGCGTGCCTCAGTGAGAGAGCCCACGTGCCACAGACTACAGAGCCCATGTACCCTGGAGCCAGCACACCACAATGAAGAGACGGTGAGCCTCAACAAAGATCCTGCGTGCTGCAACTAAGACCCAACACAGCCAAAAAAATAAATAAATAAAATAGATAAATATTTTAAAAATTTAAAAAATGAATTAAATAAGAATAGTGATAATAACTAACATTTATATACCATTTATTGTATTTCAGGCACTGCACTGAACACTTTGTTTAAGCGGATGTGTATGGCTTGTTTATTTATAATCTTTCAAGCAATACTTGTCCTTTTTGCATTAATGCTTCCATGATATGTTGTATCTAGAATAGTATATAACATAACATTAATATTAGCAACCATTCTAAAATTGCTCGGCTTGTCATTATATATCTGCCCTGAATTTGTCCTCTTATTTTGATCAGCATCATTGCCAGAACTATCGTTTTCATTTATACTTCATTGCTTTTAATGTATAGTTTTGGAATCCTGGGTATACATACCTTTTTTTATTACCAAAGAGAAGAAGTACATAAAACCTCATAAAGAGATCTCTTGAATGTTCATTCATCAGAGGCAGATGAATAGAGACATTATTTGACCACCAGGGGCAGCAAATTATTTTTAAAAAGTTTCTAGAAGTGGAGTTCAGTATTTTGATTGGTATAGACTTTCAGAATGTAGATTCAACTTAGAAAATTTTATATGTGACACTATGTTTAGATTCTTAGGCAATAAGGATATTAATTTGGATATGGATGGGAAGCAATGATTAGGAATAACACTAGAAACTCTTTCCCCTCCTTATCTATTTTTTTCCCGTTTTTAAAATTAATTTTTATTAGAGTATAGTTGCTTTATACAATGGTATGTTAGTTTCTGTGGTACAGCAAAGTAATTCAGTTATACATATACATCTATCCACTCTGTTTTAGATTCTTTTCCCATATGGGTTATTACAGAGCACTGAGTAGAGTTCCCTGTGCTCTACAGGAGGTCCTTATTAGTTATCTATTTTATATATAGTCGTGTGTGTATGTCAATCCCAGTCTCCCAATTTATCCCTCCCCCCTTCCCCCCTTGGTAACCGTAAGTTTGTTCTCTACATCTGTGACTATTTCTGCTTTGCAAGTAAGTTCATCTCTACCATTTTTCTGGATTCCACATATAAGCGATATTATATGATATTTGTTTTTCTCTTTCTGGCTTACTTCACTCTGCATGATCCCCCCTCCCCATCCTTAACTAATTTTCCACAAACTGCAATGCCTAGATCACTGATTATAATCTCAAAACCTGTCTTGAGTGCTGCTCACCCCCCTTCCTGACCACAGCCTCCACCCCACCTCCAAACACACCACACACAGAGCCAGTGCCACCCCAGGCATGAAAGGTGACCTGATGACCAAATGAGAACCCTCTTCTTCCAAATCATCACTTCAACAGTGCTATAAGTGGTACCACCCAGTTCAAGCTTTAACAGCCAGAAAAGCAATTGAACATTTTAAAGAATTTCTAGACAAAGCCTACTGAATCTCTTGGGGGAGGACTATTGTGGCTATTTTTAAAAATCTTCTCCTTTATTAAAGTACAGTTGATTTACAATGTTGTGATAGGTTCAGGTGTATAGCAAAGCGATTCAGGTTTATATACGCATATATTTTCATTTGTAGATTCTTTTCCATCATAGGTTATTACAAGATGTTGACTATAGTTCCCTGTGCTATACAGTAGGTGCTTGTTGTTTATCTGTTTTTAAAAATTTTTATTGGAGTATAGTTGATTTACAATATTGTGGCTATTTTGATTTTTTAAGCCAGGATGGGACTATTGAATAAAAGAAACTCCTTGGGGCAAGAGACTGCAGTTTAACAAGGAGTTGCCAAAAATATAATTCATAAAAGACTAGTTTTAAGAGATGATCTTGGAAAAAAATGTTTTGTGTTCAAATAATTAAAGAAGTGGGTCGTTACCCTGTCTCCCTCACACATTAGACTAATAGTAAGTCTAAGATATCTTGCAAGATCAAAATCAATTTAACTTTGTTTAATGAGACGTTTCCCTGGTACATATTAATTTTCCTTCATGAGTAAACACACTTTTAAAACCACAAAACTATGGAAATATATGCGAGCCAAAGAAGGTATAACACAGAAAAACAAAATGATCATCAGACACAAAAAATTACATTTCCACTGAGGGCTGGACACCTCACCAGCTAACAGAAATGGCCAGTAGCCAGCGTCAATATTTTACCAGATTTCTCTTCTAGGAGCTGAATTGCTGGGTTCTATCTGGAAGGAATCAGTACTTCCAAGTTTTATGTTCTTAAAAGAGAGATAAGGAACCCAATTTTCTCTGCCATTTATTTAAAATCCAGACTAAACCTCTTTCTCAACATCACTTTGCTCACCTTTGAAATCCCTATTTATCTGCTTCCCTTTTTGTTTACCACCAGGATTTAATTGAATACATCTCATCTCTTTCCAGCAGTAAACATTTTCTGCTTGTTTTTATGTTGCCCATCATCTGTTCTCTCCACTTCAGTGAGAAGCAGCTTCGTGGGATTTTTTTTTTTTTTTTTTTTTGGTTTGGTTGTTTGTTTTTCAGTTTTCCAAAGAACTTTTGTTTTCTATTCTTTTCCATTATGGTTTATCACAGGATATTGAATATAGTGCCCTGTGCTATGCTAGTCCAAAACTCCCACTCCATCCCTCCCCTACCCCACTCCCCCTTGGCAACCACCAGTCTGTTCTCTATGTCTGTGAGTCTGCTTCTGTTCCATAGATAAGTTCATTTGTGTCATATTTCAGATTCCACATATAAGTGATATCATATGGTATTTGTCTTTCTCTGTCTGCCTTACTTCACCTGTATGATAATCTCCAGATCCATCCATGTTGCTACAAATGGCATTATTTCATTCTTTTTTATGGCTGAGTAATATTTCATTGTATATGTGTGTGTGTGTGTGTATATATATATATATATATATATCACCTTCTTTGAGAAGGATCTTTGAAAGACACTCTTATAACCATGTCTCACCCTGCTTTCCATTCTTTAGTGTCTTCCTATTGCTTTTAGGATTAAGACCCCATTCCCTAACCTGGCCTACAGGACTCAGGATGATCTCTTGACAACCCAACTCACCTCTTTTGGGGTGATCTCTCACTCTTACTCTCTTCCTTTTAGTCACATTTGTCTTATTTCAGTTTCTTGTTGGTGCTATGATCCTTTTCATTCAAAGTTCTACAAATGTTCCTCCTCTTTCAAAAGTGCTCCTCATCTAGTCCACCCTGCTCTCCCACTAAATAATGGGTTTGTATGTATTCTTCAGAACTAATGTCTCCAGGAAAGCCTTTCCTGCCCCCAGATAACTTCAGAAACCTCTGCTATAAGCAGTCTCTGTACTGTCTGTTTCTGCACTGTAGTATTGGTCACAATTTTCATCTAATACTAAATTGGATAATTCGTTATTGAATGTTTGTCTCTCTAGAATTAAAGAAAGACAGGGGTAATGTTTTTCATCAGTAAATTCACAAGGTTTAGCACTTAGTAGCTGAATGAAGGAACAAAAGCTTGGATGAATGGATGGATAGATGGGTGGACAGATGGATGGATGGCTGGCCGTGGGATAAATGGATAAGTAAACTAAAATAATGAATGTATACATGCATGAATTGGATTGATGGGTGGACGGATGGATGGCTGGCCGTGGGATAAATGGATAAGTAAACTAAAATAATGAATGTATACATGCATGAATCCTTGTTCTATAAATATATGAACATACTTGGACTCTGAATGATAACCAAAGTTTTTATTATTGAATACTTTTGTTATTCAACAATATTTTCAAAGATGAGCTCTCTTCACCTCTCTTTCTTCAAGTCAATTTACTGCAGAAATATAATCTTTCTAGACTTTGGAACTATAACCTGAAGCTCTCCTTTCTTTCACGATTTTTATTTGTATCTCTCTTGTATTCTAATGTAAGGAGGAGTTACCTTCTGTTGCTCTCACATACTTCAACTTTCCATACCACACTGAATTTGGAGTAACTTTTTTTGGGGGGAGTCATGTGTATGTTTGTTTGTTTTTAATTATTACCCAATGTTTGGAAGCTGCAATCAGTTCACTTCAAAAATACTAGGGAATCAATTATTCATCAATTGAAATATAACAGTGTAATGATATAAGGTGTGTAGCCCTACTTTAGACATCTTATAGTTCTAGACAAATGAAAGGCATTATAATTCCAATGCGAAATAAACTCATTTAGTTTACCCTTGTAGTTTCTTCTACCAGAAACTTTTGTAGCATTGGAAAGGAAGGAAATTTTTGCAAGGAAATGTCAAAAAATTGCAAGGAAGTTTTTGCAGCATAGCCACAATTTATTTCATTGCAAGTGAACCAATTCTCCAGTTCCTTAGTATTTATAATTAAACTGGCTTCTTTTTTAAAAGGGTTTTTGACAAAATACCTGTTGTAAACCAAAGAGAGAAGAGAAAAGAATGTTAACTTAAAATTTTGTGAAGTCCAATGTTCTGCAAGTGTGATATGAAATTGGCCAAATCGATGACAGGAAAAATGATCCCTTAAGTAATTTCTCATTCATTCATTCATTTAATAACTAGTTACTAAGACCTTTGACATGCGGATCCCCCTCTAGGGGCTGGCAAACTGAAAATGAAGAGGGCAGAGCAGGCTTCCGCCCTCTGTGGAGCTCACGCCCACCTTGTGTAAGTTGTGTGATCCTTCTGGGTCAGGTTCTCTATTTTGTCATGGAGTGAGGGAAGCAGTTAGATAAGCTGCCTTCCAGGCTCCCCCTGTCCCAGGCCATCACACTGGCCCAATGCTTCTTTGCCCTGTGCCCATTTTGGGGCCAGCCCCCATCCTCTGTGGAAGGAAACTCTGTGACACAGTCCCCTGCATCACACTGATGGGCTTTCAGTACTTCAACTCCTGTGACTCAAGTCAGGGAAGGATCCTTAGATGGTTGTTTCCAGTGCTCTGAACAAATATGGAAATGAATGCCTTAATTGCCTGCATCCTGAGCTGGAGGGGGAAGAGAGAGATTAAATTTTGACTCTTTCATCAGAAACACTGTGATATTTTACAACTTTATGAATTATTTTATGTTATCATTTTGGCTTGACCAATGGGGAAAAACTCTTGAAGGAGCAATTGCATTTCTTTAACTGCATTCAGCATGTCCATTTGTTTTTGACTATTCTTATTGTCCTATTTGAAGTGTGTTTTTCCTATCCATTGGAAGCACTAAGCTTAATTCTGATTTGTTAATTAATTTTTATTTATTTATTTATTTATTTATGGCTGTGTTGGGTCTTTGTTGCTGCACGCGGGCTTTCTCTAGTTGCAGAGAGCAGGGGCTACTCTTCGTTGCGGAGCGTGGTTTTCTCACTGTGGTGGCTTCTCTTGTTGCAGAGCACGGGCTCTAGGTGCGCAGGCTTCAGTAGTTGTGGCACTCAGGCTCAGTAGCTGTGGCTCGCGGGGCTCTAGAGCACAGGCTCAGTAACTGTGGCGCACAGGCTTAGTTGCTCCGCGGCATGTGGGATCTTCCCGGACCAGGGCTCGAACCCATGTCCCCTGCATTGGCAGGCGGATTCTTAACCACTGTGCCACCAGGGAAGCCCTGATTTGCTAATTTAAATAAATTTCTGAGTGATGAAAAGCACAGAACGCTCACATTGTTAAAACTAAATTTCCGACTTGGATATCATATGTTATTTGTGATACTATTAGAACAAAGGCATTTATGTAACTGAACTCTTGGTTGCAAAAATCACTTTAAAAGTGGCTTTATTAACTACATGAAATTAAAACAGCAAATACTGGGAACATATATTTTATGCTGTAATCCCAGTAGGTGTTATCTTGTAATGTTGCATTTTGAAATCTCAGGGCTTTAAAGGTTGGTTTATGGTTTCCATTTTTTTCCCCTTATAGAAAATGTAACACAGTGTTTCATTTGCCTTCCATGCTTTCTTTTTCTTGTATTATTTGTAATGAAAAAAAAAATAATGGCACATTACTGTAGTAAGCGAGAAAAATAATATTGTAAACATTCATGGTTTATATTTTGTTCATTTTCTGTTTGCTAAACCCCAAGCCATCTCTCTCCAGCTTAATATTTATTTGGATTTTTATTTCAAATACGAAACTTTTGCAATAATTTAGCAATGTAGGTTATCCAGTTATTAGATAATTTGATAACAGACTCAGCTTCTACTCTGAGCTTATATTACAGGTGAAAGTGTTCATTTTCATTTACTGAGAGGAATGGATTTTTTTATTAGATATACAGCTTCTTGTCATTGACGATAATGATAATAACAATAAGAGTTCCCATTTGTTAGTTATATTACACATGGCCAGCAAGTTGACACTGTATAAATAATGTCTCATATGTTCTCACAGCAAGTTTATGGAGAAACATTGTTATTCCCATTTTAGAGATGAAGGTACTGAGGTTTTGAGATATGAAATTTACACAAATCCCAGTAACTGGAAAGCAGTAAAGTTTGAGTTCTGATCTGTCTGACAGCAGAGCCCATGTTCCTGACCTCTGTAGTCACTATCCAATGTCCCTAACTACAAAATACAGGTCTTCTGACTGTGATCAGCTAACAAAATGATTTTGCCTGTCATTTGCACAAGCTGGTATTCTTAGGTAGGGAAGATGAAGTGTGATCCACAAGGCTTAGTTGCATTAATTTTGAAAACCACTAAGGAGGAGAGGTAAGCCTGGTCCTTCCTCATTGTCCATTTCAATGACTTAGAGGAGTTTTATTAAAAGAGGATGTCTCCATAGCTACCTTGCTCCCCTCACCTCCTTCTCCTCATATGTGCGTGAGTCTGTGCCCATGGGCAAGTGTACAGAGTAGCCCTTGGGCACACCAGGGGTGATGTGGAGAATCAGGGTGCTGATTTAAAGCGAACTGTTTCATCAAGTACTGTCTGCTACCTGCACCCACAAACTGGTGGTCAGTTAGTACACTGAATGCAACTACTGCGTTTATTATTGGGACATTTATTTACCAGCAGTGTGATGGTGGTGGCGGCTTGGAGGAGTCCTATGGGCTACAGATGGAGAATGGGAGGAGAAAACACCAAAGCAAAGTGTTGAGCAGGCAGACCTAAATGCACTGTCTGTTAGTAGCTTCTAGGCTGTGAGGGGAAAATCTACGTAAGAGGAAGTGAGATGGAAATAAGGGGAGATCAGATAGTTATTTTCAGAGGCAGAGGGCTGGAGACAAAGCCCGCAGTGATTCCCTAAGCCAAGCAGCACACCGTTTCAGCAATATCTTCTTTTTTTTTTTTTTTTTTTTTTTTCGGTTGAGCTGTGAGGCATGTGGTATCTTAGTTCCCCGAGCAGGGATCAAACCTGGGCCATGGCAGTGGAAGTGCCCAGTCCTAACCACTGGGCAGCCAGGGAATTTCTCATTCCCACAATTTCTTATGTACTTCCCCTGGGACCTGGGCAGGCTTATGCTGTGTGAGTTTATGGAGGTAGAAAAGAGCATAATTTTACTTGGAAAGCTGTTCAGTAGGATTGCAGCAGAGAGCTTTTTCTCCTCCAAGAATGTCCTCCTCTTCAGACGCGGATGAGAGCTAGGACACTATAATAACCCCTTTGGATGCCATTGTTTATAAGGTAGGAAGATTCATGAAGCTTAGTAATGGGACAGGATCTGGGGCTTTGGAATCAGGAAGCAATCATCGTGTCTTGGAGTCTTTACCAGAACAAAGTTGTCAAATTGAAGTGGAATTTTAAAGGAGGAGTAGAGTCAGTAACTACAATTACTGAATTAGGTCACTTGCAGGGAAAGGACAGCCTTAATGCAAGAAGCAATTAGAGTATCAAGACTAAGGATACAGAGTATCCAAAGATAATAAACCTTAAGTCAAGGTTAAATTGGATTACCCGTTGAGGAGAGACTGCGGATCACAGGATAAAATAGTACAGATTGCTTTCTGCTGGAGGTATGCTTTCACTGGAGGTCTGACATTGGCCCCTGCAGCCGTGCATCTCTCTGTGTAAAAGCAGGCTTATTTCATGATTATTTTGAGAGACCATGCTTAGCATAACACTCCCTCAAATGACCAGAATCCTGAACCACTCTTGCACATGTTTATTACAAGTGGAAGTTTCATCCATCACTGGGCACAGGTTTCTCTGGCATATTAATTGCTTTAACTCTGCCACCCTGTTAGTCAAGAACTCTGTCCTAATTACTGAAAAGCTAAGTAAAATGGAAAGTTTTTAGTTTTATCGGGATAACTTCTTAGTTGTCTCCCTTTTAAATGTTTATAATTCGATCACTATAGAGGGTCCCCCTCTCCTTCCCACACCCAATCTTCATCATTTTGGAAGTTGCCTCATCTTCTTTTTATTACTATAATACAATTTCAAAGTGGGCAAGAATATCACATTTTTAAAACAAACCCCAAATGATGGGATTGAACAGAATCAATACTACTTCTTAGGGTAAAAGTTGAAACAACCTTATAAAAATATAGAAGCAATTCCCCCACTCATAGTCAATTAATTATTAGGAAATTAAATAAATTCAATCTTTTATCTTGAATCTATCACTATTTATTTTTACTCTAAAAGCAATGGTTTTGTAAAATCCAGATTTATGGGAATGTTTGATAATTTTATGACATTTTTAAGGTAATGGACACTATGTCAAATCAAAGTTTCCTTCTACATCTAGGAAATCAGCCTTTAGTAAGCGAGTAAGTCGAGCTTGATCATCACAGTGTTATTTCAGTGGTTTACTAACGGCTGTTTTTACAAATTCAATTAAATGATTAGTTATGGAAACAATATTGAAAAACTGATGATATTCTCTATACATACTCCGAACAGGTTCAATTATATTTTACAGAAAGTTAGTATACTTCCTACTCTTGGTGGAGACCTATCCTCTGGCATGCCTGGAAGACTCCACCAGGCTTTCGTATTCTCCAAGGTCTGCCATCTTGGCAGATGTTTGGATGCTTCATCTTTGGGCCATGTTGGAGCTGGAGACCAGGATGTGGCTTATGACGAGGGCTCAGGATGAATAAAGCTAAGTACTTATCTACTAGTGAAAATCCCTCGAAGATATTCTCCTCTCTGAATTATGGAAGAGTTAATTTTCTGTATCATTCCTGGGGCACCTAGCATGTGCTAGTACAGAACTGACTTGCGGTATATATCTAAGGCAGGATAAAGTTAACTCTCCAACCACCATCACTGGATGAGTGGATCCAAAATGTTCGATTCTGTAAAATGTGAGTTAATGAAATGACCAAGATGAGCCTACGCAGCTGGCTGGCTAGGAATTTGGGAATATATGGAAAATTTTAGACAAATCTAAGTTCTTGTTTGGTTTGGCACCAGTTAGGGATGTTTGCTTGCCCTGACTTAAGTACTGATAGAGATGATTGTGGATTGAGTGGCTAGCTGGAGCTTCCTGGCCACCATCAGAGCCTTAAGGAATCACCTGTTTAGTTGATACATGTTGGCTAGATCTGGGGAGATGGCTATGGGAGAATGTTGGGAATGAGAGGACCTGTCCTCCCTCTCCCCTTTTCTTTGGGTGGAGTTACTCGCATTTCCACCCAGCCTTGTTTCCTTTCCATGTCCTCTCCCACACCCACAAGAAAATAGGAACATTAAGCTGCCACCTCCTTTACCACCCTCTCCCTCCAGCCAATTTGAGAACAGGGTCAGGAAGAAGAATAAGAAGCCAGGCACCAAGAGCAATGCACTCAAATGTGTGTTATTGTGCCACGTGTTATGGGGAGAAGGAAGGATTTCATCTAGTCATTTTCCTTTGTTTGACAAAAGAACTTGGCATGACTTTCCACAGTGATGCACCACTCATAGTGTCATCAAACTCAGGTTCAGCAGCTCACAGCTCAAGAATCCAATACTGAGAGACAAGTAAAAGGAAAGAAAGCTTTCTTGAAGAAGCCAGCAGACCTGGGGAGAAGGTGGACTCATGTCCCAAAGAACCAACTCCCAGTTACCCATCAGGGAGCAAGAGTTTTTAAAGGGGAGTTTCAGAGGTGTATAGGCAGAGGGAGGGAGCCATGTGCAGAACAGCACAGTCAGCTCCAACAGTCATTGCGAAACTGGTCATGCCGTGCTCTGATCAGTGTCATCTTGATTGTTTTAAGTACAGTTAATCTTCAGTTCCAGGGTTGGTTTGTTCCCATTTCCTTGAGGCCAGTTCTTGGAATTGTGTAAGATGGAGCGGTTGATGTCATGGCTACAGTCTGGTCATCATGTCATTAACTCCTTCCACCTGATGGGGGTTTCAGTATCTGCACAGAAGCTCAAAGGATATGGCTCAGGGTATTATCTATAGCCCTTGAGGAGGGACTAAAATTCCTTGACTTTGTTTAGTGGCCAACCTGATATTTTGTATTTTGTGACTGTTTTCCTTTGTTTCTGCATTTTCTCATTTCTTTGATTAAATTTATTAGTTAGCTAAAGTTTTTCTACAGACAAGAGGCAGGCAGAGGACATGGTGGGGTGGGGGGGGAATCTGTCCAGGGAAGACCCCATAGGGTTCTGCTCCATTATAGTAACAGGACACAAAAACCTCATTTGTTGATAACAAAATAGCTTGCATTTTCATGATAAAAAACAATTGTGTAAGGTCATGGTTCCCAAATTATATGCAAAGGTGTTACAGAGCACTTTGGTAAACTCACAGGGGTGTCACCAGATATTTTAAATTTTTTTAAAGGCAACACAGCCTGTCAGACTTTGCATACACCACTTGTTGGAGGCTGTTCACAGTTTCAATACTACATCACATAATCACTTTTCGTGATGTCATAGTTTTGCAAAACTTGGTTTTCGTTATCTGCTGTGATTAGAAGCAAACACAACACAAAAGTCAGTGAGGAACAGGAAATAATTGTGAAGGTGTTCAATCAGTCTTATCCCAAAGTTTGTGAAAATGTTTCAGACTTAAAAGAGGCATGTGCATCCCATTATTAAGTAATTGTAGTGAGTTAAGAATGAAGTAAAACTAATATTTTACTTTCATTAATATCTATTATTTAGTCATTTTGCTACTAACTTGTTAGGACATAAATATTTATTAAGTTGTTTGGCCCCAAGTGCTTAGTAAATAGGACTCATATATTTCTTTTGACCTGGGAATATCATGTAAAAATTAATAAGACACTAAAAGTACCACAAAATGAAAAAGTTTGGAAACCTCTGGGTTGAGGAGTTACTCTAATTCCTCTTTAGATCCCTGTGAGTCAATGAAATAACTGAAAAATCTCCATTATGAGAATGCATTAAAAACTGTAATTTTGAGCAAATTGATCCCTATGCAGTTACTTCAAGCAAAAAAGAAAAAAAAAAGAAATGGATTACTTAAAGACAAATTCCAACTGCTGTGGGTCTGTCTGGGAGGAATAAATTTTTCTCTAACCTTCTAGGTTCTTCTGTCTGTTCCAAGAATTAAATTGACATGAGACAGATTAACTGGAGAAAGTCACACAAAAATTTAATAACATGTATACATGGGAGAGACCCAGAAAAACTGAGTAACTTTCCAAAATGGCTGAAACCCTCAACTTAAATACCATCTTCTACTAAAGACAAAAGAGGATGTCTGGGATAGTGGTTTGGGACTTCAAAATGGAGGAAGGAAATTGACATGAGATGGAAAAGCAAATGTTTGGTAAACAAATATTTGCTGGACCAGTGGGACACAGAGAGGAATTTTAACAGAGAGACTTTGTTAGGTTCCTCCCTGTCTACACATCTGGTTCATACTGTACTTACCTATGGTGATGCTCCCTTCCTGGAACATGTCCTCTGTTTACACTCTTTTAGGCAGTTAGGGGGAAGGTCAGTGTTTCTCCCTGAGTCTTTTGGGTCTTGAATGTTTTCAGCTCAAAATAATCAGCATGCAAAAAAGACCTTTGGAGTGGAAAGTTTTGTTCCCCTATGAGTCAAACATCACTCAATAAAAATGTGTTAAAATTGAATATTCAGCCTTTGAAATTTTCATTATAATTAAAAGATCCTTGTCATAGCAAATAAACTGAGGCACAGAGAGGTTTATTTACACAACAAAGCAATGAGAACATTGTGACTCAAAATTGTGTGTTTTGATGACATATGTCATGGCTTTATTATTTTCTTTATGGGGATGGAGGGTAGCTCTTATCCTGTAATTAAGTAAGCTAAACTCCAATCTGACTTTTTACCTTAAGCAATTCAATTAGAAGTAACTTAAGAGTACCCTTCTGTTCTTGTTGCACATTTGCAACCAGCTCATATTTGTTCATCATATTATAAATATAGCTCAGTAAAACAAGTTGTGAAAGGTCTCATTTTAAGACAAATCTCCAGCAGAGTTTTTGCTGCAGACTACACGTGCCTTTGTTGTGTGTGTGTGCATGTTTACTATTTTAATTAGAAATCACCTGTTCTAATTTCCTCTAATTTCCAAATACTGCAGATTTATCTTCGTGAAAGCCTAAATAAATTTCTCTCTCAGCCTCCATATTCATTTTAGTTAAATGAACATTTAAAAATATGAATGGCTGGGTATATTATTTGCTAACATTAAATGAAAATGCAGGAAATCCTCTGTATCCCTTGGATGTCTAGAAAATACAGGATTTGTGTCAAACAAAAATATGAGTTCCTGTCATTTCCCTGGAAGCAATATAATTTGAAAAGATTCACTAATAACCAAAGTTATTTCGTATATTGTATTTTAGCCATTTGGTAAAACATTTTAAAAAGTTTTATTTGGATGTAACTATCTAATCTTACTGAAGTTATATTTATTCAGGAGGCTTCAAGTATATCATAATGAATATAGTTATGAAAGAAGATCATGATGTCAGGAAAAATAAGAACAGAGCTCAAACAGCCACTCAGTTCCACTTCTTTCCACATGTTTTACTGCCACTAGAAAACTAAATAGTTGCCCATTGAGATTGATGTGATTTTTGAGAGGAAAAAAAATGAAATATATATTCTGAGCCCCTAGTTGGTATGTGCTGCTGCTTGAAATGTGCATTTCCCCCATGACCTTTACCAATGTTTTATTACGTTTCATTAGACAGAGATGGGGGTAAGGAGACACTTGAGGAAAATTCAGTCAGCAGAGGAGATAACATTGAAGGGTATTCAGGTTTGATAATTGTGGTAGTTTGTAACCCAATGAAGAATATAAAGTTAGAAAATAAAGAAGTTGGCCACCTTTAATCTTTTTTTTTTTTTTTTTTTTCTGTACGTGGGCCTCTCACTGTTGTGGCCTCTCCCGTTGCAGAGCGCAGGCTCAGCAGCCATGGCTCATGGGCCTAGCCACTCCACGGCATGTGGGATCTTCCCAGACCGGGGCATGAACCCATGTCCCCTGCATCGGCAGGTGGCCTCTCGATCACTGCGCCACCAGGGAAGCCCGCCTTAATTTTGTGCTTGCTGAATGTATTCACTGGGTGGAAAGAGAATGTGTTTAAAGCACCATGGAAAATTTTTCTCGAGGTCTCAGAAATGAGCTCCTAGATCATTGACATTTTTCATGTGTCCTAGCAATTCTACCTCTGACATCTAAACTCCTTTCCTTGACTTTAGTTTACCTATGGAAATGCAAAATAAATGGATATGCTTATTTTTAGGACTTTTTTGAAAGCATCATAAAAGATAATAAGAATTGTTACTGAACTCAGGTTTGGCTGCTCATGGCTAAGAAAGTCAATACTCAAGAGACAAGTTTTGGTTGAAAAAGGTAAGGTTGATTTAATCAGGGGAGCACCTTCCTGGGGAGAAGGTGGACTCATGTCTCAAAACCAACTCCAAAGATTCTGCTCCGCCATGAAAGTTTTTATAGGGAAAAAGGGGAAACAGTCTCAGTTCATCGTTAAAGTAGGGGGTCAGATTCTTCATCATTTTCCATTGCAAGCAGACCTGCTGACTTCCTCCTGATCTTTCTTTGGATGCTTTCTTGCCCACATGGTCCGTCTGCAAATTTGCTAAGGGGGAAGCTAGGAGTAGAGAGTTAGTTATTCCTTAACTACTTAATTCTTCATTCTTTTGCCTTTTAACCTGGGAAGAGAATCAACATGTTAGGCAAGGCATTATGTACATTCAGTAAAGCATACATCAGGAGTTATGTTAAATGTTACCTAGTAATCTTATTTTTTATAGTTAAGGTCTGAGGGAGGAACAGAGATAGATAAACAGAAAAAGGGCAAAGAACTGCTTACAGACTCAGGTCCATTTTATTATACTGTTGTATTACAAAACTTTGATACCCATCCTCAAGAATTAATTTACACTTATATTAATTGTATTAATAATTAATCAATAATATTTATTCAGTGGTTTAGCAAAGGTGCTCGATTTGAATTATTTTGTTTGATCATCACAATCACTCTCTGAGTTAGGTTCTATTATTATCTCCATTTTAAGGATAAGAAAACTGAGGTCCAAGGAGATTCCAAGATCACTGGACAGTAAATCATGGAATCAGGGCAGGAACCCAACGCATTTGACCTTAGAGCCCAAGTTTATTTTTTTCCACATTTCAACAATTCTGAAATCAGATTGTGTCTAAAAAATAGTGTAAATAGTTTTACTTTATGGTATGTCTCTTAATGCCTTCCCCCCAATAAAGCCTTTTATTAAATCCATGATATGTCTTAAAAATGTATAGTGTCTTTTATCAAAGAAATGTGGTGTTAGAGACCAAAGACCATGAGGTCTTAGAGGTGGGGAAGTTGCTAAGGAGACACAGATCCTTGAAAAAAAAACACTGAGCATTTTGCTCAAGGGTCAAGTCAGGGTTTCATGAGTCCTACGAGGGGAGGAGGTGCCATCATCTTGTCCTATCCAAGGATTGAAAGCAGCTTTCTGGGATAGGAAGGAATGAGATCACTGGTTGGTTAAAACAAGTCCCATTCGTTGCTCAAAGTTTTCACTTCAGTCTGATGATGTTCCAACATACTGAGGCCCCCCCAGAGTTCAAGGTTCTTTAAGAACCTCTGCTGGTTAGAACTAGTTTAGGAGAAGGGTAGCATTCAGTTTTGATATCTCCTAGGCAAGTGCTACAGAAGTAAAGTTTTTCTTTCTTTTCTTTTTACAAGAGGTAAATAAAAGAATATAAACCTGAAAGGGGAGGAAAAAACCTTCATTTAAGCCAAGAATTTGGAAAAAGCATTATATTAAAAAATAATTAAATTTTTAGAGGGTTTATTTTAATATGCAATAAAAATAGTTCCAGTATAAAGACGCTCTGGGTTCACCCACAGCAGAGCATTTTTCTGGAAAGCAAATAGTAGCAATAGGGCTTCCCTGGTGGTGCAGTGGTTGAGAGTCCGCCTGCCGATGCAGGGGATATGGGTTTGTGCCCTGGTCTGGGAAGATCCCACATGCCACGGAGCGGCTAGGCCCGTGAGCCATGGCCACTGAGCCTACGCGTCCGGAGCCTATGCTCCGCAACGGGAGAGGCCACAACAGTGAGAGGCCCGCCTACCAAAAAAATATATATATATAGTAGCAATAGTGGCAGAAACCCTAATTTAGACTGGAAGTGAGGGCTAGACTTGTATGAGAAGACAGTCATTTAGTTTAGAAGCCCTTCAACTATTTGAGGTCAATAGCATTCAAATATAACCACACTAAACATGGGCACCCTGATAAAATGTATTAATATAATTAAGAAATGAGAAGAGTCAACCCAGTTTTGAAAAAGAAGAGCAACACAGTGGATTGAATGATCAGATGCTATAAAAAGCACTAGTAATTATAATAGTGTGATACAGAATAAGGTAGATATTAATTAGTGGAGTGTATTAGAAAGTTCATAATCAGACACAAGTTTATATGAAAATTAATTATAATTTAATGGCAACATTTCAAATCAGTAGATGAAGAGTGCTTTTTCCAAATGGTATCAGGACAAAAATCTAATTATATTGAAAATTAAAAAGCAATAATTTGATATCCACTTCATATGATATGATAAAATGAAACCTGGCTGAAACACTGGTTCAAAAGCAACAAATAAAATAAGATTCTGAAGTTAAATATTGACAAATACATAATTCTGGCTTGGGAAAGGCTTTCTAAGCCAATGACTGAAGCAGCAAAGGAAAAGACTGATAAACTTTATGCAGCAGTAAAAGCATAGAAGATAGATGGATGATAGATAGATAGATAGATAGATAGGTAGATAGATGTAGAGATATGTCATTACACCCCCCAAAACTCTTGGGAATGACAATATGAAAATAATTTGAAAAATGCATGAAAGAGCTCTGATAACTAAAAAAATGTTGTAAATTCATTAAAGAGTGGCCAATATAATGTAAATTTGCCAACATTTATAAACAAGCAATTCAAAAGTATATTTAAATTATAAATGTAATATTTTGTATCTGTCTACCTCACATCATGTGTAGAGTTATGTGTAAAATATTCAGACTTTTTAAACGTAAGTGGTATATGAACTGTTACAAAGTTTCATGAGGGCAAATTGAAATAGTCACATCACCTTTGGCCCCCTAATTACATTTTGAAAAATGTATGCTAAGGAATGAATTGTAGAGATTTATAAGAATACTTCTCAGGAGTACTCAAGCTGATGTTTTGTCAAGAGGGTCAAATGGGCATTAAATCACGTATCCAAGACAGACGATTATTTAAAGAATCATGGTAGATCTACCCATTGTGATATTATATGGCCTCTTCAAAAACTGCCTTCATAAAAGACTCTTTACAAAGTTAGAATGTCATTCTTAACATAGTTTAAGTTTTAAAAAAGTCAACTTTTAGGGAATTCTATTTAAAATACATGTAAGAGAAAATAAAGGAAAATTCAAAGCAGCTCTCTTTAGAATATAATAAATTCAGTTTCAACTTTGAGATCCCTGGAAAGTAATAGGTGAGTGTGTAGGCTGATTTATATATTGGTTTTCTTTGTACATAATGCAAAACACTGGATAGTATAAAAATATTTTGTGTATATGAATAATGTAAAACAACTAATAAGCTATACATCATTCATTTTCTCTAATTATTTCATTTTAAATAAAGGATGGAAATGGGTAAGTTAAAAGAGAAAAGCTGGAAAATCAAGGAACCAGTGCATCCTCTAAAGGAGAGATCCTAATTTTGTGGTTCACCAGTGTATGACTTTGGAGAAATATATAAATATATTTGGTGAACTGATCCATGAACTGAGCAGGGGTCAGCTCAATCAGCTAATTTGCGTGAATATACACACTGCATTAAGTAAAATTAAGAGATGATTACTGGGTTCAACTTAAATTAATATTACTGTGAACTGATTTCTTAATTCTTGGAGAACTATGAAATTGAGCAGCAAAATGCAGAATGTAGAATTTATCCTTATTAATATGAGTTCCTTAAAGAGGAAATGCAGCATAGTTACTAATGTTTCTGGAATAAACACGGAGTACCAGGTCATAAACTTGATCTATCAGTGCACATATTTAAGTATCTTTTCTCCTAAGACATTTAAACAAGTTTAGCAATTTGACGATATAAGTTAATATAAGAATTCTAGTTAAGGATATGATTAAGATGGTACATCAGTTAGGCATGGGATCATTGAGCAAACACATTCTATTACAAGTATAAAATATATTTTTGAAAATACATTTTTGCCATCATGTAAAATTCTTAGTTCAGGAAAACCAACATTTGTGCAACCTTCTTTATGTTATATTTTTGACATGAGCAAAATAATTTAATCTTGACAGTCTTCTAATTAGATATTATTTCTATTTTATAGAAGTTGAAATTAAGTTTTTAAATGAGTTGACAGTTCACACAGCTAATGAATAGAAGAACCAGGCTTAAAATATTTGCTCTTCTATGTAGCAACCATAAAACTAACACAAATCTCACCATAAACATGCGTTGTACATGCATGAACATCCACATAGATTATAAAAAATGCTTTTGAGGTCCAGACAACATTGGAGGATAGAAATATATTCATAAACATTACTGAGTCAGATACCAGTTTCCTGTTCCAGCCAGTGCTTGTTTAGCACAGGAAAATCCCTCTCTGTCTCTGTCTTTCTGTACATTAGACTGTACATATATGTACATTCATATACAGAGTCAGTGAATATATGCATTCAGTATTTGAGAAACCTTCCCATTATTATGTACATTTTCTATTAGTTTACCTATGTATAAATTGAAAATAAATAAGAATTTCAAATTATTCATATTTATAGTACATTTGTAATATTTTCTGTATAAATGAGATTTCCCAAACTCACTGTGAACTACTCTACTTAGCTGTAAAATGAAGATGAAGGTCTTGACCTTCAAAGCACCTTCCGTATGTATCTATATTTCTATAATTCTCGTTTGCAATGAGTTTACTTACTTATCCTGAAAATAGATGTGGTCAGAAGATATTAGAAAACAATAATCTGAATTTGACTTTCAAATAATTTCCTAGCCATCCACCCGCCTCACCCTATAAAGCTTAATGAGCATTTTCTCGAAAAAGCTGGGAGTTAAGACATTTCGCGTTTCTACAGGATTCTGTGAACCTAGTTGTTCTCCCTCTCTGCAGCTGAACAGCTTTGAGAATACAATGTGCACAACTGCAGATTAACAGTATTCAGATGTCCAGGGTGGCTGTGATTTCAAGCAGCTTGAATTAACTCTCTTTGACAAGCCTTGCCTTGCAAACCACCAGCAGCAAAGTGCCTCTGTGGCTACACTTAGAAACTAGGCTCCAGTCTCTGGGAGTTTTCACATTGTTCCTAATATATTGGTGCTTGAACAAAGTCGAATCATCCCCTATGAAAGCCTGACTGCCCAAAGGGTATAAACCCAATTGCCAGTGGTTTATTCAGCTTTGACAGTTCTCAGTGTGATCCTAACAGCCGTTGGTAATACAAGAAGGCAGGGGAAAAGCTCCAGAGACTTCCTTCTATTCATTTCTGTAATAGTTTTCTTGCCTCGGGACACTAAAGAAGATTTGTACAGCCTGCTGTCTTTTCATTAGCAGCAAGTGCAATGCTGCTGGGTAAGTTAATGTATAAGACTAGGAAAAAGAAGAGTGGTATATATATGAATTTTTCTTCCATTTTAAAAAACTATGCTTTTACTTAAGTTCAAAACAGCTGAAAACAGAAAGAAAGAGTAAATGTACTTTTGTGTTTTCTAAGTCATAGACTTAGTGTCTGGCTTCTTTCTGTTTGTTGAATGCAATACCGTGGTTCACTGGGTTTTTGGAACAAACGTGAAAATTATCTTTATTGGACCAGCAAGGAAACCTGATTTTATTTTCAGCACAATCATAGTTCTTGTCATGGAATGTAACAATATTTAGTGATTTCTTTGTATTTCCATATGCAACAAAATGCATCAATATTTTCAAGCTTAGTTTGGCCACTGCATTAAAACGCCCGAACTACATTACGGTTTGTGTAGCATCCTTCTTTCCTTCGTTGCTAGAAAAAGTATATCTGGTTGGGGAAATCTCTGACTCTGGTTGAGAAAAATACACACATTTATATTGGGTACAGCACAGTGTACTAAGCTGTGAATGTGTGTATATATTTTATATATATATGAAGAAGATATTCCTTATAAAAGTAATTTTAACAGCTATGTAAGTTGTTGGTTACATGTTGTTCTTCATTTCTCTTTTAGAATTTGTCTGCATTTTATCATGTGGACTAATTTTTGAATTAAAGATTGATGAAATACGCTGAATATGTTATATAAATAGTCAGTAGATATATCATTTGTGTACTTGAAGTTATTACTGCACAAGTCATTTACACTTTAAAATTCAATATTTGATAAATTGGAGCACAGAGAAAAATAATAACAAAGTAGAATGAATCAAATAAGGAAGTGTTACTCATTTCTTTATGATACTTTTCATTTCTTATAGGATAGACAGAACCAAAATATGGAATGGGTGGACTAAAGTAATTCTTCCCTCATTTTTAGGTCTTTAGAAATAAAACACTAAATTCAGCCTAAAGTTAAGACATTTTTTCTGGCTTCTCTGATACAATTTTTATTATTAGAAGTATGTTTTTATGTGAAATATTATGACAGATATAAGTATTATGTATTGAGAAGATTCCAATATGAACTTAGAAGGGTTACGTTGTAACATCTTACAAGGGGAAATAAACTAAATGATGACTTTAAAATAAGATGGATGAACTTGACATTCAGCTTTTGGTAAAATCCTCATGTTTTAGAGAAGCAGCAGAACTGCATGTATTATATCCCTGTGATTAGAAATATCTCAAACAATGACTTGATTAAAGAACTGAAGATAGAAGTGTTCTTTCCTCTCTCTACATTCTTAAATTTTTTTCCCCTGACAGTTTGTGATGGTGCGTTGACATTTTGAAATATCAAAGCAGAGAATAACCATTGATACAGCTGTCTGACTTACCGTGGTTCCTTATTATAGCAATCATGTTACCACGGGCCATACTTCTGTCAACAGCATTTCATCACAGATGCCCCAATTGCCCATATATGCATGGAAGCTTGGAGCACTGCCTGCCAAAGAGGTAATAAATCAAGGAGCAAATGATGTGGTTGCTTCTGCAGTGCTTAGATTTTCTTGTGTTCTCATGGCCATGTGCTCTGATCCAAAGTTAGTAAGTCCCTAAACAATGCACTAGCTGGTGGATGAGTCTCTGCATTCTGTTTGTATCATATTTTATAGGACAGAAGGATGACTCACTAAAAATTAGAATGTGGAGCAAATTAAAGAGCCCTTTACTGGTGCAGGCTTTTAGGAAAGGAATTTGAAACAATTATTATTTGCTTATTCTTCTCCGACTGCTCAAAATAAGTGTCATTTTATTTAAAATACAGGTTACTTGAGTACCACATGGGTATGAATTATCTGAAAATGAGAATTTATTAGTATATAAGTTTTTTTTTTTTTTTTTTTTTTTTTTTTTTTTTGTGGTATGCGGGCCTCCCTCTGCTGCGGCCTTCTCCCGTTGCGGAGCACAGGCTCCGGACGCGCAGGCTCAGCGGCCATGGCCCACGGGCCCAGCCGCTCCGCGGCACGTGGGATCCTCCCAGACCGGGGCGCGAACCCGGCCCCCCTGCATCGGCAGGCGGACGCGCAACCACTGCGCCACCAGGGAAGCCCCTATATAAGTATTTTTTTAAATTATCACATAAAATTGTTGACAAATTATCAGTTGCTTGAAATAATACCAACACATCATTACAGTGTTATTGTTTTGTATGCACTTAGCTATAATGTACACATGTTCATACATATGCATATGTTGTATATATTTTCTTTATTAAAGACAAAGTTTAGTCAAGTAGAATTTCCCAAAATCAAAGAGGATAATTGTATGTAGCCTGATGGTATCTAGTTATTCCACTTGTTAATAGTACCTGAGTCTGTAAAAGAGAAAGAACAAAATATTTTTTTATTTCATATTTCTTGCCAATCACAGAGCTTAAAGATTTAGTTGCTGCAAATTAATTGTGGAGTGTGGTGGGCCATAATATATAAAGTAAATTAAAAGTCATGGAATTAAAATTGGAAAAGACTATTGAAAATGTCCAGCCTAATCACTATATTTTTATAGACCATTATTTTTTTCACTTGTTCTAGTTAAGCAGGAAATTTTATTATAGCTGACGCTTGATTTAGCTTTCTATGTACATATGATACTACTTTTTTCCCCAAAGATATCACATTTTTGCCATAGAGTATATTGCTCTTTTCCTAAAAATGAATTTTCCACAAAATTGGCATCATCAAAACAGTAACGTTTAAGTTATATAAGCAAGCTCACACAGCTAAGAAAAATCAGAGCTTGAGGATCCAGATATTTTGTTTCCTGAAGCTTCTCTTTGAACCACCACACAATAGAGACAGTACTCAGGTCATTTTATTTAATAGTTTGTTCTTGAAATAACATAAAGTGGGTACTTAAAAGGAAATATATCATAATTTTCCACTGGCTGAAATCACACTTTCAAAGACAAATCGTTTTTCTTTCTCATTGATTATTACCAGTTATTTGTTTCAAACACTTTAGATTTAATATTCTTTGTCTTTCAGCCATTGATGAAATACTAATTATTCAAAAGTGTTTGGATGGAGCCTCTGTGATGCATCTCTATATGAAGTAAATTCTTGTAACCTTGATAATATTTTTGCAGTATTCAACTAAATAGAAACTTTTCTGAATCATCCCTTTGTTGACAGATATTATATTTAACATATTTTAACATATGATATTTTCTTCATTAAGAACAAATCTATATATTGGGACATCCCTGGCCACCCTGTCAGAACTGTTCACACCCCTAACTGCACTCATATCCTCTCAGCCTGTGGTATTGCTCTTCGCAGCACTTAACTACAGCTTAAATTATATTACAAATTTATAATCTGACCATTCTCTTTCTCCCGAACTAGAATATAACTCCCTTGACTGCACGTAGACTGTTTTGCTTTGTCTTTTGTTTGTTTGTTTTGCTGTACTACAATAAGAAAACGGGATTTCCAGCATAAAATATAAGCCTTTTGACATGGATGTTGAAAGAATCGATAATAACCACAGCTAATATTGTATTTATTATGTTGTAAAAATGGTGCTTTGCATATAGCATTTTCAGTTTTCACATCAAACTTGGCAAGTAGTTATGATATTCTCCATTTTCTAGATTAAGACTGTGAGATTTATAGAGGGTAAGCAACTTGCCATTAAGTAGTTGAACTGGAGTCAAATCCAGCTCTGTCTGCCTTCAAAACTTGTGAATACCCGTTTGCCACACCACGTTGTCTGATAATATATTGCACTTCAAACATTTTTCCTTCACATGTTGAAAAAGAAAAGGAAGTGGGGGGAAGAAAGAAATACTGGCAAAAAGGGTCATGGTTCATGATTGGCCAGAAACCTAGAAAAAACATTTTTTAAAAAATGAGAGTCTTCTAAGACCTTAAAGACAAAGGCCCAGGGAAGAAAAGAGGAAAGGAAAGAATTGGAAACACATGAGGTAGGCACAGAGAAAATTCTTTTAGTTTCAACTTCCCTACCACTCTAGTCCAGAGGGCTGGCCTTTCTCTTTCCTTGGGGCCACTTTCCAGCCTTCCGTCTGTTACTCCCTGTGTGGACTCTTCATTTTTCGGATGAGTTTATTCAACGTCGTCTGAACCAGTTCGTCTGAACCAGAATGTGCTTTCCTTAAGACATCTCCTCCCAACTCTGATGCCTTCCCATTTAATGATACAAATGCTTTCCTTTACTTTCCCAAGGTCTTCCTCCACCTGATCTATTTTCGGAAGCCTTCAGCCTGTGAAGACTTGTTACCCCCTATAAAAACTCATGGCACCAGTTACTGGACACATCACATTCTGCTTTTAAGACGTGTCTTATTTTACTAAATGTTTATGTAATTCTTGATTTCTTGACATTCGTGTAAATTTTATTTTTTTATTGAATTGTAGTTGATTTACAATATTGTATTAGTTACAGGTATGCAGCAAAGTGATTCAGTTATATATATTTTTTTCACATTATTTTCCAGTATAGGTTATTATAAGATATTGGATATTGTTCCCTATGCTGCACAGTAAATCCTTGTTGCTCATCTAAATTTTACCCTTAATTATATAAGGGTTGTATATCTAATTCCTTGTATATTTTACAATATCAATGCATTCAACAAGGTTTCATTGGATGATTATTGTTTTTAATTAATGTATAACTAATAAATTACTTACAGGTAATTTTGGTGAGATTAATGTCTTAGTAAAAAGTACATAGTTTTTAAGAAGTCTGAACTCTTCAGAGTTCTGTGGTAAAAAGTTTTAGAGTTAGACTGAACTAAGTTTTGTGTTTTTTTTAACATCTTTATTGGAGTATAATTGCTTTACAAAGGTGTGTTAGTTTCTGCTTTATAACAAAGTGAATCAGCTATACATATACACGTATCCCCATATGTCCTCCCTGTTGCGTCTCCCTCCCACCGTCTCTATCTCACCCCTCTAGGAGGTTACAAAGCACCGAGCTGATCTCCTTGTGCTATGCAGCTGCTTCCCGCTAGCTATCTATTTTACATTTGGTAGTATATACAAGAAGTCCATGCCATTCTCTTTCTGATTTACTTCACTCTGTATGACAGACTGTAGGTCCATCCATCACACTACAAATAACTCATTTTCATTTCTTTTTATGACTGAGTAATGTTCCATTGTATATATGTGCCACATCTTTTTTACATTCATCTGGGACACATGACTCTTTTTGAATTATGTTTTTCTCAAGGTATATGCCCAGTAGTGGGATTGCTGGGTCACAGTGCAAGAGCATTCCCTTTTCTCCACACCCCCTCCAGCATTTATATTTTATAGATTTTTTGATGATGGCCATTCTGACCTGTGTGAGATGATACCTCATTGTAGTTTTGACTTGCATTTCTCTGATAATTAGTGATGTTGAACATCTTTTCGTATGCCTCTTGGCCATCTGTATGTCTTCTTTGAAGAAATGTCTATTTAGGACTTCTGCCCATTTTTTAATTGGGTTGTTTGTTTTTTTGATATTGAGCTGCATGAGCTACTTGTATATTTTGGAGATTAATCCTTTGTCAGTTGCTTCATTGACAAATATTTTCTCCTATTCTGAGGGTTGTCTTTTGGTCTTGTTTATAGTTTCCTTT